>NW_008795495.1:1716940-1717715 GCF_000699145.1 Aptenodytes forsteri | reverse complement strand
GACTCCAGCTGCCAAAGTAAGTGAAAAGGAAAAGCCTGGCCACTGCTGCTGCAGAAAATGGGAAGAAGGGACAGGCTGGTCCAGCAGGAAGGGAAGAGGAAATATGAGGTTATATATATATATATATATATATATATACTTATGAAGCTTGCCAAACCTGTGAGCCATGATGAAGGAGCTTAATTAAAGTTCATGGACAAATTAAAAGTGAGAAAAAAATACAGCAGCAAGAAATAAATTAATTAAGAAAACCTGTATCTTAAAATGAGCAGGCCCAAGGGTATCAGTACAGTAATAAGTAACAGCAGGGGTGACCATCAGGCAGAAGATAAAATGGAGTAATATGGGGTAAGAGATCTAGCTGTCCAGGTGTAAAGTTGTTATGAAGTCCATTACACTATGGCTCAAGAGCAGCACTGAAGAGCTCCAACTGAGTTGTTTGGGAAAAGCTATACTTTACCTCTGTCAAGGAAAGGTCCCATGAAAGTATCTCCTGTTTGATATCAGAATGATTTTTGGTTATCTTTGTCACAGCAGTACTATAATTCTATGTTCTTGTATGCCTTTTCTTAGGCTTTCGGTCTGTTTAATAAATAAAAGACAAGGTATATATTTAATGTAAAACAAATAAAGAGTGCTCTGTTGCAAAGAGAATAGATTTGTGATATCCTGAGATATTTCTTTAGCATTTATAAAGCTAACTTTCTAAGAAAGCAGGATACTTTTATATTTTGGGCTTCACAAAATCTACTCTGATTTTTATTTTCCAGATTCC
>NW_008795495.1:1674827-1716925 GCF_000699145.1 Aptenodytes forsteri | reverse complement strand
CAATTTCTTATGAACTTTTTGAAGGTTTTCTCATTTGTTTATGGGTTGTTGAGGTTTATTTCTGCTTTCCCTCCCCTCTCCAGGTTCATGAGTGCATGACCTGAATATCTTGGTCTATAACTAGGTAAAATCCACAGATAGTCACCATAGTTTCACTCTAGAGGAGAAATAGGTACTTCCAGAGACTGGTTCATTTATTTTTTCCTGTATACATATTTCTGTCTGTAATAGGTAGTTCATTAAAGTTATTTACACTGTGCCTGATGCTTGTTGAGAGGAATCTCATGCTGTTTCATGCTAATGGAAAGCTGATGAAAATTTGCTGTTTCAAGCAATTAATATTAAAAATTTTTATCACAACTGTAGTTGTTCTGCTCTGTGGTGAACGCAGCTGTAGCAAGGCTGCTGTAAAGGCAAAATAGGCAGTGGATCAGAAACCATTTTGTAGCCCCTATTAATTTTCCGCCCTGACAACAACTGCTTTGTTTATACACAGAGATGGCTATGATTTAATACATTGTCTAGAAATTTTCAGAAATCACTTGAAACAGTTATTGTTTATCAAATCAGGACAAGAATTCAATTTTAATTGTGGTACTTTTAATAAGCTGTTTGATTTTAGACAACTAATCCTGTATCAAGTTAAAATTAATTGTTAGGCTGGTTCATGTAAAAATTATAATAAGCATGTGTCACTTGTTTCTTTTCCTCACATTCTTCCATGAGAGAGACAGGATTGGAGAAGATGGCAAATGTCCCTCAGTACCAGCTATAGTCTGTTAGACTTTTTTTTTTTCCTTTTATTTTTCCTTATTTTCTCTGCTTCTGCTTTCATTTTTCTCCATTTCTAGGAATAAATATGAAACATTTAGAGAAAGAGAAATTAAAGCTATTAAAAAGCGTAACTTTAAAGAAATGAAAATAAATCAGAAAAGTCCATTTTTATTTTTAAATATTTTGAATGTAAAGCCCACATTTATTGACACTATGTTCAGCCTGTGGTTATCACATAAAACAGCGTCATATCACAATTCTGAAGCAATTGAAAATCCAGCTATAGCAATGGTGTAAGTGTAATATTCTTGTCAGATTTTCGTGATGTCCAAGAACCTATCTTAATGTGATATTAAACATTTTATTTCGTTATGTAGCTAAAATGAACAATGGTATCCTTGCAGATCTAAGACAGCTTATTTACTGGAGTTTTATTTTCTCTTAGACAGCACACAAAACAACCTCTCATTTTTTGACGGTCATGTGACTTTTATACCAAATAGGTATAAATATAGGTGATTTCTTTTTCAAATTGTTTCTAAACTTTTCCCCCACCTCACTTAAATCCAGCATTTATTTTAAACTTGAGCTTCTTAAGACCCGAAGTAGGAAGCTTCAAAGTGTTTTAAAAATCATATCCTTTTTAAATCTTACTCATTTGAACGCAAGTGCCTTACAAGCTCAAACAGTGTTGGTTGTTCTCATTGAAGTTTATAATGCCTTAGATATTCAAATCAGCTTTATGCTTTCCATTTGTTATGCAAATTTGCAAACTTTATATATCACATGGTTTATCTACATTAATACAGCTTTCACTAACAGGACTTACAGGAATAGATGTATACCCTAAAGATGCACATTTTTAGTGCCTTGAATTATCATAAAAACATAAAAATAGTGTGTATTGCTCTACTCTAATCAGACTCATTTTTATGTGCTTGTTGAAAGCCCTTTTGCATTCCATTCTAGGTCTGGAGGTCTGTGTATAAAACTGATTCAGAAAAAAACAAAGTGAAGACACCTGCTGGCTTATAACACAAATACTAAAATATCTTAGAGCCTGCTGAAAGGAGAATTGGAACAATATGTCATTACTGAAGGCTCACTTGCAAGTTCTAATGTATTATAATGAAAACAGTATGACAAACCTAATGAGACAGTGAAGATTTGGGTAATTGTTCCTACAATGTATGGTAACTTTTCCAGCCGTTATTGGCAAACATAAAACCTAATGAGATTTTATTAATTTAAATGCAGTACATCTGCAAAACATTTCCTTAGTTGCAGTCTCCTCTGATAATCTTCCTTCCCACATGTACTTGATCCTTTTAAGTTAATTGTTCTGCATAGTATACTTTCTAAACAAAACATACAAAACACTTGCCATAAATGTGCATTAACTCATTTTGCCAGGCTTACTTTTTGTGGGTACACCTTCATACTGGTTGGATAGACTACAGCTTCTTTCCTCTCTGTGAAAGTGTGTATAATGAAACTTGTATTTGTACTTGGAATTTGATCAAGGCAGCATCTTCACATAGAGCCCAATTTTGTCACTGTTCTTCACATTAGTCTTCCAGGAATCCTATGGAAGCAGTTCACATTTTGGAAGAGTAATATTTACTATGACTGAATAAGGTCAATACAGTCATACTTTAGAACTTCAAATATTTTTTCTATACAAGCTTGTTGGTAACTAAAACATACATCATGTTTATTATCTGGCTTTTTCTTTCCTCAGCTTAATAAAGCCAACAAGTTTTAAGGAAGATTTCATAAATAATCTACCATCTGATGTAAAGTTTAATTGTGTACTTAACATTTCTAACTCTAACCAAGCATGAAAACATCAATAACTAGATTTTGCTATTATCATTTATTTGAATAACTAGTGATTACACTTCGCTATGAAACTGTGATATTCATCAGGGTTCTCACTGAAATGTTGATCTTGGGTCATTCTGTAAGTTTTGTTTTTAGAATTCTGGCATCTCCTCATGGCAACCTCAGCAGCAGCTCGGGTTCAACATGTCTGGAAGAGAGGTCTTATTCTTTCCTTCCAGATCTTCCTACTGCCCTAGTTTAGCCATCAAAATGTTTCAGGTCCAGAAATTGAATGTTGTCTTTGATCTGAACCTCCTTCTGGATTCTTATATTTGGCCTATCTATGACCTTCCTGCATATTAGTTCTGAGACAAGACCAGTTTTATGCAGCTACATGTCTGGATTCACTTGTTAAATGTTCAGATAATCTTTCTTAATGCTTGTCTTTTGCTATCAACACCTACACCAGTACCTTCCTGGAAATCTCTTAAATTAGAACTACACAAGGCATCAGTGAAGCTGTACTATCCTTACTATGCAGAGACAACCACCAAGGATCACACTGCTCTTTGATGTTTTTTTTTGTTTGTTTGGTTGTTTGTTTTGGGGGAGTTTGGGATTTTTTTGGGGTGTGTGTGTGGGGTTTTTTTTTTTTTAATAATTCAGTCATTTTTTTCTAATTTTGGGGTTGCCATTTCCTCGGGGTAGAAGCTGTCTTCCTATCTCATGTTTGTGTTATGTGTGTACTTAAGTGACATCGGTGAATTTGTCTGTCATAAATAACCATGACATAGACATATAAATCTAGGCTAGTTATCTTGTGCTGTATACTCAATGGAAAGCAATAGGCACCTCATAAGAGAGGCATCTAGGAAAGATCAAATGAATTGCCTTCTGAAAACACTATTTCTCTCCACTACCTATAAAAGCAAACAAGCTTAGACCTTGATGTTACATTTCATATATATATATTTTTCAGATGAGATGAATCCCAAACATAACATTGCAAAAAGCTTCACCCCCTTCTCTTCATCATTCTATACACTGAATCGATTTCTGTAACCTAAGAAATATCTTTCAACTAAATTAATTTCATTTTTTTAATATACAATCTTTCTTTAAAGAATATGTAAAATACTGCCTGTTTGTAATCATTTTCATGAAAAACACAAATATACATGAAAGTGTTGCCCTTGCCATAATGACTAAATTTTTACTCAGTCACTCAGAATTAAATGGACTTCAGATAGTGCTGATTTCTGGCTCATTTTCTCCATTGTATTTAGTGTTGTATCTTTTTCAAGTTACAATGTCATAAAAGGATGACAAGAAAAGTCTTGACTTTGCAGTCTTGGATGAAAGAGCATTTCTGGATGAAGGTACCCATAACACACTGCCAAAACATGGCACAAAAAGCAATAGAGCTGTCATGAAGTTCAAAAATTATATTGTCTCTGCTAGAATAACTGGGAAGAGATCATATTCACTTTTCCCTTGAGTTTTGCAGGTCATTTCGGATTTATAGCATAGCTTTTTATTACAGTTTGTAAAACTTTTAGGGAATGTAGTCATCTTTATCAATTACTCTTGCACTTGGTCAGATAGTCCTGCACCACAATATCACAAAATGTGCCAAAATTAATTAAATAATTTATCTTAATTGTGTATCATACTCTTTCATGCCCTTGACAGACATCCTAAGAGACAGGAAGAGACCTGTTCTTAACAGGACTCAAAGCTAAAGTGAGCTGTACACTTAGAAAGCACACAGCACCTGTGTCTACAGGAGGCACTACTAACAAGAGACATCTTTCTTGTAGCCTAATTCTTATTGGAACCATATCTGGCCATAGCAAGATTCTGATCTGAACCCTTCACTTATTTGGTGAAACTATGGAAGGAAAATTCTTCTGCTCTGGTTAATTGAGACTTTCTCCTAGCTTATATGAAAATAAAAATTTGTACAAAATGTCTGACTTCCCTAAGTAAGAATAATCTGAACTCTGCAGTTTGAATTGGGAGTGTTTGGGGATATCACAAAGGGTGAAATCAGGAAATATCTCTCTGCCTATGGTACTAGTAGTCTTAACTGCTAAGGATTATGCAGACAAGTAATTTACTGCTGTCATGAATGTCCTAATAGGGATGAGAGCATCTGAAGGCAGCTACAGTATTATATAAACACTCTCAACTAGTTTGCAATGGCACATCAATGCTACCAGCTTTTTTGCTGGTAGCAAATTTCTTTCAATTTCTTTCAATGTCTGTGTTTGAATGTTAAGTTAAAATGCTGAATATTTTTACAAGAATTAGATCAGTACATTTTTGTTATAATGATTCTCCTTAGTTCTAGCAGCACCGAATATATCTGAAAAGACAGCTTTAGAATTAAAGCTTCAGTAGAAGCTGCTATGCAGATCTTCCTAGCAAAGTATTCTGGATATCTGAGTTTGTAATCTGGCACCATTTGTATGACTGCATACAGTCAAAAGGGGGTGATAGGAGTGTCTGCCTTTAGCAAACCCCTGTGGGCTAATTGTAGAGTAAAGTATATTAAATAACCAATAGGAAAAAAAAAAAGGAAGATAGTCTGCCAGCCAGGACAACAGCCAAGGGAGACTTTAATCAGCAACTGGCAGCCTCCTTTTTACTCCAAAGACTGCATAAAATAAGAAAAGTCTTGGAGGTCTGCCAGGAAAAGGGAGCTCTGAGGTTCATAGGAGCATGACAGTTTTCATTTTTCTCAAAAAAAAACCCCCAGAGATACACAAGATTTCCCTCCTATATTATGCAGATTATTATTATTATTATTATTATTTTACAGAAAGGAAAGTAGTAGTAAATCACAGCTGAAATGTTTGATTCCCAAAACCTGAGAGAAGTGAAAACAGAAGAGATTCCCAGGAAAAGGAATTCTTGCTGGAATCTATGGAAAATATTATTACTCATTACTTCCATGGCATCAGGCTAGTTTATGTTGGGATAGACCTCTGGAGGTCTCAAAGCAAGATCAAATTCATTTTTAGGTCAGGTTGCTCAAGGCCTTTCTCCCCTATACGCCACTCTCATTTCTGCTCTCATTTTTAAATGAAACTCCCATAGTCCCCTTCACCCGAGAGATGCATTTTACTTTCCCGTTCTTCTTCTTGTGCCTTGGCTGTACTCTTTATTATATAATATTTAGTATTTTGATAATAGTGAATGTACTTATGCTTTTGCATGACTGAGGCATCTGGTTAACACTGGACGTAACCTTCATGCAGCCCCTTTTCACTGCACTCTTCATGACTGCAAACACGGGCTCCAGTCTGTTTTAAACTCAGCAGTTTTCCAACCAGGAAATCCCGACAGACTAGGAACAGGTGCTCTGTAATGTCCCATACCTATATATAGGCTAGATGTGAACAGCCAACCTTATTTTTCCTCTCCACCAGGCATGCAGAGCCAGCTGCCCAGCAAGTTAGGAATGTTCTCTCCTATCCCTATGCAAGTCAGGCTAAATATGGTAGTAAAAGTAGTCCCAGCGGCAATCAATTAGTAGAAAGACTGCAGGTGAGATGATCTAAAGTGCATGATAAATGCAATTTGTCACTAAGCTCTTTAATTTATCACAGATATCACCATCACTTATATAATGTGTATGTGATAATAGATCTCTTAGTGTAACCTTATTTTAAACACTGGGGACACAGTGATTCTACTGTACTCTGATTTTTGACTGTATTTGTAGTAGAGAAATCAGATGTATTTAATACCTCACTTCTGGTTCCTTTTTCCCTTCCTTCCAAGATTTTAGTAAGCATTTTGCCCAAGATACTAAGTCATTTGGTTCTTACTAAAATCCTCATCCATGTTCATGACATGTTATAGTTTACTGAATACAGAGGACTGTATATTTTCTCCAGTCCAGACAAAATCTTGAGTGTTATATGTATGCCTTTCTACATGTATCCCTATTCTGTCTCAATCTGATTAAAGTATGTATGTATATTTTACAGTGTTTTGTAATATCACCCAAGCCTGATTTACCTTTGGTACAAAATCCCCATTGGCAAAACCCGTAAAACACAACCTTACCTCTATATACCATATATTCTTTTTTAACGTGAAATTTTGTAGCTCTTATTACTTAAAAATCTGACCTTTATTAGAAAGTAATATAGTTTTGTACTTAACAGGACTGACCTACCAAATCAAGAGCAGATGATCACATGCTACAAGCAAGACTTCAAAAGGGAAACTAAATTTTCTGTCAATTTACTGTGAGACATGTCATACCTAATTCATATTCTGTTTTTATAGTAGTAGAATAATGTGCAGTAAATTCATAGATTAAACACTGCTCTATTCCAGAATAATCAATCAAAAATGACAGCTGATTGATTTCTTTTTTAAAATGAGAATTTACTTATTGTTTAATTGATTTTAATGTTCTTCAAAAAGTGATTTAAAAGTCATATGTTTAAAGAAAGCTTATTTGCAAAGCTAGTGTATTTTTTAACATAAATACAGAAACATGACTGATTTTGACTGCTAGTGTCTCTTCCCTTCTTCCTAGAACGATGTGAGGAAATCAACAATTTCAAATTCACAGCCAACAAGTATACCAATACAATTAGAGGACTTGTCAAGAAGTTTCAGTTTTAAAAGTTTGCAAATATTTTCCTGTTGACTACAACTTCTTAACTTCAGTTGACATATTGCTTTTGAAGAAACGAAGTAGTGAATGCCTGCTATACCATGAAGAAAAAATAGGTGAAAATCTCCCTTGGGTCCTATGATTGTAGAACTCAGGTACTATAACTAGCGAGAAACAGATGGCTCCACAGCACAGAAGCATTTTAAAATAAACATTAATACAAGTTGGGATAAATTTCTTATTAGGAATGCAGTTTTAATCATGTTAACTGTTGTTGACATTGGTACTTAAAACTGTTTCATAGATCCTAACGGAAAGAAAAAAATCTAATTAATGTGAGATATGATGAATGAATGCCATTAACTGTATTATTTACAGTAAATAGTCATCTCCTGAAAAAATGAGTATTATTTTGGTTTCATGAAACATAGTCTATAAATATTTTTAATTGCTTTCATGATATTTTCAGTCTGCTTGTTACTAATGTCTAGTCATTTGCTTGTTCTAAAATATGTTTGCTGATTTATATGCCATACTAAACTCAAGTATCTTCTGTAAGGAAAGCTGTGATTCTTTGGCTATGTAATCATAAGTGTTTAATTGACCATTAAAAAAAGCAACCATTTCTTTATAGCCAACTTAACTAGACACAGAAAACAAGAAATTTTTTTTATTATTATATTCTAATAACTATACTACAGTACTGGAGTGTAGTACTATAAGGGGTGTCATTGGAGCACCACCTAGAAGGTCAGCTTTGAAATAATCTTTCAGTCTGCTGTTTCTCCTGTTTCCTCTGGGTGAGCAGCTTTGTCATGAATTCACAAACATCATAAGAAATGTATTAATCGGCCTTTTTTCATAGGCTATGAAACAGATTACATTTTGGAGAATGCATTTCTCCATTTTTTTTCTTCATTCCATGAGGAGTACAGCAATATCATCTAACCTGTTCATATCCTTGATATGATATTTAAATTCCCAAGTACTATTTTCAAACCTGTATTTCAGTTTAGACATATCCAACAGAACAATGGCAAATAAAAAAAAAAGTCCAGACTCACCTGTTTAATAAATAAATAAATTTATTTAATAAATACATGTAAACTCATCAGTTTGAAGTTCAGAGCTGGACGATAAGAAGCGAGTGAATTCCATCTTCCCAATGGAAGATATCGGTGTATTTGTGTATTTCATTTGCTTCCATTTAATTCCTGCTACACCTTTCCATGTGGCATTCATTTCATAGTTTGTTTTGCTCTATGTTGAGTCACATATTCTAGAATTCAGTGAGCACCTGTGACATTAGCAAAGATAGTATTGATTTCTGTCAGCAATTCATTTCAGTATCCAGAGCTTAAGAGAAATCCTTCCAAGATATTTCCATCCTGAGTGGAAGATTGCTTGAGTTTGCATGATTTTTCAGTGTGCCTGACTTCAGCATAGCTGCATTCTTAGGTTGGGAAAGCTTAGTCGCCTGGGCTGCCAGCTCACCCACGAGTTTGGAATTACAAGGTAGTCAATAGGAAGGCTAACTTTGAGCTGTGGGTTTTGAAACACCAGACAACCTGGAAGCCAATGTACCAAACTCAGAAATATAATTAGATATTTCAGTTTTAGAGAATTATCATTGTCTGGCAGACTCATTTTGCCAGGAAATTCCTTCACTTCTGCTGACACGAGTCCTATTCATCGGAGTAAATGCTGATGTCTACAATATAGATGTCCAAATCTCAGCTAATCTTGTTAGATACCTTTATATTTAAAAGATACCTTTAGGGCATGGTTCATCTCATCCTAGAGTAGACATATACATTCAATCAGACACATTAGGCTCTTGAAGTACTTATTGCTCTCCATTGACTAGAAAATGACCCTGTAATGACTAGCTGGAATGTAAAAGTCTGTGTTGTAGGTGTCTACATTTAGATGAGATTAATTTCTTCGCAAGGATGGCTTTCACCTGCCTCATCATGGTGCCAATTGAGATGTCTTATGTTTGCTGAGACACCCACATGGTGCTGTCAGATATGAAACAGGATGACCTGAAAAATGGCATTAGGTAACCTGTGTTTAAGCAACTGAACCCCTCCCCAAACTCTTGAATCATCTACTTAAATCTCTAGATGGATTTATAGTCTATAAGTAAAAGGAAATTGAATTTTACACAAGTATTCACAAATTGGAACAATTCTGAATGCCAGGAAAATTCAAGCATACAAACTATCTTTGTCATCTGGCAAATGGCATAACTTTTTACAAACCAAAAGTTAAGGACTTTCTGGTGCTACTTTTTAGTCTACAAGAAAAGACCTTTTGCATATATCAACTAAAGTCAGTTTAAGGTTTCAACATAATCTACCATTTATAACAAGACTACTTACAGTTTTTTCTCAAATTTCACATTGTAAAACCTTTTCAGTTCATCTATTCTCCTGTAACTTAAGACTTATGCAACTGATTTCTACCTTAGATCCCAGAAAACATTTCAGGCAATTTACTTTACAGGACCCCTTAGGCCTCTCACTGTAACACAGATTAAGCTAGATATCTCCCTGAGAAACCAACAGTGGAGGTAGTGGCGGTATCATTCTTTACATAAAAACATTGTTACGAGGAGTTTAAATCTGGGTTTCAAGCCCGTCTCACTTTGTAGAAGATTAACACAAAGCCTACACCCAAGCTGAATGAATTGCCCGTGTAAACAGGCGTTCATCATGGGGCTGAATAGAGGGAACTCAAAAAGTTGTCTGACTAGTATAATGACAAGGGTACCCAGGTATGACTGGGAGACTCCATATCACAGGGGCAGTTTTTGTTTCTGTCCTGAAACAGTCACTATGAATTCTATTATATTCCAGCAAAGTAGAAAACCTTTGTCTTTCACTTAGGGTGAAACAAGTATCAATGCAAAAATTCTAGCCAGCAAGGAGAAAGAAGCTGTTTTAATTAAATACAGACAGAACAATAAATGGTGAGAGAAATGAATAGATTTTATGGAGGAGTCAGGAAAAATTGTCAACAAGAGGTACAAAAAAGAATAGTTCAGGAGAGGCAGCTGGACTGTACTACTTTGAGTATAAGTTCTTTGGGACAGAGACCTTATATGCTGTGGGGATCTAGCTGAGGCTTAGACCCACATGATGATGTTTGCAGCAACAATTTAAGAACCGTTCTGGAGACTTGGGGTAGATGGGTGTAGGAAGGGAAGAAGTAGTACATGGACAAACATAAGTGAGAACTAGAAGTCACTTAGTAGGAAAACCGATATAAAAATTAGGAATGAAATGGGAAAAAGTTTTCTGAAGAGTATAACACTAAATTTGAACAAAAAGTTACTCCAAGAAGTAACAAAGCAGAGACTTGAGGGGGGGGAAAGCCAGGTAAGAAGAAACTTCAGGAGATATAGAGCAGATAAGAAGCTGTTGTGGAATAGGAAAGACTGGGACTGCCTAGGAAACAGAACTAAGAAAAGAGAAAGGGTACTGCAGAGAGGAGGGCCATCTATCCAAAAGTTTCTGCTTTTCTGGAGAAGCAAATAAAATAAGTATGACTCCACATGCTAGAATTTCAAACTCAAAGTGAGTTTGTTTTTTAACTAAGAAAATCATACACACCGGCCCATCTGTGCTAAAGGAACATTATTACGTTTACGAAGTTGTGCAGTAAAATTTAAGGAAATGCTATAACTAACTTGCTGTCTAATTTACCACAGCTGCCTTCCTACAGACATAATGATCAATGTTTCTAACTACATGATGCAGTTTAAATGCTGTTATAGCTATTACTATTGAAATCTTTTAATAGATTTAATGTCATAGGTGAAAAAACAGGCAAGAGCTTGGACATGCATGTACACAGTTTGTATTTCTGCTTACATGATCACATCCTATTTTTTTTCATGGTAGATTATCTGTAGAAACAGAAAAATGATCTCACAGTCCAAGCAAATAAATACTACTTTGGAGAAGCGGATCCTTTCACTCTCTCTATTTCAGATTTTCTGAGTGATAAAGGCAAATCATTTAATATCGATATCTTAATAGTTTACCATTAATTATGTAATCCCTCTTTCCAGATTGCTGGACTTCTGAGCTGGGGTTTGTGTTATTTATAGAAGTGTAGATGGACCAGAATTTTGACTGAGGCTATAGGAAATGCACTTTAAATATGTAATGCCCTACATGATGTTCACTACCTGGCATTTAAGATGAAAAATTCAGAAAAAGTAAATATTTTAACCTTTTTCTCTTTGCTTCAGTTTTCATTCACATGGTGTGAAAGCAAACATATTAATATTTTGGAAGTGCCATCATTACAACCTCACAGAAAAGCTTAGATGAAAATTTATAATACTGCCTTCAGAACAAAATATGCAGTAAGAAATTCCTAGGGCCTAGGACCACACTTTGAATAATGTAGAGAAAGAAAATATTGAGTAGGTGCTAATAAATGAATGCCATCTGTTATCTGCATTAAATGAGGAAAGGCTCAATTGAAAAGTAGTAGATGATCACATAATTAAGGTCTGTTGCAGGTTATGTATATGACAGAAAGAGAAAAGATTTAAGGTATGGTAGACCCTTACTGTTGGCATTCCTTGATTTTTAGGTGTCAACTTCACAATATCAATTCTGTGCTATTAACAAAGTCTTTGTGTGCAATGCCATAGGCATAGATATAGATGTCTGTCTTTGATTTGAAGTAATGACATTAATGAAAATCATCATATTGAATATTCTACAGATTCATTTGGTGATATTAGAAACTAACTGCTACCGCATTTCTTTGAAATAAGAAAAATGTATTGCTGGGAAAAGCCGTATTCTTGTAATGATTTTATACGTGCATGTGTGTGTATGTATGTATATGTATATGTTGTATATGTATCATATGTACATATATAGTAATTATATATTATTCCAAATAAATGTATATGTTATTATAATTAATATACATTTACAGTTATTCTATATCATCCTTTCTATATGATTATATAAAGTGTTATATTTTTTAACTTTGAGTCATATAGTGACAATTTTGTTTATGATTGCCATATTCCCCTTGGAACCAGCGAAATATCAGTGGAACTATCTGGCTCTTCCAAAATTCAATGTCTATTTTCACTCAGCTCAATTGTTGACATCTAGATATCCAAACTTAGATGTTTACAAAATAAAATCAAATCCAGTTCAGTACAATAATCAACTGGGAAAGCAATTATATACTTCATATCTGGAATTACCTTGAAAATAATTAAAAGTAGAATACACATATCAGTATATATTTTCTTTTCTCAGCATATTCTCATAATATGATAATAGAATAAAATGCATTTCATAATATCATAATATAGTATATGTTGTTACATATCTATATATGTTTATCTAGAATGACAAAATATTAAGCGACCTTCTAACTGGAAAATAGTCAGATATTTACTGGGTAACTGATAATCCTTTCTTGTGAATCTTCCATTTCTAGCTCTGCAGAAGATCAGGTTACATGATCTTAAAGCTATGACAACACTCTATACTTAAAAATGAATTCATTTTCTGTTAGTTGTAGCAGACATTCCACCTCTTCATTTCATCGATTTTCAATTAAACATATTAATTTATGATAGATATTTGACTAGACTGGAAACTTTAAGAAGATTTGTGTCTAAGGTTTCACACTGGTTTGGGACTCTTAAAGTAAAAAATAGTTGTTTTTTCTGTTTGTTTTGTTTTCTTGGGTTTTTTTACATTTATTAAAACCTAGATCAGAAAATCAGGTTGTATTTCACTAAGTTACCTTCAGTTGTATACACAGTCTTTGTCACAGTACCAGTTATATTTACCACTTTTCAAAATGACCTCTCTTTCCTGCATTTTACAAGAGAATTAAAGATACTAGGAAAGAAACTATTTCAGCCATTATTCGCAATGATTTGGTGATGTGGTAATAAGACTGCCTCTGAGGCTTTTTTTCCTCATTTGCAACACTGCTGAAGTCCAATCATGAAAGTGATTACATCTAGGTAGAGAAAATATGAGATAATTTAAAGAGATCAGTCAGCCTCAGTAGAGACAGTAATACATAAGTTGGAGTGGGAAAGCCGCAAGGGTATAAACTACTGACAAACTGTTGTAATCCTATAATATCAAGAAGAAACACCTTTTCTCCCGACAGAGAAGAGAGATGATGATTTTCAATAATTTCTAATCACTAAAAGGGAAAGTCTTATATTAAAATGTTCATGTAAAGTTTTCATCTGTTTTTCTAAGAGCTTTGACCCAACAAAACTGATACAGAATTTGGCATATTTTCTGAAGTCAGTCATAGCTGTGAGGAATGTGGAAGAACATGTAACATATCTTCTCTTTACATGTTTGTTAAACAGCCTTTTTTTCTTACTGTCCCCACACACTACCAGCTAACAAGGTGCATTCTTGTCTTGTCTCCTTTCAGTGACACACCCAGAAATCCTCTTAGAAAAGCTGTGTTACAAAGAAATAATATTTTTAAAATTTACGTGGTTAGTCAAATGTCAGATTGAACGTTTACAATTGCTATAATGGAAAAATGTGGGGTGAGTTTTAATTGTTTCAGTAAGTTCCCACGGATAACTTCTGCAGAAAATACCAACTAATAATTGTAGACATTCAAATGTGTCTTGCTTTATAACAGGAAAAGCAACTCTAGAAAAACATGAAAATGAAGTTTCTATGTAGAATATTGTTACAGCTCACATAAACCAAATATGAAGAGAACGGGAATGGTATGATTATCTGCCCCCTTCATACATCCTGACTGCAGTAATAAACTTCTGGAACAATTCAGCTCTGCCAGCCCAAAACCCTACAAAATTCCTTGCACAAGAGGGATGGAGAAATGGAACAGCAATTACGTGCACTATTTAGTTTGTACTCTTAAGAACATGATTTTTGCTATAGGCCCAGCTTAGGGCAAAGCACTGAATGTAAGTACTTGAAACTGTATCACTTTTCCACCTTCCACCTCATGGTTATACTGGTTTATTTATTAGTGTGTGATGGGCAGGAACTGGACCATCATGTGCCCAACTGGAAAAATGCGAAAGATATTTCTCCTTTGCACCATAGAATGAAACATACAATAGAAGAAGAAGAAGAAAAAAGAAAAAAAGTTTCCTGGAAACAGTTTTTTCAAAGCTTTCTGTTTAGCAGAGCTGAAAAGGTAAATATAATTTCAATTTATGTTAGATTAATTTGACATCTTTTAAATGAACAGTTAATCTGTTGCCTATTTGCTAGAGTACTAGAGTTAAATGTTCCTTTCACTACCTAAGAGGAGGCACACATTTCTGTATGTTTACTAATTAATTATTTATGTTGAATGAACAATCAGTGTTATGCCTTGAAATATTCTTTTCTGTTCTTCAGAAACAATAAGGAATAAAGGAAAACAGGAGGGAAAGTCAGGAAGTGTCATTCCTTGCATCTCTCTACTTATTCTTAGTCTTTAAACTGTTGATAATGGCCCAAGCTTGGAAAAAGACATTGGGGTACATGGACATTTATTTTGATCCACTATATGCATTGTATTCTTATGAGACAATGATAAAATCTGAGCTTTCAACAATACTGTTTTGTGTTTTACAATATTGAGGTACACCGTAGATTTCACCAAATATCTTGATGGAAAGTAGTTTTTATGTACCAAATATTGCAGAATCTCCTTCAGTACAAAAGATCATGAAACGTAATAAAACCAGTAGTGTTAGTGTAAATCACTTAATTTACATCAGAGGTAAGTCAGACAACTGAGCTCTTGTCTCATCTTGGATGTACAGAATTTCTTCACAAAATACATACTATCACATATTTACTATCAAATTTTTATGGAAGTACCATATATGCAGAAACATTTTGGAGAGTACATGAAAGATCAAATCCTCAGCTGTTGTTTCTTTGTAATGGGTGTTAATTCATAACAAAATGTACGGTTTTGCAAATATACAGGTTGGCTGGTATAGCTTTGTTGTGTTAGTGTGTTTATGCTAGTCTTATGTTCTTGAAAATTAATTCCAACTCCCAATAAAATTTTCTGCTTCATTCTGTTTTAAATGGTGAATAAAATGTTTTGTGTCATTAGATGAAGAAAGTAAACACTCAGAATTCGTGCTGTAGGCTTTTCAACACAGTATAAAAAGTCAGTACTAGTTAACTGTTCACATTAATAGATTTGTCACTAATAGCTTCTGTAAATTTATAGTAGGTGTACTTGGAATATGTAAGATAGGTTATGTGACACATGTGATGTTTCATATTGAACATGAAATGAAGTGAGGCAACAAACCTAAGCCACAAGAGCTAGAGGAAAATATTTTCTGGCAATCTATTTCTTTGAGCTATGAGATTAAGATTACAATTTTCATGAAATATTGAAGGCTTTTTGAGTCATTTTTGGACAATGGAGAGTTAAAAATGAGCATTTTTTTGCATTTTTTTTTAAATTCTGTATACATCTCAGAGTGACAGATATGCTTATATTCTGCAGAAATGTACTTCTGAGTGACAGGAGCCTTGAAATGTTGTTTATGTGTTTAGCTCTGAATATCAAGGACATGATTTAGTAGGAAGCCATCATGTTAACACCATTAATAGCATTTTCACCAACATTTATAATCCTATACTGAATAAGACCATTTACTCCTAAAACAGACTGTACAGTGTTTCCACATCTGAGTCACTACTTTTTCATATGCTATCAAAAGTTAAGTTTCCTATTAAAACAGTCATCCCCAAGTAAAGAAATACATTAATTGATGAGAGTTCTGCATCGTAAACATGAAGGCATATACTTTTTGTTGTTGTTGTTGTCATTGCCAGAAATTCTGCTTGCATTTTCTATTATTAAAATGAATGTCAACACAGAGGAAAGTATGTTCCTGCTGTCACAGGGTGTATGCTTAGACTACATCTGAACATTGTTTTTCAGGGAGAAGTGTTCGATGATTTGATCACCTGTCAGATGTGTCTCTGTGAAATGTCTTGCAGAGCCTTCAGTTCTCTTTCTCTTACCATCTGTGAAGCAAAGAACAAAGCCCTCTTCCCTATAAGCTATGCTGGCATAGAAAAAAATCACAGGCATCCATTTGGGGCTTTTGTTGTCCAGGTGGAATTCTTGTTTCTTCCACAGAAACATACAAAATCTTCATCACAATTTTTTTTTACTGTTTGTTTGCAAGCCAATATCTAATCATGTATTACTATGATCTGCCATATGTCTCCTCTCTGTTTCTTTTTCTTTCTTCAGAGTTTCCAGAATTCTTTGCCCAGGTATATCACTACAATATCATATAATGCATGATTCTGTAATGTAATGTTTTACGTTAAACCACTAGCGTTGGAACATCCTAATAGTTCTTAAAATAAAGCTTACCAGTTGAGTTTATTGAATTGTTCTTTCAGCAGAATAGGCTTTTGCATTTTAAAACTAAAAATGGCATTGATTCATGCTCAGTCAAGACATAATATGCTACTCTTATTCATCCTGATGCTCCATGCACCTGTATCATATCACAGCTTGTCCAACTTCCTGGCCAGAAGAAAGTCTTTCAGTTATATCCTCTTATAGCTTACAAAGGTCTCTCATGTTCTCTATAGCAAGAGGAAAGAAGCATATAACTGTGTTTTGCCAACCCAGTGAAAATTCTATGAAGTTCTAAAATTCTACACTTGCTCTGATAGGACTAAGGGATATTTTGTTGCTTTGCTAATATTAATTAATGATAATGACAGTTTTCAATAATAGCTGTGCTTAATATAATGTTCATCTGTATGTCCAGGTATCTATGGAAATCTGAAAGTAATGGGTAACAAAGCTGTGCAATCAACATTTATTCAATTTTTTTCTCTTTTAGACAAATACCTAGCAAATGCACTATCCCCCAACTACAGACTCACTCTGTCTGACTCTGTTAATATCTAAATATTTATGTCAAAATAGAACATTATTTTCTTTGGAACACCATTAAGTTACTCACTCGACTTTCAGGAAGGTAATCCAAATTTCAATTTTTTCTCCAAATCAGACACAAAAGCGATATAGATCCTGCCCCGGAAATTATCCAAGTCAGTGGGTAAAGGATAACAAGCTCTTTTTGCTGAAATTCTTTCATACAATTACTGACTTAATAACCATTTTCTGAAGACTTTAGTGACTGCTCCATAGAGAAGACCACTTGATCATTAAGGGCTTTCACAACAGGCAGTGGCTCTTTTCAGAATCTTGACCAGTCTGTACAAGGTAGGTTGATGCTGTCAAGTATTAGAAGGTAAACATAACTGGAAGAAGAGATGGAGGCACTGAAGTGTTTGTTTTGGGGTGTTTTTTTTGGTAAAGGAAATGCAACTGTCTGGGAGATTCCAGTGGCTCCAGGATTAGGCAGCAGGTGAAAGACAGTGTTCACAGAGCAGTAGTTAGGTGCCTTATTGCCTTTGTGGCATTAGCCATAGACAGGTAGATGTTTAAATTACACCAGCTAAATTTTAAAATTAGGACTACTCTGAATTATGTCTTTTAAAAGATCGTTCTGTGGAATTCTCTCAGTTTTTAACAAGGGACATTACACCAAAGACCAAGCCTCATGCTTGCACTTTCTGAATACAGAAACCTTCAGGATTTTCAAATGTAAAATCAACATTCAAATAGGATTCTCCTTATTTAAATAGACTTATTAGAAATTTAAAGCAGATGAAGATGGTTTCAATGAAATGAATAAATAATTAAGGCAAATCTGTATACTTGTCAGAAACTCCATGTTAAGAATTAAGAGAAGGTAGACAGCCTTCTGACAGATCTGTCCCTTTTTTATAGCTAAAGGTAAAGTTATTTTTTTTATGCTTGATATTCTTTTCAAGTTTACCTGATCAAACCACAAACTAAAAAATGCTGCCAGGTAACTTACACTGGTAATAATCATAACCTTTAATCACAGATAAAAAGAATGATACAATGCTGTTTATTTAAAAAAAAAAGTGGGTTTGGTATAAGAGGCAAGTTATCACGCTTCAAGCAATTTTAAACATTGATTTGACTGTGAAATGCTGTAACAGATTGCACTTTGCAAACTGGTCACTAGCAGTGCATTGTCAGCAGGCCTAGACAATAATCCCTGAGTGTTGTAGGACTGCTGCCGTTAATAACTGAGCTTGTTAGTTAAAAGCTGGCAAAGACTCGAGTATTTAAGAGGATTACTGCTATAAACCATATTAATTTTTTTTAAACATTCAAGGTCTTATTCATTAAGGGCTTTTGCAACAGAAACAGTTACATCAGAATATCATTCTGTTTTGATAAATGGCTAGGGCCTTGACCTTGCAAATGCATGCAGTGGGCTCTTTGAAAAGTACCTAAGGGAATCAGGTAATCAACTTCCATATACAAAGTCCATATTCTCTGTAGGGAGTCAACGCACTACTCAGCCATCCTCGAGCAATGATGAAATTGCATGGATTAACATTCTGTGGGTTAGAGATCTTGGCAAGAAGCATGCTTCAAGCGTTGTGCTTGTTGGGTACTGATATATCTCATCCTATGTTAGGCCGTGCACTTTCATCCATAGCCGAAGTATTCTTTTGGATCTGGCCTTGATAGAATAAGACCATGAAGAGTAACAAAGATAATCAAAGGGCTGGAGAACCTGCCCTGTGAGGAAAGATTGAAGAAGTTAAGTCTTTTCTCCCTGGAGAAGAGAAGGTGCAGGAGGGACCTCATCACAATATTCCAGTACTTAAAGGATTGCTACAAAAAAGATGGAGGCTCTCTCTTCACAAGGAGTCACATGGAGAAGACAAGGGGCAACGGTACAAGTTGCATTGGGAGAGGTTTCATCTCAATACAGGAAATTTTTTACAGTGAGAAAAATCAATCACTGGAACAACCTCCCCAGGGACATGGTAGAGTCACCATCCCTGGAGGTTTTCAAGATGCAATTAAACAGGTTGCTAAGTAATTTCTTCTAGTCTCCTTTTCCTACGAAAGATTGGATCAAATGATCTCTTGAAGTCCCTTCCAGCCTGAGCTGTTCTATGATTCTGTGATTCTAAGACCCTACGCTATTTTTTTTCATAGAAGTTATGTTTCCTTCAAAGCTTCTTCAGCCACAACAGTTTTGTTGGATTTTTTTTTTTCCCCTGAAGAACAACATTATAAAGAAGTACATTGTCTCATATGTTCTCTCCCTAGTTTTATCCTGCTGCACAGGATCAAAGATGTCCATTTTTTCTTAACAAATTTTCAATAGTCACAAAGGACAAGACCACTGGCAGTTCCCCAGTCATTCTGTGGCATGCTCTAGCTGTAGATTTTGACCTTTGTATTGCTTATACTGTGTGCTATGAAGCATTTTGTGGCATGTGTTTTTCAAGGTGAGAAGAAAATATTTTTATGGCCTTTCTGTATTTAATGTCTTTTAACAGACTGAATAGCATGTAGAGAACTAGAAACAATGTTTTAGACAGTCCCACCCAGTGCTTAATGATGAGGTATTGGAATTCTATGTAATCTTCTAGCAAGAACAGAAGGGAATTTTACTCTAGGTACCTTACTCATCCCAGATAGATGACTGATGGGGAATTTTACTCTAGGTACCTTACTCATCCAAGACAGATGACTGATGAATAGTGACATGAAATTGCTTGGCTTGACCATTTCTATACCACATATCACCAAGACAAAAGAAGGATGTTGTAATCTGGAAATGAATTAAATACAAAATGAAAAAGAAAAGAAATGCAACTGATAATTGAAGCCTAATAACTGGCTAAACAGAAGACATTCTGAATTTTATTCTGCCTTAAGTGTGAACTTCAGTCTTTGACCTTCAGGGCTTCTGCGATCCAGAAGATGCTTTATCCTGTATTTGTCTCTACATTCCTTATGCCTAAGTCTATATGTAAATTAATAGGAAAGAACATTTTCTTTAAAAAACCCCAAACCTCCTAAAACCCCACCAAAACTTTCAAAATATTTTCACACACACATTCACATAAGCATGCGCAGCTATCATTTGATAATAATGTAAAATGACACCATATTTAGCTTTTTAGTCAATTATTTCCCAGAAAGCAATTCTAATTGCTGCTCAGGTGCAGTGGAAGTCATGCTCAGAGAAAACCTCTATTACTTTCTATCTTTTCATTTTGGTATTACACACTGCTTATCAGTAAGCATGTCAGAAGTGAAAGTACATCGGCATCTGCAGCATGTTCTTTTCATTCATCCTCAGAAGGATGTTGATCCTGCTTGCCAGGGCATCAAATTATCAGCTTCTCTATCACTATGTCTTTTTTCTTCTCCCTCTTCTGCTTTCTGCTCCAGGAATACAATATTAGAAAATGAAACACTGATGTTATGAATCTGCTGAAGTAACAGTAAAGTTGCAAGACTGGCAGCATTTTTAAAGTCTTGTCTTCCAGCTTTACGAGTGTTTTCTGACAAAGTAATCATAAGAATTTATAACTGACCTGTGTATGACGATCTAAATGCTACAATAACTAAAAGACATATTCCATAAATACTCCATGTCATTTAACATCTTGAACCTATTTAAAAAAGAATAGTAATAGAAATGCCTAATTATATGTCATCACAACGGATCCAGAAGAACAAATTGAATATTTATTATATATTGATTAGATCTTATTTTTATGATAGTTGTTGAAAGACCAGTACAATGAGACTTTTGTGCCAACAGTATACAAAAAATATGGGACCAAACAATGAAAGGATGTTTGAAAAGAGACTGTAACATTCCTCTTGTACATGATAAATAGAATGGAAGAGGCAGAAAACTTCTGATTTATTCCTTAGCAAAATGGCTTTGCAATTACAAACAGTTCATCTAAGAGAGATTTTATTTATTTATCTTTAAATAAATGAATATTATTTACTTACATTTTTTATATTTATATAAATATACATGTATATACTTTATATGCATTTTGCATATATACATACATTTGCCTTTTTAAAATACATATCGATTATGAATTCCTTTAATTTTTGACTGAATGTGATACGTATTTCAGTCCAATATATAGTAACAATAGAGTTAAAATAATTTTTAGATAACTGGACCTGGAAGAATGCAAAAATGAAATTTAAAAAACAGATGTAATATAAAATTATAAATGTGAATTTCCTTAAAAATCTTCGAAAAGGCTTTCATCAATCTGACTTCATGGGATTTCATTCATAAATTCCAGGTAAGGAGAGTTCTGCTTGACTTTGGAGTTTATCTTAAAGGCTGGGGCAGATTGGTGAGTCTTTAATATGTAAAGCCAGTCTAATGCTGCATACATTCAATTCTTGAGTAAACCAGGTGTACAGAACAACAGAATTTCTGAGAGCTAAAGAAGTTTTTCAGAATTGGGGAAAAATTAAAATATGCTGTAACTGGAATATCTTTATAAACTTTGAAATCTCATTGATCTCATTAACTCACTAAGGAAAAAGAAAGAAATACATACTGAATTTGGCAAGCAAAAACATGAAAAAAATGAAAAATTTAAGAAGACATGCAGTAGTAATGTTAGTTTTGTTTTATGCTTTCATCCTCTACTACACTTCAATATTTAATATTTTTATTATTGGCAGAATTTTCAGGTCAATCTTCATGACAAATAGAATAAACAAACATCAGTCAGAGATGTTTGTGGTACTTCTAAGACACTGAGATGCTCACTGAAGTTCTAAGCTTTTTTTCTGAAGAAAAAATGTTTATGTAAAGCTGATTCTTGAAATCAATCTTCATTCATAGCTGTGTGATAGAAAGATTCATAAAGCACTTTTTTCTTTCACCTGCAAAATCAAATCTATCACAGTATATTGATAAATATACTAGATACACATTACAAATACAACTGGATATTTTATTCCAAAATCTAATTTCAAAACTCATCGATACCTCCATTTAAAATAATATTACATTCAATTGGAACCAAAAAGAAGGGTGGACAGCATGAATGGAGAGAGATTGTGGATTAATAATGTGACCTTTCACTCCTTTGTCTGAGGTCAAAACTGACTGAAGCAATGCTTGAATAAGACATATGGCTACAATTCATTTTAATCTAAAATGTTAAATTTTTGCACACTATTTGTAAAGGCAGAAATCACATTCTGATTTAATTGTCTCCTCTTCCTTCGATGGTTCAGGAATGTGTTTTCTTGTACTATAGTGGAACCACATTCTTCGCAAATCATTTCCCACACAAATCACATGGAAGTGTCCTGAGAAAATATAAATTACTGACAACCAGACTAATTTGAGGATGTAAATGCTCCCTTCCATGAAATGGTTACACAATATTTAGAAAGAACCCAGGGAAGAAGCCAAAAGACACAGTTTGTTATTTGAATTAAGACACCTTTTCTGGATTTTTTGTTTGTTTGTTTAAATAGTCCTCTTTGGGTATGTATTCAAGACTTTATGTGATACTAACTCATAGATTAGGGGGCCAATAGGTGACATTGTTCATATGCATTTTTACAAGTGAACAACTTTTCTGTTTCTTCCTGCATTGTGGGAGTAAACAAAAAAGAAGTATTCTGAAGACAAATTAGTTTTCTTGCTTGCTTTTCATGAGACAATTTTTTTATACAGAATTTTTTAACCATAGAAAAAACTACTCAAAAGATATTTGCTTAGACACTACCCTGTTATGTATACCAGACTGACTAGAAGACAGTTTGTTATTCTTGTTTCAGGTAGAACATCGGTGGCTTGCATTACATGAATGACCTTCTAAGAAACAGAAAATTGAGTTGGAAAAGTGACTTCTGATGGTAGTTTTCACATGGTTAGTATGGTTAGGGAAACTCATTTATTCTGTACCTGTGTGTCTGGTACATGAGCCTCAGTTTTTTAGGCAAGTTATAAAACTCGTTGGTACATATGCATGGACATACCACAGCTTTTAGCTCTATTACACCTTTTCAAAAGGCACAGGCCTCCTGAACAAAACCAGAACAGTAGATTTCATCGTATATGTACAGGGAAAATTTATTTCATTTTACACATGCATGAGATCAGGAACCCATTAGTAGATGGTGAAAACAAACATTTAAAACTTAGTAACTTGGTGTGTTACACTTTTATACATACAAATCTAATGATAAATTATTAAGCCTGTATAAATGAAAACTTAAAAAATATTAAGCGTGATCAGGAAATGTCAGAATACATATGTTGTAATATCCATTTAAAAAATCATAATAATTAATAATATAGGTTTAGCATACCACTGACATAGAAGAGCACTAAAAAGTGCTTACAATGCAATGAAATTCTATGTTTCATTTTTACTTCAACATGAAGATAAATACTGACTATAACTGGGGAAAAAAATCCAAAACCAAAATCCTTCTCAGATCTTTAATGTCCATAAATAGATGGGACCTTGAATTAACGAGTTCTTTAACAGGAAGCACCTTTATCAGCAATTTCCCCTGACATTGGATCTGAAACAAAAGTCATTGAAGGTTTTTTTTTCCTTTCTTTTTTTTTCCCCCCATTGATTTAACTTGGCTGGCTGCCAAGTTGTAGAATCAGCATGGTAAAATCCAGTAGGGCAGGAAGACAAATTAAACAGTACACAAGTTAAACAAACCCACTGTGCTGAGTCAGTTCTGACTCAGAAGGAACAGTACTGATTCACCAGAATCACAGTGTGTTATATTATAGGAAGTTTCTCATTTTAAGTATTGACAAAATTCAACCTTGCACTGAGTTTAAGACATGACAAGATCAAAGGACAAGGTAATGTTGCTGCAAGTCAAAAGACATTGATATATATCAATATTAACTGAGAAAAGCCAACAATCTGGAAAAGTGCGAAACATTTTTAGGACTTCAGAGGGGTTTGGAATAGCTGATATCTGAAAATTTAATCTTCAAGGAGGCAACTCATTTCTTGGAGTTCACATAGGAGAAATTATGTGGTAATTATTTCCCAATTTCACAATATAATAGCAAACTTCAGTATTTCTTCTTCAGTTTCCTGTTCAGTATTTTTTTAGGACTTGCTGCAGTTGTTTCAGGGCTAAGCATACATCACACAGATCTGCATACATACATACTGTCTCTCTCTCTCTCATGCACACACACATGTAAAAACAGGTATCTACAGTCTCCAGATATTTGATGGGTTAACAGTAGTGAAAACAAAAATTCATGCAATATTTGTCTAATATATTTACCTCCGGATAGTTCTAGCTAACTGTAAGGAAATAGATCACAATGCCCACTATAAAGACACTCACACACACACCAGAAAAAATGTGGTTTTTTCACATTTTTGAGAAATATAAAGTATATAGTGAAAAATCTATTGCAGTAGGTAGAGACAGATCAGGAAAGAAGAGACAACATAAAAAGGAAACAAATTCCTCAAGAAAATTAAAACAGTAATGGATGGTACAGAAACTTTGGGAATAGAAAAAGAAAGAGAAAATCAAGAATATTTTAACACTGGAATAGGGGAAAGACTACAAAAGCAGCTGGTATGACCAAAATAAAATCAACAAGCAGTGACATATGTTCTATAATTCTCAATTGCACAAGACGAGTTCAAATGAAATGTTTTCCTTTATGATTGACCAGCTAGCTTGCCCTATAGTGCTTTAGCACTCTTTGGTACTGAAACTTTTTCTTTCCCATTTGTGGACTTGGAGTGTTGAATATTTCACATAATTAGTAGGTGTTGTCAAGCCAGAGCAAAGCAGTGCAGTAGCTGGCTGACTGCCCAGAAGTAGAAACAGAATAGTAAAATCTTGCAAACAGGACAGGAAGAGAAGTTAAACAAGAGACAAATCCTCTATTTTTGGCACATGCTCAACTCGGCAAACTGGGAATTTACAGATGGAAAGTGAAAAAAAAGAGAAAGTTATGAAAAAATAAAAGAAAAATATGCAGTCAGATAATTTTACAATATTCATCATTCCATCAATCTTTGGATAGCAGATACAGCATATGACATACAATATACTAATGAAAATGAATCCCTTCAAACTAGAAGTTCCTGAGATAACTAAGCCAAACAGATCAGGGAAGACATTAGCAGATACTTTCATACTAAGTCAGCCTATTCAGGGAGAAACAGAAGTCAATTTAATTCTATGTTGATTGAGCAGCAAAAGAAGAAAAAGAGCTATGCAAGCTCAAAAATATAATTGTACAAACTTTTTTAACAAGTTGTGTAAAGAAATGAAACATTTGGAATATGCTTTTTTTTCTGGACAGCAGTATGGAGATTGACGTTCATATTAGTATTGAAAAGTTTGACAAAAAAATAGTCTCATTTTGTCTATTTTTGTCACCTCCTTAACTTTATCCCTTTTCTGTAAGGCTGTGAACTCTTTTTCTTTCACTTACTCCTGATAAGAAGCTACCTTGTAGGCCTACAGCTTTTTTTTTCAGATCTCCTATACCAAGAGATTATTTTAAGGATCAGATTCTTGCCCTTATTGTATCTTATCTGACTATTCTAGAAGTTCAAGGGATAAACATGGACTGTAACATCTCTGGAAGGTATTTTCCTAATGCAAGGGCAGTGTAGGACCAAAGGACATTTTAATAGTCTAATTTATATAGTCCAAACATAGGAGTATGCCAGAGGTAAGAGCCAGTGTGTTGGCGACAAAAGTGTTCTTAATTCATAACCTGTGATGCTGCTGTGAACGTCATCAATACGGCTTTGATAGCTGAAAGAAATAGATTAAGACATTTACAATTTGCTGTACTGGACATGAACAATACCAGAACTACTTCTCTTATTTTCTCCCCAAGTTGTTAACCTTCCAATAAAGATATCATCCAAAAACCACATGTACCTGACCAAACAACACTATACATGCATGATGGATTATTCAGGCTAGGCCTGCGTGCAGGCCACTTACATAAATACACTTGATATTTACTAAATAAACTTACCCATGTGATTTTTTTTTTAAAGATTACAGATAAAACCAGGTATTTTAAACAGCTAACAACATGTGTGTATGAATGACTGATGGCCAGTGAATGCATATGGTCCAGAACTTAGGTTTGTGTGATCATTTCTGTGCTTGCTTGTGATATTAATGATTTCTGTGTTAATGCTTTGATTTCTTAATCTCAAAATCTTTGGTAGCTACTTTTGTATAAATACAGATTACAGCAGGCTGTAACACAAATACTGCTATGAATAAACTCATTTTAATCAGAAGTTATTCAAAACACCTGACAATTTATTAAAAAACTCCATCTGTGTCTGAAATTTGTGATTGAATTAAATCACGCATATTGTAACTTTATAGCCTCCTGTGCTGTGAGGTGTATATTATCTGATTAGACAAAAAACGAGCCAATATAGCGTGAAAAGGGCCACTCATATTGTTCCCTAAATTGCTTAACAGCTACTATAAATTGTGAAAATAGTTCCTCTTTTTTATCTGTTTTTTAATTAAAAGAGAATATTCTCCAAGATCACCAGCAACTTCAGAGAAAGGCATTTCTGAAACACTTGCAGAATCTTGGCATATGTTTTGATTTTACTCTGTCTGGTTACATTAGACTGTGTAATAGGGTGAAGGTTTTACCTACTATCACACTCAGGAGATTAAGCACAATATGGTCCTTCCATATGGTATTTGTGCCTAAAAAACAATGAGATTAGAATGCCTATGCTGAATATCACTCCATATGTTCATCGGAATAGCCCATAGGTCTTGATAGAACTAGTGATTTTTTAGAGATTTAAATTAATATCTTTAACAGTGCCTCAGAAACATCTCAAGCACTGCCAATAATTATTGTGTTTCATCCCCCCCTCCCCAATTATGCTATTATATGTTATGTTAATGGTTATTTTGTTTGTTTCCAGTATGTATTTTCCTCTGTTAAATGAGCATAAATATTTCACTTTTATACTGGAAAATTTATATTCTATTTAGGAAAAAAATGATCTGTTTTGTGCTTTAATATACAGTACACCTAAAGCAGAAAAAGAATACAATGTAAGTCAACAGTTTGCATTGGTTTCTTTGCTAGGTATTTCAGTAGTTAGTAAATTGAATCTTTGCAGTCACATCTAATTTCCTGCCTAATATTTTTCACATTTAATCTTGAAACTGAAGTCACATGGCAACATCAACTTTATCCCTATAATTTATGGAATTAGAGAACAGAGAAATCACAGGTATTGGAAAGCACATGTACAACTCCAGAAGTAATATCCTCAGCTCTCCCACAGATGAAAGTTCCCTCTCATC
The DNA here is from genome assembly GCF_000699145.1 of Aptenodytes forsteri. NCBI lineage: Eukaryota > Metazoa > Chordata > Aves > Sphenisciformes > Spheniscidae > Aptenodytes > Aptenodytes forsteri. The sequence goes on along the minus strand of NW_008795495.1, from coordinate 1,689,405 downwards.
CTCCCAACCTTGAGTAACTAGTGTATCCTGAAACTTGAACATTATTTTCTTAACATTTTTTGATTGTCCAGCAATTTAAGAAAAACATCCAACAAACCTCTCTCTTTTCTTCTGTCTTAGGTGAGACTCACTGTTTTTTTCCTTTCCAACTGGACCAGGGTGAAAGGGTAGGAATACTAAAATCATACCCTGAAGGCAAGGAGGCTAAAAGTGAGGCTAGAGTAGTAACAGTCAGAGAAGATAGTTATATACCTTGCTCAAGGAAGGTAATATTTGCATAACTTTATCTTTGCATAGCTTATAAGACGACTTCGTCTTATGCCAAGCTGCCTCATTACCCTTTGCAACTGTTTGGGTTTTTGTTTGCTGTGTTTTTTTGGGGAAGGGAGTCTGCTTTCTTGTTGGTCATGATTATTTGTTGCTCTTTACTCTTAGTTGGTCCTTTTTCTGATGGAATATTGGATAGAGTGGTGGTTTCTGTTCCACTATTTTTGCCTCTCGTTCTTCCACCATTATTTTTGGCTGGCTGAATCACACAACACTTCTCTCTCTCTCTCTCCCGCCCCAACTCCTCTCCCCCATATAAAAAGACAATATTAATAATATCTCTCTATCCTGAAATAAAACTCTTTATTCTTGTCCCTACCAGGTTAGGGAAAATGTTCTAAACCCTCTTGCAACAATGATGTTAATTTGCTTTGGACCAACAACCCAATACATAGTGCAGTATCTTTTAATTTGTGAAGATCAACTTTTAAAATGTGTCAATAGACTCTAACCACAGAATTATTATTTGAAATCCTAGTCAACAGGTATATATAATTTTTTTGCTTTCTAATTGTGATACATTTTGAAACTGACTTATGTCTCATTCACCAAGATTGTTTAGGATACACTTCATTAACATTCTGTCACCTCATTTAACAAGGAGTGTAAATGTGAATGAACACAAGGATCCACTGATATTAATAATGATGACTGTCACTCAAAATGCCTTTAGGTGTTTTAAATAAGATATTTAATGGTTCCTTGATAGACATAAAAATCTAATATTTAATTTGGAATATGGTTTTCTGAATTACTATATTGCAGAAGGAAATATCTCCACTCCATTGGCTTAAGGTATTTTTACTTTGCACTACTAAACTTACATAAAAAAGGGATTATTTTACACATCATTGCAATCTTCATAACAACCTAAACGGACTTCCTTTCAATGCTGCTTGCAGCTATCATTTAGGAGTAACAACAGAGTGGGTTTAAAAGAGAATATCCCATCATACAATATCTATCTAATAATTTTCCTCCTCTCTCTTGTATCTTAAGAAGGATTTTCTTTTTCAATTGACTGTTTCAACTGTAAGAATTCAAACTTAAATTTCCTTTATTCACTTTAGCCCGATGACACAAAATTGGAGTTATTCATGATTCTGTTCAGCAACACAGTCATTTTATGATATTTTTCTAGCTCTGATGCATTTTTAATAGTGGTATCAGTACAAAAAGATTGAAAGTAACACAAAATAACAGGGGGGTGGAAGCCAAATGCAAAATCAATATAACAGATTCTCACAGAGTATTTACATAGAAGACAGTTCTTTCTGTAAATAAAATAAATAAATAAATAAACAAACCATAGTGACTTCATTTTTGCACAATTTTTCATTTTGTTTTTGGTTATTCTATTTTAAACAAAGATAAAATATGCCTGGTCCGGCTGTAGAGTGATCAAACTATAGTAGCTCTCTTCTTTGAGATCATTTCTATTACTGTAGTGGGACGACCCAGTTTAATTAGTTACTGTTATTGGTTGCAGTTAAGTTATGCATAAATTCAGGTTGCTCAGAATAATACCATACCTTTAGGATCAAGAAGAAAGTGTCACACAGGTACCATATTTAAAAATCACATTCATACTTTGTCGACCACCTCAGTAAATCAGAAATTCCACCACTTACAAAATTCATTTGGAACCTGCAAGTATAAGTAAATCTGTAAAAATAGTAGTAAAGATATAATGGAAAAATTTAACAGTTTGGCCTCCCTTTATGTCACTATTTTGTGGTGTAATTATCATATTTTTCCCATGTAATAGGGAGTTAGTTATTCAAACGATATCAATTACAGTTAACAACCTGATTTTTGCCTGATGTGCAGAATCATTTTACCTCCTGCCCTGGTTTATTCATGTGAACAATGGAATGTTATTTCAAACTGACAGGACTGAAATTCACAGATCCAGAATCTTAGTTAAGGTATAAAGATTAGTATTTTGCTTTAATTCAGCAAAGCACTTAATCATATTTTAGTTTCAGAGACTTCTTTGAGACTTCACTGGCTCTTTCTGTCTAAGCTTTTTAAGCATGTTGTATTCAATAAAGATCCTAACTCAATATAAAAAGAAAAGTGGAAAGACTTGTAAAATAAGGTTTCAGGATCTGCTTTTGAGTCTAACAGGAAGTTTTCTGGGGACTAAGTCCATCTGAACAGTTAAAACTATTTTACCCCTTATCTAAAGGATACACCAAAATAAAGTACGAGGGTTGTGGTGCAGAGAAGTTTTGGCAATTTAAAAGGTAAACTTGGATGTTATATACACAGAAGGGCCTGGGGTTTAATTTTACTTTATGCAATGAGTCTGCCAGCAATTCAAGAGCTGAAATGCTCCCATAAAACCTGTGAAACCTTAGTCTGTTCAGGAAATGGGGTCAGCACAGCTGTTACAAAGAAAATTATCTTAGAAAAAACTTCCTAGCTGGAAGTTGATTAACCAAGCTTGTATATGCCTATATGCAGGCTTTTGAAAAAAAAAAAAAAAAAAGTTTTAGCTCATCTGAAGTGTTTAAGACTAGTGACACATGTTTAGAACACACAGTATTTTGGATTAACATAAGAGGTAAATCTGGGGTACATTTTCCTAACTAAAGGGCATCAGAAAATCAACTGGTTCCTTCCAACAGCTTTAAAGACCATTTGTACAAAGTGTACATTCATTAATTGCCCTCAGAATTTTTTTCTAGCTGTAGGTATTGGCAACTAAATCCTTGAAGGTAGATCCTCTTTGCCTCATCCTTGACAACATATGGATACTATACATATGAACATAATAGAGGAGAAGGCTAGATTTGCAGGTACCAGGATTTCGTTTATTGTTGGTATAGAAAGCATTTTTGTAATAGAATCATAGAAAAATAAGGTTGGAGGGGAACTCCGAAGTCATCTAGCCCAACCTCCTGCTCAGGGGACGGCAAACTTTGAAGTTAAATTGGGCTGCTAAGGGTTTTGTCCAGCTGAATTATGACTGTCTCAAAGGACAGAGATTGCCTATGTGTGCAACCTGCTCCAGTGCTTAACCACTGTGAAGCTTTTTTTTTCCCTCACACTTGAACCTGTGACTGTTGCCTCTTGTCCTACTTCTGTGCCTCTCTGAGAGGACGCTGAATCTGTAGGCTATAATACCGCTTTAGCAAGTGTCAAACTGCAATTAAGATCCACCTTTGCCTTCCCTTCTCCAGCCTAGACAACGCATTTAACTTAGCCTCTCTTCATATGTTACATACTCCATGCTTCAACCTTCTCCATGGTATTCTGCTGGATTTGCTTCAGTGTTTCAAAACATATCGTTCCTCTTTTTCTTTGTTCATGAAGTACCAGTTAGAAGGTTTCTGAATGCTTCCTTTTTATGCAATCAGCTTCAAAACAGCAGTGAGAAAGGACTTTCAGGTTGCCAGTGTAATTAAGAAAGAGTCACTCACACACCCACATACCCCTCTCCCCACCACTGCATGCATGCACAGCGACACACAAACATGAACAAATCCATTGGCTCGGTTCCAGTTCTTTTCATGGAGCATTACATACAGAAACCTGACAACTCGTGATCCAGACTGTTTTCTGGGGGGAGGCAATATTCATCTGTTTAAATATCCATTTTTCTCTGACAGTAAATGAAGACTAATTTGTTCTCAAGTGAACCTCGGTATTTTAATCAATTTGCAGCAGAGTGACTCTCTTTTCTCTGCCAGACTTACTGAGATAATATATTTCAATATTTAAAGTAGAGGCAACACTTTGCATCATCTATTTAGTTTGACATATTTATTTGCTGATGTAACTTCTGTATAAAAATATGTAGTTACAAAAGGTTACATAACTGCTGTTGTAGGATCCGTTGAGATTTTATAAAGCATATTTCACACTCAGTGCTATAATTAAAAAATTTAAAAAATGGAGGAAAAACAAAGTTTAAATAGTAACTACTTATTCCATAACTGGAGATCAAGCACATTTTCTATCTAGGAACCTGGTCTTGGTGGCAGAAAAGATAACTTCCAATCTTGTGTACCTAAAATGTAAAACAAGACTATAAGGAGAAAATAAAAGTAAGATTTAAACTTTTTTCTGCCACCGCCAGAGAAGCTTTGTTTTGCAGTTTATGACTCCAGCAGCCAGAAGTTTAGATTTAATCCATCCCTCATGGGGCAGAGCAGAAGCCAAGCCTTCTATCAGGGATATTATGCATGGTAGTATATACAGCATTTGCCAAAAACTAAAAAGGTCTTCTGTCATGAAAAGTTCTTGTCAGAAAGCCTTGGAAACCTTACATCTATGGGCACTTTGTGTTTTCATCACAGTTTCAAATTAATTAGTGAGACTACTTCAAAAGCTTTAATCTAGGCTATAGTATTAAGAAACATGCATTAGACATTTCCTGTTTGCATTTCTACGTTGCTTGTTTAAAGAGTTCTTTTACTTTCATCGAAGACTGTTGAGGTCCTTAATGTACAATATTGACAGAGTAATAAAAATAGCAAATTATGTTTCTGGCTGTGTGCCAACTTCATTAAATTCTCAGTCATATCAAAAACAATATAGAGGACAAAGGAAAAACAGCCTTTTTCAAGCTTAATCAGGATTGCAACTGAAAGGTAATGAGGAATAACCAGTATGTTCCTTTTCCACTAAACAACTGCCTCCATATATCGCTTCCTGAGTCATATTAATATCCTGTACTTCCCTTTTCCTGGATGCATGTTAAGATGATGACTGGCAACAGTCTGCTTCCTATGAGTTTGGTGACCTAAATGTTTACATTTCTGAAATATTTCAATACATTTCCCCTCTCAATTAGAGTATCACAGGACCATATACTTTGAGGTATCAAACACTAATTCCCTAAGGGGGTTTTAATATTGAACCTGTTGTACACGGCAACCAGCACCTGCAAGTATGACTTATTCTATCTAGAGAACATTTTGAAGTATGAAAATATGAGAGCAACTGAAAAAAGAAATATTTTTTCATTAAGCACAGCTTAAGGTAGAACCATATATTTGACCAGGATAACTTTCAGAGGCAATATTTAGATTTCATTAAAGACTTCAGCTGAGAGATTCATACACTAATGGTTGTAAATATTAAATGAACAAAACAAAAGCATGTTCAATAGATATGAAATGCAGGAGAAATGCTAGTGTGGCATTAAAACTTTAGAAATGTCTGAGTGAAAATCTGTTCACTGTAGATAGGTGGTCTGGCTATGAAAGTGTATGTATTTTTTAATTCTCAGCAGTCACTTATAATTATTTCTTTTACTGCATATAAGCCATGCACAAGTACAAAAAATATACTTTTATAATGAAAGTGTTCCAGAAATAGGGCTGATATTAAGATTTATGAAAGGGTTTTGTCAGCTCCCTTAGAATATTACCCATAGTCTGGACTCAGATGTCATGCTTTCTTTACAATATTTTATGCTTTATAAAGACATCTAGAAAAATCAAAATATTGAGTGGACAACTGCCTAAATTATCCAGGAGATAATGCAGAAGAAAATGTGCATCCTTCAGGCTTGATTGCCTGAACTGTATGAAGCTATTTTACTCCTTATGGATTTGACAGCCTTGTATTCCTTCTACTATAACTAAACTCTTTCTCCCAAAACTTTATTAATTTCATTCTTTCAGAATAACGCTTTCTACCCTTGAAACTATTCACCTAAAATTTTGGAAACCTTGTTTAAAATCTTTAGAGGGTTCAAAATTTCCAAAAAGCTTAAGGACATCAGCCATTCTTGACAAAGAGAGGAGAATACTCAGACCTTGACTCTGGGATGCCCCAGTTTTCATTTCACTAGATTCATTTGATAAGGAAAAGAACCTGTGTGGCTGTAGAGTAAAGACATTCCAGTAGAAGTTGCTTTCCAAACCCAGCTTTACTCCATACTTAGAACGTTAAAGGGAAGGGGGAAAAAAAAATCCCTTAAGGTTTGGTTTTTTTTTTTTAATCCTTTAAGGTATTTAAGACATACTTAATGGCTCCATTCTGGTAGGGCTTAAGCATAAGGAAGGCATTCAGCTGGTTGAATATTTCCAGAAAACTTTATGGATATGTCTTGCTCACACCAGGGTTTGTTTTTTGAGTGTCACAGGTTGAAATTCTCAGTCACACAGACTGGAAAACTGGTCAGTGTGCCACAGTTTTAAATCTTTTTTAAAAAATGAGGGAGACTGCATTTTCTTAAATCTCATCCTGACAGGGAATTGGAAAACACTTAACAATGGTACCTAGATCCAAGAGCTTGGAATAATTTCTGCATTGTAGAATCATATGCAGTATATTTTCCTGTTGTATTTTGTAAAAAACTTAATCACTTTGAGAGTTATGTGGCAGCTGAATAGGGGTTTTAAGTAGACTTGTGCATTTAAACCTTTCTTTCAATCTTGTTCTTTATAGCCAGTCCCTTCTAGTTTAGCTTGGTATGTTTTGTTTAATGCTCATTGTTGTAATCGCATTGCAGTAGTGGTATCAAAATTGTTTCTGTGTTAAAATTATATTAAATTATATTTTAAGACATTAAAAATGTATTTTTTCTATCAAAATGTTTTATCCTTTTTTCATGACTGGAAAGAAAGGTGAGTGAAAAGAACTAGTTAACTGGCTCATTAAAAGATAGTTCCTTTCCCATGTCTAAGGAAGGAGACACAAAAGGCATGCAGACACTATGTGGAGAATAGACTAGAAAGATTTAAGTAAGCTGTCTGCATGGAGTGCAAAGATCCAGGGGAGAACGAGTGCAGAGGTGTAAGCAAGATCAGGACTGCACACAGCTTAAAGCTGAAAGAGAGATTAAATTTCATGAACAAAATGAGCAGACGCAAAGCTACTACAATGTTAGTCACAAGGATGGAAACTGCGGGAGAGGAAAACAACTCACTATATCTGAAATGAGAAAACTGAACAGCAGACAGAAAGCAGACAGAAGAGTTTCCTGTATTTTAGATAAGAATGATCCTATCTTTAGGGGTGGGGAAGAAAGGACCAACTACATAAAAATGTAAGCCAAAAAGAAATCTATGTGAGCCAAAGCATTACACAGTGAGATGGAATAGCAGGAGTTGTGCATGACTGTTAGAAGGGAATGAGAGAATGTAGATCCAGAAGTTGAAGAGAAAAGAGAGCAAAATTCCAGGAGTTGAAGAGAAAAAGAGAGCAAATAATTTACTACGATTGAAGAATTCAGGTGGTGGCTTTAGTTGCATAAGGATATTTTCTAGCTAATTTTGGTCATTAAATTAAACCTTTTTTTGGGGAAAAAATGCTCTTTAGAATATTCAAAAAAATTAGATTTTTGAGGAACAATTTCACAGCCCTTATATCAGTCTCATCTGACTCTCTCTGGTTAACATTTATTACCATTTCTAGTGCACTACTCCAGCATCCCTTTCTAGAGAAAAGAGAGGAAGTTTTATGGACTCATATGCTACTCACATGCTCTCTCTTTTTAGAGAATACATTGCAGTGATGAGAGGTTTAGGCTTATTACCAAATGGATAAAATTTTTTAATAGATAGAGCCTAGTGGGAAGATGGAATCAACAGAAAGCAAAATGGGCCTGGGCTACTAGTACTTAAAATGAATAATCTGCTAAGAATATTCCTAAACTAAAGAACAGGAAAAACTGGCAGCTCTGGCAGAACCTACAATTCAGAACAATACTTTTTCTAAGGAATAAAGTCATTACTATCAAATAGGGAAAATAACTTAATTGCAGCAAGTAGCACAGAACCAAATAAATTGAAATTCCATATTATAGGGATAGTATTAAAAATTTGCTATTAACTATATAAGCAAAATGGTGCTACTAATAGTGAAATTTTGAGAAAAATTATAGACTATGAAGACAAAGTGAACACTATGGATGACAAACCGTGATTATTGCCTGTACTGGGTCTGGCTGAGGTGGAGTTAATTTTCTTCATAGCAGCCTGTATGGTACTGTGTTTTAGATTTGTGACTAAAACTGTTGAAAACACACCGATGTTTTAGCTACTGCTGAAAAGTGCTGGAACAGCATCAAGACCTACCCTGTTTCTCACTCTCTCTCCCCAGAGAGTAGTGTAGGGGTGGGCAAGAAAATGGGAGATGAGACAGCTGGGACAAATTTACCAAAGGGGTATTCCATGCCATATAACATCATGCTCAGCAACAAAAATGCAGCATAGTTTTTCCAAAGTAGTCATTGCTTGGAGACATTGATTGGGCACTGGTTTGCTGGTGGTAGGTGGCAAGTATTACCTTTGCATTACTTGTTTGGTTTTTGCTTTTTTTTCCCCTTTCTTTTGCTTATTAAAATGTCTTTATCTTGACCCATGAGTTTTTCTGGCTTTTGCTCTTCTGATTCTCTCCCCCACCATATGACAGGGTAGGGAGCAAGCAAGTGGCTGGTGCGTGCTTAGTTGCTGGCCAGGGTCAACCCACCATATTCCTATAGAAGCTGAATAAATCTTACACAGAGAGATGCAACACAGAGACAAAATACAGAAACAAAAGCTTTGTTCTGTAGGGGAACAAGCAACTCTTATTTATTACTGACCTGTACACAAGACATTGACAAAATGCAAACATAATGTATTGATCACATTCAGTGTCCTTGACTTTACATAAAAGTCTGACTTGATAATGTTTAACTTTAAAAAAAAAAAGACAAAAATGAAAGGGATAATAAAGGAATCATCAAGCTTATTCTAAGACAATGTGAGAAAAGGAAAGAAAAAAGTAATCACATCAAAGTTCTGTTGTAGAAAAACGTGGATGTGAAGTTTTCTGTAAAAGCTGTTGTACCTTTAGTGGATTTGTCCTGAGGACTATGTTACACTTGAATACTGTTTGACTGTTTTCTTGTTAATATGGAAATTTTTTTTGTAAAATATTGTGTTCCTACATATATACTTATCTATATTTGGACCAGGTGTTACTTAATTTACTTTTTGATTCTTTTAGTACCCCCAGCCTGGGAGTAGCTCTGGGAGGATGTTACATCCTTCTTGACAGCTGTGGGCACTGCGACTTAAGCCTTTCTGATGAAAACATCATCTTTTTCACACCAGATCATTGAGTTGGCTACAAAATAAATTGGCCACATCTTTCAGCCAAAGAATATGCTGGAATTGTGTGAGGTATTATTGCTATTGAACAAGACATTGGTGAAACTTCATTGGGAGTACTCCATAGAGTTTCCATGCTAGGGAAAGAGGAAGCCAGATTAGAGTAGCTTCAGAAAGGGAGGACCAGCAGAGTGGAGACTGGCTTTATCAGCATCTGTTAATGAACACTCCTGGAGACCGTACACTGGGTTAGCTGAAAAGATCCTTGGCCTTGCAGCCATTCTTATACTGATAGGATACAAAAGATATGTTCATATTCTGGGCATATTTCAGCTAGGTTTAGATTGTCAAGTAATGCAATCTACAACATTGCAGCAGAGAGCTTAATGCAAGATGTAGTCTCCAGGGAGCTGAGCAACTGCCCCCCTTGCATTTTAAGTTCTGTAGTGTCTGTGATGTAAACATGGAGTACAGCTTAGCCTACAAACCCACTCTGAACAGCATATGACTGTTTTCTCTGGAAAATACTGGACAATAAAAAATTCTATTGCAACAAATGCAGCTAAATTGATTAAGAATACATTTAAGGAAGAAAAAAAAAAGAAAAAAAGCTTTATTCCTCAGTAAAAGAGGAATTAAGGACTGCTTTCTAATGAAAAACAGTGGGGAAAAGAGAAGCTAGTCAGTTCTAAGATAGAATTTGACATGTTTAGTAAAAGTATCTTTTAAGAGGCAAGGATGGATTGCCATGCGATGATAAACTGCATTACCCAGGAGGTCCTTTGCAGTCCTAGGTACCTATTTTAGGCAGAATTAATTTCCAAGTAATTGTTATTAAGCATTATTAAAATGCATTGCAATGACAGTTCACCTATTCACACAGTTTAAGACTTAACCTAGCCTGTTTTTCATGTAAGTTTCAAAAGCATTTTGTGTGCCTAGGTAAGATTGAGATTTTTAAGAAGTTCTCAAATTATTTTTCTCCCAGAGCATGCCGTGAAGGAATGAAAGTAACTGTTATTTGAATATTAGTCATAATATTGTATGAGAAGCTACATCATATATTTCATTATGGCCTCTATCTACGTGGTTAAGCTACTCACTGGATTTTTCAGTCAAGTCATAATTTGTGCCAGAGATGAGTGACTTGGGCTAGGGTTTCATTTCTGTATTTTCAAATTATTGAGAGAGATCACTCATTGACTCCTTCAAATGATAGTCATAAAATTACTAGTATGTACTTAATCACTTGCCTGCATAGCTTTGGAATGAAAACTTTGCTGAAGTGATTGGTGAATTGATTTTGCCATTTACTATGGGTTTCCAGCAAACATTTCATTGATTTGATATGTAGCACTGACCCATATAAAGGCTATGAGCTTTGTCCTGGATGTTTATCTGTGATATTTTTTTTTTTCTCATCATTTTAGAATTCCAAAACAGGAGTATGCATCATCACATATAAAGACCAGTGGTGTTGAATTCATCTTAAGACAGGCAGTGTTGTAGACAGGTTTTGAGTATGCAGCTGTGATAAATTTGCATTCAAATGACCAGCTATGCCATTAATTTGAAGCTCTTGTTCCTGCAATTCTGCAAAAATAGGGCATGAACATCACAGTGCTTTTGTGAGGTCAAGAAGTATTGTCTTAGGAAACGGTAAACTGAGACACAGCATTTTAATGTATTTCTCCATGTTCTTTGAATCTGTGACAGAAAGCAGTAAAGTGTGATGATTAATTCTTGAAGCACCTATTTCATAGTGGTTAATGCCAAAAGGGATCACTAAGCCTACCCTGACCTCTTATCTATCAGAAAACACTACATTTTACTCAGCTATGTTCATGTTGGGCTCTGTGATTTGTTTTAGGATAACATATTTCATTGTTCAGAAAACAAATTGTTATATACCACAGGAAGGAGCAGGAGATGATGAAACTGCACCCATGCTAACAAATTAAACTGTTCCTGAGCACCAGCACCAAAGTGTTGTTGCCTACCTTTGTCAAACTGTTAGAATGGTTAGAAGCCCGAGTTTTGTTCCAGGACATTTAACAACCTCTTACACAATTCCCAGACGTTGCCTGGGAGTTTCTATGGCCAGGGATCGTCGGCAGGAGGCAATTTGCCTATAGCCACTCTGTACTGGTGGATAAGAGAGTGCAGTAGCATGGATTTGGACCAGTTTGTGTGCCAGAGGCTGGTCCCAGGCACATTTAGTTTCCTAGCATATGCATAACATCTTCTATACTGCCTAGCTGCAAGGAAGTTGATTAAGTAGCCTAAATGATCCTACTAAGAACAAATTGTCCCTGCAGTACCACGAAGAAAAAAACTCTACAGGTTGCTGTCTGTCTGTCTTTCCAATGCCAAATGTGATGATCGGCATACTCCTACACCTGCACACAAGTTACACAGAAAAAATATTTTTGGAGAACAACATTGATTGATCCCTTGTCTTGCTGTGGTCCATTTCTGGTTGTTCAAAGACAGACAGCATAATGCCCAAATCAGAGAATATATCAATAGGAGATCCTATGAGGGAAAAAAGTATAGAAAGAAAAAACCCTGATGAATGAGATGTGATTATAATCTCTATCATCATATAAGTCTGGAAAAATTTTGAGATTAAAGCGGTTTAAAGATATTTGTATTTTGCAGATCTGTGGAAGAGAACAGACATAAATAGAACACATTAACATGATGGCCCAGTATGGCCATCAGTACACCAAATATAAAACTGTCTGGAGTTTGGCCTTTTTTTTTTTTTTTGCCAGACGTTAATCTGTATCAGAGGCCCTGAGCAACACTTATGTGTCACCTGGTAAACTGTTACAATATTTAATTAGATTTACTATGAAGAGCTTCCAGTATATTACAAGGCTGAATTTGTCCAGCTATACCTCCCATGAACTAAACAGGTATGCTTTTTTTTCAAAAAACTGATCCCTGTCTTATTCTAGGCATGAGTGCATATGTAATGCTTCTCTCCTATAAAATACTTTTTCCATTAGATCTCCTACCACAAAGCTATAATTTATTTATATGAACCTGATTTATGTTTGAAACAGCAGTTAAAATACAGGTCCAGCTGGTATAGGTATGTGTTTTGGCTCAGGGAAGAGAAACCATTTACCATTTGGATGAAGTTAGTTCAGAACTTTGACCCTATGCAACAGCAATTTCTGCACTTTTGCAAAAAACCTGTTATGATTATGCCTCCCTGTAAGTCATTCAGATGTTCTCTTTTTAAAGTCCATTTAAAAAATATTTCTTTAGTTCATATTTCTTCAACTTTTTAATAGTTTCAAGTATTTTAACACAATGTTGTTTCTTTAAACAATGAGATCTAGGCTGAAGATATTTGTCCGAACAGGTACAGTAGCCCTATAACTACAAGGATAACCAGTTAAAGTCTGGGATGTATCAAATAATTATGAAATTTATCACAGTTCTTAAAGATGCAAGGTAAATTTTGTGATAAAAAGGAGTCTCTTTTGGGGGATTGATAACGCGATATTTGTTTAATGTATATATCCCATATAAATGGGTTGCCTTATAGACTACCCCTCCTTCCATACGCACATAAAAGTACCCCTCTTCTGTGGTTAGTCTCCCCACAAAGATAACTGTGTCCTGTGAAAGGAAACAGAGCAAGGAGTAGATAATGACTTTGTGCTTTCTTTCAGAGAAATATAGGAAATGGAAATAAGGAGGACTGGCCTGCTCTGCAGATCACCAGCAGTTATTTTACTGCCTACCTATGTCACGTCTCCAAGGACTGCAACTGGGGCTACACCTCCTGGTTAACCTGAGGGTCTCACTCAGAGGCAACTGAGTATAAAATTGAAGCAAGCTAACAAAGAAAAATGCCCCGCTGTGTCTGTGTGCCAGGTGTCAGTTCTCTCATATCTCTCTTTACTGCTTCCTTCATTAATGTTAATCTAGGCCTTTAAGGAGACTGCCACATTTTATAAAATTTGGGGGAATTTAGCTTACAGGAAAAGAATCCTTCTCCTGCAGGTCTGTTTAAATGCCAGACTTAAAGGGATTCCCTAGTGCCATAATAGCTGCTGCTGTCTGGCTCTAAAGTTCCCACCTGACTGTTCAGTGCACTGACAAGACCCACAGCAACACAAACTGACATCTATTACAAATAAAACTTTCTCTAAAATTTAGGCCTTTATTTTCTTTCTTTTTTCTTTTTTTTTTCTTTTCTCTCCGCATTCACATCAGGCTTTCAGCTGAGCATGTTTGTTTATAAAAAAACTAAAGAAACCAATACTGGGCAAAGTAATAACCAATCCAAAATTATTATCTATAAGGTTTCAGTGCTCAGTGGAATTCATGCACGTTTTATCTATAGCAAGGTTTGACGCTCATACCAATACAAACAATAAAATACAACAAGACATCTTAAATCTCCCCAAGCCCATGTTGTCAGCTTTTGTTTTCCGTTTGTTACATTTTTGAATAATCATTCTTTGTGCTTTGGTCAAAGTTTTAGCTAGACTTTTTGATGAATGTTTTTTGATCATGGTCATTATAGCTTTGTATTTCTTATCTACCAGTCTGCAGACATCTTGAATGAAATTTGTCTAAACAAAATATAGATATCTGTTATGTAGACATCCAAGCAATGTATAACTGAATCACACCTTAAAAACTCTTATTTCTCTCCATTCACTATAAAGGAAACTTGAGTTATTAGCTTAGGCATAGACATCTAGATAAGAGATACACAAAGTGAGGCAAGTGAGTCTGTTCCTTTTGACTTTTTCTCTTTTTTTTTTTTTCTTCCACACTGACAACCATTTCTTTTACTCTGGTTATGCACAACACTTTCTGAAATGTAATATTTAATTTTGAATGAAGAGGCTCAGTGCTATGTCATTTAAAAATGTTAGACACTTTCTGCTCACTTTCATTTGCTTGGGCTGCAGCAGAGCAGAGACTGAAGGGACTAATGATGGGATTCATATTAAATAAAATACAAATAAGTATGTTAAGATTTGGTTGCTAGGCCTTTTCTGTTCTGGTCTGATTTAGTAACCGGGGGGAGGGGAACCTCAATCCATCCCACTCCTACCAGTTTGATGTCAGGGCCAGCAATAGATACCCAGAGCCTGGAGAAGGAACACAGGTCAGCAGGAGAGCGCCTGAAGAGCAGCACAAAGGAACTCCAGCCAGTA
>NW_008795495.1:1668178-1672587 GCF_000699145.1 Aptenodytes forsteri | reverse complement strand
AGATGACCTTTAGAGGTCCCTTCCAACCCAAACTGTTCTATGATTCTATGATTCTAACCAAAGATTTAGAAGGAAGAAGCATGCTTTGAATAGATATTTTTATATTAGGTTGTCTAAATCAGGACACGGCTGGACTTCAAGAATTTGATGTTATTTTTCATATCTCTGGAACTTATCTGCTAAATTTTCAGAAGTATCAGCAATATTCAAAATCAGTGAAGAATTTTGAATTTCATTTTTTCGAAGGTGTTCTCTTTAATAATGTGAATCATTTATTATTATTTTAGAATTTTTTTCTGTCATCAGAGGAAAGATACTACAGACACAAATATACAGAAAATATTACTTTCTATGTCATAAACCAAAGCAAGAGAATTCAGTCAATAGCTTATATAAATCTAGCAATTTTAAACTGAACATTATCTAGTATCCTGATGCACAAAAATAATCACGAGGTACTTTTTTGTGATTTAAATAAAATTTGCAGTTTTTATCTAAAAGGCAGAGGGGTATTTTTTTGTTTTGGTTTATTTTTTTTATATGAAAAGTTTCACATATAGTCACATAGTTCCAGACAGTATACATGTATAGTCTGGAACATAAACCGAAAAGCATTTACTACATCTTGAATAAGAGTCAGCAAAAACCTTTTGAGAAATGCGAGGGAGTTGCGAAGATCATCTAATTCAGAATGAAGGGAACAAGAGGATGATTATCTATGAATGAAAAGATTCACAGAATTCCAGGCTAGAAAGGAATTCATTTAACACAAAGACTGCTACTGAAGAAACAACAGAATCAACTCTCACCCAAGGTTTGCATTAAACCACAATGCTTTTGTAGCCCAGGAGGATGCTAGTTACCTCTGCATTGGTTCTTGTCTTCCACAACAGGAAACGAGCATTATTTTTTAGGAATGTCTGAAGGGAGCTGTACTCAGGCTATACCTCACTAGTGTGAATTTGGACAACCTGGCTTAGTGTGAGGGAAGACTGTGGCTGATATTCATCAGGTTTTGTAGAGATTCTGGACTTTTTTACTGCTGCATTTAAATCTCTTGCCTTTTAGCTGTTAAATCTCAACCTCTTGTATTGTAAAGCTCAACCTTCTGTTTATCTAACCTTCCAACTCCTTCACAGTAAAATTATAGCATTTATATTCAAATTAATTTCTCTCATACCCTTACGTTACTCCTTCTATTCCACTCAAGGTCCTTTCCAAGTAATGTTCTACAAAGTAACTTTTTATTTTTTTATCATTTTGTCTGCTGTTTTTTTGGTTTGGTTTGGTTTTTTTGACAAAGTTTCATGAGAAAAATTCAGCTACAGTTGCTTGAATTTTATAACTGCTTATGTGCTAAATTCTACATAACTGTAAAGACTTAACATTGAATTAGGAAGAGAGTCATGCCAATGGCTCCTCTGTAATAGACTGAGAAAATAGGCATTTTAAGGATGCCTTAGCTTGCCTTAAGATGCTTAGCGTCTTAATGTTAACTTTCTTCCACTGACTAGAGAGAGGAATATATGATGGCTATGTTCATACTAACATTGGTAACATGAATCCACCTTTATGTCTTTGGAAAAGTGAAATCTTCATAACAGAGGTTTTTGTTTTACATGTCTGTATTAATCCTAGTCTAACTAGTCCATGATTTCAATAAATCTCTTTAAATCCTGCCACAACGGACATAATTCTAATATTGCCTGCCCCCACTGAGTATAGATCCTGGACTGAAGAGACCGTCTATACAGACCTTTAATCCACATTTCATTATGGTTTTCAGAGAAAACTAAAAAAACCATTTATTTTAAATATGTGGTTTGTTTTCTTTTACATTCACGCCTCTTGGAACAATCTTAAAGCAGTTAAGCTGGATATTAAGCACGTGTTATTTTGGTAACTGTAGCTTTAACAGTACTTCTAAATTAATCAGAAGTTTGGATACTCTGGGGAAGAATAAATTGTTAAGTGAGGTTGATAATACAATGCAATGTTATACGACCCAGAGAGAACTGGAGACTCCTGCATGGATTACCTCTTGTTTCAAAACACCTTATCTTTTTTTTTTTTTTCCCTTCTCTAATTCAAATTAAGTATTTGTTTATGCATAGCGTGGCCAGTGTTAGGGGAAGATGTTGCTTATTTCAGAGCTTAGTCTCCTGGCAAGAGTAGCATGGAAGAAACATGCAAGTTTACAATTGCTTGGAAGCAGTGTAAACCTATGCACCACTAAACAACGTAACTGGTAGCAAGGCCATGATTTGTTGCAGGCATGCTGTTCTCTCTGGGAATAGTCAATTAAACAAAAAACAACTTCCCCCTCCCGACCCCCCAGTAAAATACTTGTATGAAAGATAGGACAAGCTAACAGATTGTTTTCAGTATGTCAGGTTAAATGGGTTATTTTTGAATAGAAATAAAAAATGTTAATTCTTTTAGTTATTCTGATTAATCTGCACCAATTAAGAGAGCTGAGGTGAATAACAATGAGATTCCTTATTGATAGATTATGTTACTGGAATGATTAGGACACCTTGCTCTATAATATTTATCTACACAAAATTATAACCGTCCAAACTCTGTGGAGTTCATTTTTAGGTATTTGGATACTTTTTACACATATTTAATTGTATGGATGAGGAGGAAAAATATATCATCACCTGAATTACTAGCATTTTTTTGTTTATCTAACAATGTTCTGCTAATATATAATGAATTTTCCTTTTATTTGTTTGGAAACATACAGCAGTGCAAGAAAACTGTTACTTGTCTTTACGGTCAAGCTACTTTGAGATGCAACTAAAATGATCATATGGAGGAAGACAGAACTATTTTGGAAATTTTTTTTACTCTGAAATTTTCTTTAAGTGGAAATATGAAGATGAAAAGCATCTATCACTCCAACATGTTATTTCATTTCATATCAGTGCATGAAAAAGCATGTTGATTCTAAACTTAATTTTTCAAACTAAACAGGCATCAGACCAAATAACTTTTCTCACTCTCTGTAGAAGAAGCACATGATACAGAAGAGATTGTGGCATATTTTTTCCCCAATTGTTCTTTCTTTTTTTTTTTTCTTTTTTCCCCCCAATAAAATAAATACAATGACTGTAAGATATAGGTAACCAACCTACTAACCTGAGGTGAAAGATAACATCCCTCTTTTAAATGTATAGACTTTCAGAATAATTTTCCTCGAAAATGTATGTTTCAAGTTATTTAACTTCTGCAAATTCCCCAAATTATCTTTTGCTCATGTAAACATCTGTAGTTTTTGTCTTTGCTTCTCACAATCCAAATAAATTTTATTTGGCAATAAATTAAACTCATTTTCTCACTTCTTACACTTTTTTCCCCTCACTCTTCTCTCTGCCGTGCGGTCTTTTGCCCTTTCTTAAACCTCTTTTCCCTGAGACGCCACCATCGTGGCTGAGGGGCTCAGCCGTTCCCTGCGGTGGGTCGGTTGGAGCCGGCTGGAACCGGCTGTGTCCAGCACGGGGCAGCCCCGGCCTCTCCTCACAGAGGCCGCCCCTGCAGCACCCCCTGCCAGAGCCTTCCCACATGCAGCCGATACAAGTATATCTATGTAAAGTATACAAAGTATATAAAGTATATTATTCTATGATGTATGAAGTATAGTATACAAAAGTATGTATTTGCTTGCGTGTGAGTGTGTATGTACACACACATGAGTACAGAAAGGCTGGAAAGAAGGATGGATGGATGTTATTATTATGCAACCATCAGACTCTATATTTAAAAGTGTAATTAATGTTAAATGGAAAAAAAACCAACAACAAAACCCCAAGTAAAGTTGTGAGAGTAAAGGAAGGTACTGTCCCAAATTTACAGATGTTGTATTTAAGTGATTTTCCTCAATTTCCCTACTTTAAAAGTAGGGTAAATTATGTTGAGAGGTAGGACAAAGTATGGGGCGTGATATAAAAACAAAAGGAATTAAACATGAATAGAAGAGAGATGTCCTTTATATAATTAAAAAAAAATATATATATTCAAGGTGTCATCTAAATCCAAATCTATCAAAGGGAAGATGATACATAGTCCTGTAATTAAGTGGGATCATGTCAATACCTAATGCTTTGTCTGAGTATCTGTCACGCCCCACCTGCGGGAAGGGGAGAGTGACTAAGATCCGCAAATCCCCTCGGTGTGGATTAAGGTGAAATAGCACTCAAGGTCCAAAAAACAAACTCCAACTTTAATGGCACAAACACTTCTATAAGCATCAACCCTCTATGTCTTAATATATATCACAAGCTAAGCGGCTTTGTGGTGAGTTGAGGTAGGCCTTGTATTACTTAACAACATCAAAAACGGAGAGCAAGAAGGAGAAGGAAAAAGAGAGAGAGCTGAGCAGCAGGAAAGAAGTAGAGAGAGAGAGA
>NW_008795495.1:1664941-1668067 GCF_000699145.1 Aptenodytes forsteri | reverse complement strand
GCTTACAGCACAGACAGGTGGGCCTCGTCCCTTACAGTATCATAAACAGTTCATCTCTATGAAGATTTGACTTAATGCCATCAGTATCAGGAAGACAGAATTGTTTCTGCTTGAGTGCATTTCAGGTAAGGTAAGTAAGTTTTGACATTTATAAAGTGTTTGAGCAAGCTAATAGTTGTTCTTGGTTTATTTTACCTTTTTGTTGGTGGTGGTTTGGGGTTTTTTGCCAAGCTTTTTCACTCAAGTAACAAGTTTCTAAAACTGTATACCATATGTACGGTCTACCTGCACAAAACAAAATATTAACAAAGCATGCATAAGTGAAATTTGTTTATTAGTGTATCATTTTATCTGTATAGTCTTGATTCAAAGCCTGTCAAAATCAAAAGAAAGAATCTAATTATTTTCAAGTAAATTTGGGAGAATGCTTATATGTGATTGCAGCAGGTTGCCTCTTGTCACCAACCATTAGCTATGAATCATGCCTGCTGTTAAACAGCAGACATCCAGGACTCACACATTCTATTATAATCCAATGGGAAAAAATTATTCCAAGTTTCTTCAAAGCAGTAGAAATTCCTTGTCCTGATTATTTTCCCACAGAAAATTTACCTAAATTTTTGCAGCCTTACCTGAAAAAATGAAAACAACTCCATCTTAGAAAAAATAATATCCAGAAATGCCAAGAAATATCATAATATAATAAATCCCTTACAAAGAATGCCTTTATCTATGTTTAGCCTTGGTTACTGAAATATCAGTGGAAGAATATTTTACTACATGCACATAAAGAGTATTTCCTTTAGCTCTCAATCATTAAACCAAAGTTGACTGATCATTAGCAGATAACATATTAGTTAATCTATATATGCAGTTGGCAATTTTGAGTGACTGGATCAATTTTCCCAAACAAAAATGCCTTAGAAGAGCTGAATTTTCAGAGTGGACATTCAGAATTTCCTCCAAAAAGAACTTTTCAATGGTGTCTGAAGTTAAGCCCCCACTGTTGAAAGGTCATGATAACTAATTATTAAAAATAACTGACTCTAAAACAGTTGTATAACTTCTTAGAAGCTATATTAATATCTAGATTATTAATATCTAGATTTGTTTTAACCCTATAACTTTTTCAGGTTTATTATACTTACAAATATTTTCACATATACCTCCAACACATCCACTCTTCTCGTTGTCGAACAAGTTTCCCTCTTACAACTCCTGCTTTTTCAGATAATACCTAGTAAAACATTATGCAATGCTTATTGTGTTCCTTATCGTGGAAAAGGAAAAGAAGATACATGGAAAGGTACTTAATGGCTCAAAGTTGTTTATAAGGAAATTCTTCTAATTGTTCTAGTGCAAGCAATACATGATTAAAACTTTGATTAAGAAAGAATATTTCAATTAATCTGATCTTATACGCGCTATGCAGTATCTGATCACTGGGGAATAAAGCTCTTTTGATATTAGTTAAAGGTAAAATTTCAAAGCAGTGCAAAGATGTTTTACTCCTATTGATGTTGACAAGAGTTGCCTGACCAAAGTCACATACACTATGTTCAAAATTCACCCTATTAATTAAGAAACTAGACTTCAGAAATACTACCTACATCTTAAGATGTCTTGGAGTAAAAATGTCTGTTTCTATAGAGTCACTACACTGTATGCAGTGTACTTGGTGTCTTACAACTTTTGCCCTTGACAGTTCTTGTAATTTCAGAGAAACTGAGTGTCCTTAAAACTACAGATGGGTCAATTCAGTAATTCTGCCTGGAAAAACACAGTATTTTAAATAAATATCATTAAACAGAGAAAAAAAAATCAGTTGAATGTATATTTTGGAAGTATGCACTCACAGCACAATAAATTATGCATGCATTTTGTCACCTGGGTGCTTATTTTCAGCTAAAATTAATAGCAGAACATCACTTTAAAAGACAATTCTGGGGGAGCGGGGGAGGACGTTAAGTTAAGGTTTATGTTATGTATAAAAACACAATACCTTTTCACACACAGAAGCTGTACTATTTCAGCTCTACAGGTAGCATTGGGTAGCTTCCTAATGTTGGTACACTTATACTGGTGTATATACAGTGATGAAGTATGGTACTATCACTTTTCTCTTATTTAAGTATTTTTATACAGAAAAAGACTCCACCAAGAACACCCTACCCCCCCCCAAAAAAAAAAATGCAAGCAAGTAAATGAGCAAACAAATAAAACCATGAAAGCCATGTATTCCAAGCTAGGAGATTAATTCAGGCTGATATGTCTGATGCATCCTTTAAAGCTATGTCATTGGCTTAAAGTTGCACAGAAAAAAAGTAACATTTTTGCTGGAAACAGAAAGCATGATTTTTTTCTGCTTTAATAGACACACAAAATAAGCTTTAACATATGACCTCTAATCATCTTCCTGCTCAACCAGGAGCTCGTTGTCTCTGTCTTGGACTGTTCCTTTCCAGCATAAATTTGCTACACAGGGCCTGGCCATTAGCAGCGCAGATGTGAGCCAGTAAGTGCCAATGAATCTGAGGGATTGAATCCTCATGCATCTATTAATTGTGTTAGCCACAATGTCCACACATATATCAATATAATTCCAGTTTTTTTAATTAGAACTACATAGCTTAAAGCTTTGGCTGGACTTCGTGTGCAATGTGCCCTTTGATAATGATACATCTATGTATATTTGATCTTGTTCATATGAGCTATCACAGTGAGCAGGAACTACTTCCACCTGGACTTCTAAACTCCTTTCACTATTACTATGATCTAGTAAATAAATTAATCTTCTGTCAGTGTTGTGGTTTAACCCCAGTCAGCAACTAAACACCACACAGCTGCTCACTCGCTCTCCCCCCCGGTGGGATGGCAGAGAGAATCGGAAGGGTAAAAGTGCGAAGACTCACTTTTGTTGAGATAAAGACAGTTTAATAAGTAAAGCAAAAGCCCCGCATGGAAGCAAAGCAGAACAAGGAATTTATTCCCTACTTCCCATCAGCAGGCAGGTGTTCAGCCATCTCCAGGAAAGCAGGGCTCCATCACACGTAATGGTTACTTGGGAAGACAAACGCCATCACTCCAAATGTCCCCCCCTTCCTTCTTCTTCCCCCAGCTTTATAT
>NW_008795495.1:1654054-1664024 GCF_000699145.1 Aptenodytes forsteri | reverse complement strand
CCGTAACTACCAATACAGCATTACAGACTTTCAGCATTGCATTACACATTTGCTCTTACGCTCTTCTTTCTTCTGAGATTTGGCCCAGATTTCTCTTTCATGTGTTTTTGGCCACCAACAATCAGATTCCCCTTAAAGTGGAAAGGAAAGGAAGGAAAAACAAGAAAAATGGACCTCTGTTCTCTAAATCTAGCTGCCTTGGGGCTCAGTTCA
Organism: Aptenodytes forsteri; assembly: GCF_000699145.1. Taxonomy (NCBI): domain Eukaryota; kingdom Metazoa; phylum Chordata; class Aves; order Sphenisciformes; family Spheniscidae; genus Aptenodytes; species Aptenodytes forsteri. The sequence continues at coordinate 1,663,811 of NW_008795495.1, read as the reverse complement.
GCTTTCCAGTCATCTAGTGCCATTTGCAGTGAGCAAGGGCATCCAGTCAAGCCTCTATCTCTTCAGCCAGAAGAGTAGAGGTCTCCTGCAACTCCACAATGTCACACCTACCTAGCCCATGACTTCTTTACCCTGAAGCATCTTAAATTGCACCAGGTGCCTATATGTGAGAAGCTAAATAAAACTCGAGGTGATGAATCCATACATTACTGAAGTGACTCTTACTCACTATTAGACTTTTATTACGAGTATTCCTAAAAGTTATGAAATTTAATAGTTTTTCTTCTTTTTCCAAAAGGTTAATTATAATAAGCTGTATTTGTAAAGGTTGGGGCTTTCTTTTTTTTTTCCTTTTTTTAACTGATTTGTGATTTTTTTAGGAATACAAAGCCATTTCTAAGAAAAGTCCAATAATTCCTGTTTCAACTTTTTGATAAGCAGCCAAGACTCTCTATCATTCTTAGAGCCCATGGTTTTCCAGCAGGCTATAGTTTGTAATACAAATGTTTAGAGATTCTGATTATAGAAATAATTCATTATAGTGTAAAGAAGGTAGGATTCAGAGAACAAGTAACATAGTCATTTGGGGTAGATTAAGAAATGAGACTTCTGGAGGGGAAACCACATAATGTTATTATGATTTTTTTTAAAAGATTTATATAGTAATGCCTATATTTCTTTTTAATTCTAACTTAATAATGTTAAGTGCCTAAAACATAAAATTATATGAAAAGATAAAAAATACAAAAAAAAAGTGGTTTAACATTCAAATTTGCTCTTTAATGAATATAATCATTCCTTATTGAAATAGATGGAAGTGGAATGGAAATGAAAGCTTGATTTATATTATTAGAAAAACTAAATTATATTGCATGTTACATGAGGAAACTTATAGAGTAGAAAATGAGAGAAATATAAAGAATGAAGAGGGAAGTACTGCAGATGTAAAAAGTTCATGTAAGAATGAATATAGACAGAAAAGGGTGGAACTTTTGATAGCAATCTAGGAAGTAAAAAAAGCCAAAACATATGATAAAGATTAGGCAAAAGAAAGGCATGAGGTGCAGGTGGCTATTTTAACAGCTATGTCATCTCTTTTTTACATGACAAAATATCATTCTTAATATTGATTTTATTAACTGATATGGTCTTCATTGTTTTTCTAATCATTTTATCTTTTCACTTTTTTTTTTGGTCTCATTCACTTCCTTTCCTTTTGCCCTAATTGTTCATTTCTACACTGCACTTTTTTCTCACTGTTTATTGCCCTTTTATTTCAGTCCCATATTCATGCTTTTCCTACCAACTCAGCGATCATTCTAGAAGTGTCTTTACTGGAACCTTTCTATTATTTATGCTGGAAAAACAGACTACAGAGAAAAACAGATCAAGAGTATTTAAAATCATGTGAAGAAAGCAATGTGTAACATTAAAATAAAAATGGCAGACTGAGACTTGGTCAAGATCATGCCATTTGTAATACCTGTAAGGACAGCTTCAAATACTGATGCATTTACCATAGATAGATTTTCTTTTTTAATGAGTATTTGTGCAATTAGCTAATTATTAAACAAAATCTCTCTCATTTCCTGGTAGTTTAACTTCTTCAACCTTTATGTATTTTAAAATGAAGATTCTTTGGACATTATAAGACATAAGTTTTATGTCTTATACAAGCATAAAGAGTTATTCAATCTTCTTCTCAAACTTAAAACTGCATTTTGTCCTTTTTGTTTGAATAAAAATTGCCAGTCTTGAACAAAATTTGGTTTAGCATGGCAAATACACAAACATCAAAGTTTTAGAGTTCCCAGAAATTACTTTTTTATTCTAGAATCCAGCAAGTTTTCTCCCTGAGTGACATTATACCAATGACACACTGTGTGCAAGTGAATGAACATGATAGCTTTGTCCTTCACATTTTTGTTTTTACTACTTGTTTAGGTGATCATTACAGTCTGAATGCTATTGCTAATATCAGTTAAATCAGGTCAAAAGCATAACAGCAGGAAAAAGAGATCAGTCAGTTACCATATGAAAACCCAAGACGCTGGGGCACCTTATGGTATGTGCAAACAATTCACTATACAATTTCTGGAGAGAGGAAACTGGCATACTGTTGAATACTGTTTTCCTTTGGGTAAAATTTTAATTAAAAAAGCAGCATGGATACAGGTTTTAGATCTTCACTATTCAAATAGCTGAGATAGCTGTTTGAATTTTAAAATCTTATAAAGTATTTCATTAAAAAAGACTTCTGTTATCTGTCTTAAAACTGTTTGTAATATGATTGACCAGAATTTATGAGTCAAGTGAAACCTGAAGTGCATCATAACGAAACTTAAGAAGGGATATTGAAAAGATGCAATGACTCCTTCTGGATCAAACTTTAAAAGCAAACACCTGTTTTCATATCTGAGGGATGAGGAAAGGTAGCTCCTGTTACACACATCTGCTGTAATTCACAGGGACCAAGAATATCTGGAGCCCTGTAATTTTTCTGCCACTCACCTGAGCGTGGCCAGACGCATTTCTGTCCTACTGAGGAGACGTGCAGCTGGATACTCATATTCATACAGCTCTATCATACAATGGGAACAGAGAGAAAAGGTCACAGAGGGGCCATGTGTCTGACCCTTAAGCTGTATTTCTATGTAAGCAATTCTGCATGCCCTTTTACACCACTTCTGCTCTGCATTCAGGGATGATCACATTTGTATTCATATAATACATTTGTGCAAACAGAGTTCCATCAAGATATGTCATAGCCTAAGGTAAATGTTACAAAAAAAAAAAAAAAATACATTTTCTGTGAAGATTATTTTTCCTTTCTTAGTTTAATATGGTTACTAGAGGCATACGAGCACTTAATTGACATCCTTTCAGATTATGAGGCACTATGCATTTGTGCAATGGGTAAAAACTTCGTTAACTCTGATTTCTAGAGCCTGGAGTTATAGAAGTTAAAAGGTTTTGTTTTTTTTTCTTTTTTTTCTTTCTTTCTAAACAAAACATCAGTTTGTGCTTACCTTTGGATATATGAAGATGTGACACCTGCTTAAGAACCACAGAAATGTAAGTACAAAACCGGAATAGTCTCAGTGGTAAAGGTCAAGCATTTTAAAAAGTCAACATAACAAGAGCTAATACAAGGAAAAAGGAACGACTTACCTTCCTACTTCTAAGAGATGATAAAAACAAAACCAGAAATATCCATGAGGTTTGTGAAAAGAAGAAAGTAACTTGAAAAAATTTACAACTCACTGTACTTCCCAAGTATTTTCTTTACATGAATTACACTCTTAAGATGGATTTATTAGCCCTATTTTTGACTTTTAAAAGTTGGACTTCTAACCCTGAACCAGTAACATATGCTACATTTATAGTAGTCAGAGACACAAACATGTGAGTAGGAAAGTTATTCCGGTGTCTAAACCTATGTTTAAATTTCAGCTTCTGGGAACACCTCCGAGACCTTGCGCGTGTCTGAGTTTGTGTCCCAGATATGTCTTGACTCCATGTTAGAATTAAGTCTGATCATGCACTATTCCTCTTTCAGTTCATTACTTTCCTATATTTTTATAGAAACAAGCGTCAAATGCATTAATTGGAAGGGAGCTATGGAAGGGACCAGGGCCCTCACCTGGACATTTAGTGATCAAGTTATCAAGTCACACCCCCACATTATTAGCATGAGCTGCACATCACCCATGTGATCAAGACAAACCTGATAATAAGCTTCTGGAGGTACCTACCTCTTCCATTGATTATAAAGTCATAGAATCATAGAATCACAGAATAGTTTATGTTGGAAAAGACCTTTAAGATCATTGAGTCCAACCATTAACGTAACACTGCCAAGTCCACCACTAAACCACATCCCTAAGCGCCATGTCTACATGTCACCACTCTTTCAGTAAAGAAATTTTTCCTCATGTCCAATCTAAACCTCCCCTGGCACAACTTGAGGCCATTTCCTCTCGTCCTATCGCTTGTTACTTGGGAGAAGAGACCAACACCCACCTCGCTACAACCTCCTTTCAGGTAGTTGTAGAGAGTGATAAGGTCTCCCCTCAGCCTCCTTTTCTCCAGGCTAAACAACCCCAGTTCCCTCAGCTGCTCCTCATAAGACTTGTGCTCTAGACCCTTCACCAGCTGTGAATTCATTCTGACTACTTCAGACTCAGAGGTCTAGACATAGTTATCAAATACCTTTTGAAATCCCCTAGGTATCTTTCCTGGCTGCTGTGTGCTACTTGAGGAAGACACAAGTCTTTTATCACATCTGAAAGTCTCATACAGCTGTTGCAAGTCATCTAGAAACATAAAATAGATATCTGAGCTCCTATTATCATCAAAGAAGATTAGGGATCTAGAAATCAGTTGCTGCGTATAGATAACTGGTATGGCTTGAGATACTTGGCTCCCATTTCATGCTTATCCTACCTCCTGCTGAAAAAGAGCACAGTACAGCCATAAATTTCTGTGTGAAGAAATTATGGCAGATTAAGTGCCATGCAGATAATATATTTAAATATATACATATGTATACATACATCAATATTCACATAGATGTACGTATAGCTAAAGAGTTTGGCTAAATATATGTTTTTCATACTTTTATCTGTGTAGTGATAGTAATTACAGAATTATAGTAATAATAATTATTTCATTCTCATAATAAAACCATGTTATTTATTTGATACCAGTAAGAGTTGTTTTGGTTACTACTAGAAATAACCTCACTAATGTGAACTTGAAGACTTCCTGAGAGATACAGAAAAGAAAGTTCCACCAGTACCTGTGGCAGATCAGATCTTATATATAGTTATTCTGACACCTGTAGTATTTCCTTGTACTTATAATTTATAAAGTCAAGTTTGTGAGAAAACACAAAACTCAAAATTGATCTTGTAGAAAACAAGGCTGAATGTCCAGTCAAGAATCTCTAATGTCCTTATGTTGTGTTCCATATCCATCAATCTGTATTCTGAAGAGAACTGGAGATAAGGAAAGCTTTAATTTCTTTTAGATGCCATTCAAAGTAGAGGAAAACCATTCGTCCGTATCTCTCACCATTTTCTTGGACTGTTTCCCCCTCTAATTTTGTCTGGTACCTTTCTCCCTGCATTTTTATTTTCTAAAGTTCTGCTCAGCACCTATGTCTAAACTTTATCCATAACAGCCCATAGTTCCTTGCCTCCTGCAACTATTATCCTAAATTAAATTCTTTCTGTACAACTGTTTGCTTTCTTAAAAATCATGGAAGTTACTAAGCCCACCACAACCCTTTCTGTATGACTATCTTGTGGGTCACATATCCAGTTCACAATATAATATATTTTAGTAAAAAAAGAAGTTATTTGTTCTGTGAGAATACTTTGTGTTTCACACCTAACCTAAAAAAATGCAAAATGGGGAGAGATATAAAGTGTTGATTTAGGGAAAGCATTTGACTAATGTAGGTAAAGTCAACACCTACACCCAGAATAAGGGTATGTTGGTTTTTGGAGGTGTTATAAACCTTATTTGCATCTATTGGGTGGCTATTACAATAAAAGAATAAACTTTTTTACTGATAAACCACTTACATAGGCTTATATATAACTTTCTGTATTTAAGTTTGGATTGTTAAGTCTCTCTGGTTTTTTAAATATTTAGCAGTAATTTCCATTACGTTGTTTCCAAGTGAAAGCCTGGTAATAATTTTCATGGGAGAAATTGTTCTGTTTTAAAGAATGGCTTTAACAGAATTATTTCTAACATATAGCAATGCACACAATCTTCTCACATCACATGCCTCCACCAACTGATAGACATAAATACCTTGCAAGGCTATATCTAAAAATACTCTGTTAATAATAATGAAAGGTGCTTTTGTGGGGTTATAAAATATTTAGTATGAGAAGATACAGATACCAAATAAAAGTAGACTCTAATTGTATTTTAGGACTAACATAGGTATGCTTTCTGATTAAATTTTCTCACCATTATGTAAAAATAGTTTTCCAGTTAAGTAATGAATGTATATGGAATACTCTACCGATATCCCTTGTTATTCTTTTGGGTAGTGCTGTTAACAAAAGCATTTTCCACAATGGAAAGTGTACCTAGTCAGAACTTTGTCTGTTTATATAAATTATACACACACATAAACTAAGCATACAGATTTATGTTTTGTGTGACCCTTTTAACTCTCTGTACTTGCTGTTAAGTTGTATATTTTTCCGTAGGAGCACTGTAACTCATAAGAAAATTACTAACGCTGAAAACTCAGTTAAGTCCCAAAAATAGGCATTAGTTCTGAGGCCTGGCACTCCTTTTGGGAAATCAAAGTTTTTATTGCCAGATAAATTAGTGTTTCAAAAGTATGAATACAGATGCTGTTTGCAAATTTGTCACAATCTGTCTTCCGGCAGAAAGAATTTATACTGTATATAGTAATGGAAAACAGAAAACTGCATATTTCACTAAATTGCAGCTGTGTATGGAAGATTTATATGGTTGTTTTGTGTCAGTGAAACATTAGGTCTTACAGTATTTCAGTTCAGTATTCCACACAGAACTTTGGTATTCTTATTTTAAAGTTTTTTATATTTTTAATAGAATAAATGAAATATAGCAATTGTTGTAGAATAAGCCATACATAATAGATTTGTTTATCAATGTTTTACTGCAGAAGACAACTGTGGTAAAAATCTTGGTTTTCTCACTACGAGCTAGACAGACCATATCTGAGAATTTCCAGTCTGCAGGCCATTTTTATAATTCCTAAGTGTCCACTCAGTGCAGTATTAAATGTTTTAGAGGACTTGTATATCAGGCTAGGTAGGCAATTCTAAAAGAGATGCCCAAACTAATTGACAAAGTCACAGTTTTATTTTTATTATAATCAAGTTCATTTAGATATTGAATATTCTCAAATAACAGAAAGCTGCACTCAGATGGCAAGTTTCTTTTTGCTTGCGTGCCTTCACATAATGGAACCCTACTTTTTCTTTTTTCTCTTTTTTCTTTTCTTTTTTTTTTTTTCCTTACTGTCAATTCCCTTACAGCAACCAGCCTTCAAAACAGGAGCTAACATTTTTTGCAGTGGTGAAGTATTGGATCCAATTACTCCCAGCAACTAAAACCAGAGTTTTTTTAATAGGATTTGCAGTAAAACAAGGCATATAAAAATCAGATGCATAGGCAAAGAATTTTTTCATCTTTAATCATTAAGCTACCAGTACAAATTGAGCCCTGCAGTTATTTCATTCCCAAAGGAGACCAGAGATTTAAAGAATTCAGAGGATTAAATATTTGTGTTTGAGTGAACATGCTAAGTGTTTTTGTGGTTGCTGTCATTAAAACTGTTCTTCAATACTTTATTTTAGACGCATACAATGCACATTCTCTCTAAATGATAGCTTGTAACTCTTCCTAGATACGGGGCATGAAGGGCATCTGTGTTATATTACCATCCTTCCCACAGATGCCCACAGTTTGTCTGGTTTCTAATGTATTGTTACTCTTTGTCAATATAGGCAATTTAAACTTAGCATTTTTTCTTCAGTAGCAAAGAGCTACATACTGCAATCTGTTATTTCTATGACAAAAAGATATATTGCTGGAGAAAAGTGTGTTCTTCCTCTGGAATACATGAATGCCTGAAAATCAAAATATGTTCTATCCAAATTATTCACAGTATTTGCCAAATGCCAATGATTTGTTTTCCCATGGGAATGTAAACATGGAACAGGTGAAATTTTTATTACACTGCTGTTGAAAAAGACTAAGAAATTAACAACAAGATAACAAAATACTAAACCATTGTGAAAGAAATGGGTGAGAACTTATCTCAAATACAAGTAACACACATGTAATGGGCTAAATGAAAGTCCTACACATAGGGTTTAACATTTCTTGCGGAATAAATGCTTACTGATGATGCATGCCCAATAATTTTTTGATTCCTGTATAATTAGTATATTTCTGTATGCAACAAAGATGTGCCAGGGTCTAAAATTGGTTGCTGGCTCCCCAGATAGCTATAGCACCTAGTGGTCTGCTAATCTAATGTTTTAATTTATGTTAAAGCCCATTCTTTACTTTCAAAATCTCTTTTCCCTCATAAATGTTTCAGCTACTACTGTGATTATGTTACACCTCTTGATACATATGAAGTGTGACAAAGAGTCACAATTTTCATGGTCGTGCTGGATCCTCCGTTTTATTCCCTTTTACTAAGACTATCAAGTTAGAGAAGGAAGTTATGAAATGCTTCCCAGTAAGGAGCTACACGTTTCAGTAGATTACTGAGTCTGACTTTTTAAGAATGAAGATGAAGGATGTGAACTTACTGGAGTCTTCTGAGTTTCAGCATTTGGACCTTATTCAGAAGCCTCCTAGGGATGCATTCATGACTCAGGCTGTTGGGTTGTCACCTAGAAAACAACGTGTTATTTGCCTTAACTGTACTAAGTAAACTAATGAAGATGTCAGCTGGACATTATATAGATCAACATTTCCTATGTCAAGTTTATATTTTATTCAATTTGTACTCCTTTTTTGTTGTAATGAATTTAAAATTGAGATAAATAACTTTCTCCATATTTAAATCATTTTTGTCCTTTTATTCATTTCTTATGCTACATAATTTTTATCTTGTTAGTAACATGTAATAAATATAATTCTCTTATATGCAACATTTTTATATGGCCTTCTCAAAAGCCTGGCATACAGACTGGACTATATGTAATGTCTGTGCCTCAATAAGTGACAGTAGCCATTTTCAAGAGCAATTCATCCCATTTTAAAATAGCCAGAGAGAACTGAATAATACCCTAACATTGCCAGTTCTGTCCAGTGATTATAAAGGCAGCCTGGATGTGTCAAAAATTGTATCCCAGTGATATTACTAAACTGAATGCTGTGTATAGGCTGTATAGTCAGAATTGCCTCACCTTGACCCACAAGCTTACCTATTCAGGATTCCACGTGCACTTCAGTTGTTCAGCATTCCCAGTATCCACAGTAAGGGGGCCCCAATAATATTTGGTGGTTTGGGCATGAGAACCCAAGACCTGACTAATCAAAATCTGGGGTGCTATAAATTCCAATTCCTATACTAGAATTTAAAAGCTGGTTTGGAAAATATTCCCCTAAATGTTCACATGCTGTCATTTCAGCTACTGTCTAGGTATCATGGACAAGAATCTCTAATTAGCAGATCTCTTAAAAAGCTTTAATAATGCACACCTGCAATGGTATCATCCTTTCATGAAGGGAATGGAACTGATAGGGTTATCCCAATTCATGAGTATGAGTTTTGTATAAAGAAATCCAGATGGACTGGAATATGTACATGTGTAGGAGGGCAAGTGCAGGGTGTGCCTGGGAGAGAGAGAGAGGCTGCAGATGGTGTTTGACTGTTGAACTGAGAATATGTATCTGTAATTTATCTGCAAGATGAGGTAAACAGCACATTAATTAAATTTGCAGATGATACCAAATTGGAATGTGTTGCAAACACTATTGAGAAAAGATATAAAACAAAGTGACCTAGAAAAGGTTAGAAACATAAGCAAGACTTTAAAAAGTGATATATAATCTTGTGAATGAAAGTTAATATATTGAAAATACAGATATTAAATAAACTAGAGATAACTGGTAAGCAAGAATATTAAGACAATTTAAAGCATGATAATGGTCATGGTATGACCAGTTATGAATTTTTCTCCTCTCCTCTCCTCTCCTCCTTCCTACGCTCCCCTCT
>NW_008795495.1:1626786-1654011 GCF_000699145.1 Aptenodytes forsteri | reverse complement strand
TCTTCCTCTCTCCTCTCCTCTCCTCTCTTCTCCTCTCCTCTCCTCTCCTCTCCTTTTTTGTGTTTGTTTTTGGACAGTATCTGCTATATTTTGGTTGATTGTATTAAAAGTGCAGTTTACTTCAAGTGCAGAACATTCATATCACAACCAGAGAGACACTGCCCCACATTGTTCTCTCACTGGCCCAACAATCTACTGCTACAGCTATAAAAATCAGTGACATTGGATGAAAATTGTCATTGTCTTAGAGACTATTAAAAAAATTAAGTTCTTTATAGTATAAAATTAAGATTGGGTTGCTCCAATTGACTAATAAGGATAAAAAAGCTATTGGAGCTGTACACCACAAGATGTGTATTCTAACATGTGGACAATGTAATCCAGGATCTCAGAATGGATCTTGAATCTGGTCATACAGACATAGCTTTAGGTACTTCATTCTGAGGAAAAAAAAAAAAAAAAATTAAGAACCTCATCTTGTTATTGCCTCACTCCCTGCTAAAATCACCTCTCTTCCACAGGAGTGGGATACCTTTCCTTCCATTTGGTCTAGCCAATGTACATCTAATTAAACTCGGAGGAGTTGTTCTCAGTTTGTATTTAACTTTGAAGTTCGCTGCTTCTGCTAAAGAATACAGAAGGGTTGCAAAGTTTGTCTTATTTTTTCCACCTGTACTAGTTAAGTAAAACATATCAACTCCCTCTACAAACACCATATTACCTTTTGTCATTGTGATTATAACAACACTGTGACTGACAGTGAGTTAATTCATCACAGTAATTTAATTCCAAAACATCCAAAATATGAAGAAATATGCACCATTGCATGTAATAGTTACAGCCCTCATCCGGGAAGTGAGAACTCAATTTTACCTCTTCCTCTGACAGAGAGAGTTTGAGTCTATGGTTTCCATTTTATGGTCAAGTACGCAAATCAGTTTTGTAGGAGGGGGTTAAAAAAAAGGAATTAAATTAAAATAAGGACATGCAGTGAAGGAGGAGATGAGTTTATAGTTTACAGGTAATGACCCTTTTTTTTTTTTTTCCAAATGCTTACCCAGAATTCCCTTTACCACTCCAAGGATTGTTTTCAGCTCTTGTCGCTCCTTCTCCCTGAAAATAAATAAATAAATAGTCCTGGAAAGTGAGATCAAAAGCCCTAGATACCTTGATTGCCAGGACACCCTTAACAGTTATGGCTACGTGGTACATTTAGCTGTACGGCAATATTTGATATACATTACATTTATGTTCTTGGCTGAATAGTAGCTTCAGCTTAATAGATGGATTACAAAGTACTCCCAATTAATTCAGTTTATTGCTCACAATTTTCAAAGGATGCAGCAGGTTTGGTCTTTTCAGGCTTTGAAATAAACAGAGTCCAGGAATCTTACTAGCAAACAGGTAAGCTATTTTGCAAGAGGATCTAGAGTATCAGATGTTGTATGCAGAAAGTATATTTGGTGCTCAAATAATAAATTGCCATGTCTAACTGCAGACAGGAATATGTGTTTATGAATCCAGTTTCACAGAAGCACCTTCCTTAAGGCTTCTTAATCAAAGAGAGAAACTGATTCAGACATAGCTTTTTCTCAGTTTTCTTCTGGCTGATTTGTATACCCTTCCAGTCTGCAGGCTGCTGGCTGCTCAGTATCCTGTTGTCATACTCCTATTACAGTCCTTAGGCAATCGACAGCTTCCCTTAACACTGAAAAGGCACCTGGCTCTTTTCTTCTCCTTCCCAAAGGGAATATATTGGCTTTTACTTTGTCTGGTGAACCTTACTGGTTAAACTCTCAAACTGAACATGGTGCATGGACACAGAAGCCTGCAGTGCCTCCAAGGTCCTTTTGTATATCTGGCTGCAAAAAGAATACTCTTAAAATCCCAACCAAATGCCTGTACAAATGACACCTTGATCAAAACTAATATAACAAAACCTCAGTAACAAACCCCAAGATTTTTTAAAGAGTGGTGAACCTTACTGGTTAAACTCTCAAACTGAACATGGTGCATGGACACAGAAGCCTGCAGTGCCTCCAAGGTCCTTTTGTATATCTGGCTGCAAAAAGAATACTCTTAAAATCCCAACCAAATGCCTGTACAAATGACACCTTGATCAAAACTAATATAACAAAACCTCAGTAACAAACCCCAAGATTTTTTAAAGAGATTGGCAAATACGGGAAAAAAAAAAAAAAATCCCTGAATTATTGGCAAATTTTAAGACCAATATGCCTGGGAAACATTTCTGAAGTACATTGACTGCAACTTCTTGAGTAAGTAGTGGAAATGCATGTATCCATAGTTCAAAATATTTAGGTTGCTTCCTAGCAGGACAAAGATTTAGAATCCATTTTTATTGATTCTTTTGCAGAATGCATATTGAGTTTTTCCTGTCACACATGCAGAGCAACTCCACTTGCAAGACTAAGCAAGTGAGCAGTCACATCTGGAGACCATGCTTTCATGTTCCATTTAAGGAGACTAAAATTGAAGGTTCTGGTTATGACTTTGTAGCCATTTATTCTCCTTTACACAACTTTGGTGGATCCCTGTATCATGGAGAGGGAGCCTGGCCTCTGTAGTCAAAGCAGAACCATGTGACGCCTATAAATTAAAAGTGTATTTATCAGGATACAATTAATATTATTTTGCCTTGAACCCAAATAAAAGCATACTAAAATAGTACAACTAACAATAGTATATAACCATATAATATTGCTATACCGTTATAGCATGCTCAGCTACAATGTACAGGCATTTTAGAGAAGTATATGATCAATGTGATCATGATGTAGCAAATATCTAAGTAAAAAATCCTGCCAGATAAAGGGCAAGATAAGTCCAAAGGACTGCAAATAGGCAGAACATTCTGCTAAACAAACCAAAACCAATATAAGCAGTGATGGGAGCAGAGGAGACCCCCCCTTTTTGAGGGGAGCAGGGGCAATGGCATACAAACATTGGGCATCAGTGAAGAAAACTGGAGAAGAAAGAAGGTAAGACAACTTCAGCTGCAACTTGCTTTAAAGAGCCTGATCACTGTCAGCTCAGTGAACCACCAAGGACCACAGCCATCAGTGCTAAATAAATGTAAATAATATCAGCTCCACAGTACTGTATACTTAGATCTAATTTAAGAAGTAAGTCTTAAAGACTAAAGGTTTTGTGTTCATAATGGTGATGATTAATAAGGTATGAGAAGTAACCATTAGCAAGAAGTGCATTGTTAATGAATGAATTTAGTTAAAGTTTACAGTTTTAAACTGTCCTGATTTATCAATCTTATGGCATCATTATCAATTTCTAATTCCTGGATACATATATGTGTATACATTTATGTAATGGCAACACCTCTCTCAAATAACAAACTCAACAAGGTTGTAAAGGCTGAAAAATTTTACTTGAGAGGCTGGGATTCTTTACTTTGTACCCTTATATTATTATTGTGTTCTCTTCCCTTTACTCTCATCACATTTTCCCCCAAAATTCATTTACCATTAGGCAATCAAGTTTTGGTTGGTGTATTCTCAGTATATCTCTGGTGAAAATTAAGCCTTGAACTTTCTATTGCCATACAGTATGCCCTTTCATTTTTGTGTGCATATGAAAGTTGTTTCTGAACAGAGATAAAGTCTAGAAAAATAAAGCCAAGATAATGTTGCAGAGATATATGACTAAACCCAAATCTTTCTTTTCTAAATTATTATCTGGTTTAAAGTAACTATGAGATAAGTGCTGAAAACCTAATCATTATCAGTAATTTATAATCACAATCATAGCTTCACTATCAGTCTTCAGAGTGAGATGATTTAATTTTTTTTTTTTTTGAGCAGTTAATGTCTCATGAGTTTTCCACAGTGTCTGATGGCAACAGTTTGCAAGAGAAATATTTTTTCTTGTAATAGACAAATAGACAATAGATTTTTATCAGATGACAGCTTACAGTAGTGAAAGCTTACAAAGTAGTGAAATAATAATAAAAAGATTCTATAAATCAGATAGTTCTCAAACTTTTATTTTTCCTTTTTCTTTCAGTATCATTGACTACAGTGGAGTGATCTGGTTTTAAAGAGCTTTTAGATTATGGATGATACAAAATGTTCCTAGCTTTTCATTTTGGTTTGGTTTTTTGGCTTTTATTGTGTTTTTTATTTTTTTAAATCTGTGTACTTAGACTCTCTGCTGGTGACCTGAATGGAGTTATGCCAATTTACATTAACAGTGTTGACACATATTTGGCTGTGGATTAAACTAAAGCATTTTTCATCTTGTATATCTGCCCCAGCCTGTTATTGGAGGCTGCTGTCCCTATGGCAAGGGCAGATGAATGAAAACCTATTTCTTAATCGAGTCTAATGTGTTAAAGAAACGTGAATTCAGGATTAGTTTACCTTAATGTGACTGGCTATAAGTTCAAGAAAATGCTGAAGAGCAATTCAGCTATTCCTGTTCCTATGGTGGCATCTTCCACAAGTGGCAAGTTGATAATGGAAGGACGTATTCCACTGCCATGACTAGAGCTATAAAGAAGTTTAGTATTTGATGAGTCTGTAAAATGTGGTCCATTTTCAGTTTGGCAACCCTATTTGATGCCAGACGTTAGATGTTCATTCTCCTATATAAATTGCACAGTGATATGCAGAGAGATAAGAGATCCTTAAACACATGAAATATCTCTTTTTTTAAAATAAAAATACATATTTCCAAAAATAAAAGTCAGCAAATAAGGCATGGGAAGTTGTTCTGAGCCCTTGGCAAACTTAGTCTGAAAAATTGTGCATACTTCTACTAATAACAACCTCATTAAAAGTTGATTGGTTTTGTAGAACCAGTCATTATAATATTCTAAATAAAACATACTGAACTGTCTGAGAATGAGAGAGGACTCTGAATAATTCCTTAGCTAGTGAAAATACATTTGCAATATTAAATTCCCAAATATAGCTCAATGGAATTTTACCAATCTTTCCAAAATACTGTGTTGAGGGGGAGGATAAGCATGAGAAATATCTTCCTGACAGGTAGTGAAATGAAAAGCATTTGAAAAATGCTGCTTAGAATGAAAATGCCATTCCAGCCCTAACCATAACTTCACATTACCAGCTCTACAGTCACTTGCTTCCTTCTGAATATCCCTCTGCCTTTGAACATAAGTCTTTTATTACTCATTCAGCAGCCTTTCCAGGATTTTGTTTTGCTAAAACACAAAAGGGAATAAGGATTTTAAACAATAAATAAGTCACCTCAGTACCACTTGGATGTAGATTAAGCACAGAGGTCGCTGAAAGTAAAAACAAGATTTGACCTTCACTATTTCAGTACACGTTCAGAAGACCAGAGTGCGGGGCAATGTGAGCAGGCAGTCTGAGCAGGTGTTAGGGTGACAACTCTCAAACAGCAGAAAAAGGCACCTGTGTCTTAGCCATCCACCACTCTACTCTAGTGGAGGAGCATGTATATTTTCAAAATGAATTTTATTATTATGTTCATGCGTTATATTGGTGTATGAGACTGTGAATTGGGGTAGCTGAAGAATAGAAGTAAGATATGGGTTTCCTGTGGTGCGGGTTTTTTTTGTTGTTTTTGTCTTGGGGTAGCTATTGGGGTTTTTCCCTGCCACTCTAGCTCTATGTCTGCTCACAGAGAGCTCAGGACACAAATGTTACAAATAGTTTGACAAGTTTGAAATATTATTGTCTTACCTATTTCCCTCGTTCTACTGACAGTAACTACCACCCTTATGGCAGTAACAATAGAGAATGGACAGTGTATCTGGGTATCATCCATTCCTGTTCTTGTTTCTTCACACGTATTCTGTTCTCTGCCATTTCTGCTAACATGGTATGCATTTTTGCATCTCAGCTGCTACGTTTAGGAATGTCTGAGAAACAGACAAATCTCTCTTTCATTGCCACAGCTGCCAGAGGATGGCGATTTCCACTGGAAGGGTAAGTAAATATAGCTAGAGAAAAAACTTTTAAGTTCCTTATTAAAGGATATGTTTTGGTTTGCTTTGTTTTTAACACAATGGAATGGTAACAGCAGACAGTTTGTTCCTCCCTCCCCCCAAATAAAAATTGTATCCACCAAAAATATTTGCAAATTCAAGCAAAATTCAGCTAATGGTTTCAGTTAGGGGGAATAAAAAAAGAGGAAAATGAAGCTGAAAAGCTGAAGTTTTGTCTTTGGCTTTTTGAAAGAAACATTTGAAGTCTTCGATTAAGTTATCTTTCAGAAACACTACTCCTTAATTAGTAGATAAAGGGTTGTTGAACAGTTAGGAAATATCTTACATTTAACATAGTGGGGGTTTTTCCCCCAGTTCCTACTTTTAGATACCAAGAATTTAATTAATTTATATATACATTTGTACTTCACTTCCGTGAAATTTTTGTTGACTTCCAATGGCATGTGATTATTTGGGAATCCCCTAACCCAGTACCCTTCAAAAGCTTTGGTAACTGTGTTGTCAGTCAAACAGCAATGGTGGGAGAAATATTTCCCTTAAAGTCTGAGCAATGAATGCTTCTTAATCACACTTGTGTACAGAACTTGATCCACAGTAAGACTACATTTGCCCGGAAGGGAATGCATTGCTCTTTCTCTTCTCTTTTGCCTTTTTTGTGGTTGTCACCTCAAAACCTTAAGAATATATAATATGTATTGGAAGCCTACCACCCAGAATATACTTTAACAACTTTCATTCTCATATTATACATATTGGCAAATATGTTATAAAGCAAATGCTAATGGGTACCCTCACTCAAGAAAAAGAAAAAGAAAAAGAAAAAGAAAAAGAAAAAGAAAAAGAAAAAGAAAAAGAAAAAGAAAAAGAAAAAGAAAAAGAAAAAGAAAAAGAAAAAGAAAAAGAAAAAGAAAAAGAAAAAGAAAAAGAAAAAGAAAAAGAAAAAGAAAAAGAAAAAGAAAAAGGAAACCAAAAAGGAAACAGACAATTTTGAGTTATAGAATCAGACAAAAAAAAATTAAAAAAATGCAGGAGATTTTATTGCATTGCACCTTCTTATTATTGAGTGTGCAGTTTCGGTTGCTTGGGGACAGCTGGATATCATGAAACTTTAGAAATATTTTCCTGTTTCTGTGGAGTATGGTTTGCCAATGTATCTTATCTGTTCCATAGCAGCTGTCATCATTGGGAACAACTGAATACACTCGATTTTTGATGTCAAGCAATAAATAAATAATTTATAATGAAAATAGGATAAGGCATTTACAACGTAACTGTATATCTTAAACCTGTGAGGTGCATCACGTCACTTTGCCAGTTGTTCGCAATCATTCTCAAACTGGAAAACAAACTCGTACCAAAACCAAATCCCAGAAGGATAATAACTACTGAATTTACATCCACCAGTGAACACAATTCCACATATGCATTCTCTGTGAAAGATATGGCTGTATTGGCCCTTTCTGAAGAAAAACAAACAAGCAAACAAACACACTCAGTGGGAAGTTTAATACAACAGTGTGCTTCATGCATGATTCCTTCTGGAAGAAAAAATTACACTTGTGACAAGAATTGGGAATGGAAATCTTAGTAGTTTTGTCATTCCCATTGAACTTGGAAGGCCTAACTTCAGCACACAAACTTCATAAAACTTAAAAGGCCACAAACTTCATCAACTTACACACCCACCCAAACATTTGCTCAAAAGTTGCACTGTCTTATGTACTTATCTTATGGTACAAAATGAGGACACAATACTGATATACATTTTGAATAATATTAAAATGTGTAGCTTCCTTAGAAAACCAGCAGGACTACCAGTGAACGATGGTAAAGATTAGCTGATGCTGTCTTTTTCGTTTTTCCAACTTCTTAAAAGCCTGAGATAAAAACCTGATTGAATACAAAGCCTAAGACAAAGCATTTGAGTTGGAAATTAATAAAATGCCCCATACGTCTGAGATTTATGAGATGCCTAGAAGTTCTTTGTCCATGCTAAAACAAGCAACTAGTAATTTTGAGGCTGTCCTAATGGTCAATAGATGCAGGCATTTGTGGAGACTGATATACCTTCAGTGTTTTAAACAAGTCTTAGTCTGGTATGTATCATTCTTTAGAAGTACTAGTCTGTTTCCACTAACTATAGAGATAACAAGTACAATTAGCTTAAGCTAGCTGTTTTAGATAAAGTTAGTAAAATGAACATTATCCTAAACAAATGTCTTTCCCAGCTTTCAACAGAGAACTTAGAAGAGCCAATTGTTTGATGTAGTAGGAAAATTCTGGAAACTCTGAATAATGAATAATTCAATAAGTTGAATTTATAGTTTCATCAAAGAAACCTGGTATCATCAAGATAATGATGTGAAGAATTTTTAAATATGTACAGTATGGAAGCTACGTCAACAGCAGGAAGTTGTTAGAAGAAGAAGAAAGCAAGCAAACAAGTTCAACTTTTGAAGGTTAAATGTCAAAAGAAAGACCATATGCAATAGCTGTGTTTCAGTAAATGAAGGGGATATGCTTTGTGAACACCAGACATCTCATCTATTGTTCTATATTTTTGTATAGGCCTAATATTCATTATGATGTGGTTGTGTATCATCTAATATAAGGAGAGTGAAGAAAAAAAAAGAGGGAAGGAGAGAAAAATAGAAAGCATCAAAATTATTTTCATACAAATAAAATGATAAAACTAGTGGTTTCCCCCAGCTTCAATCATCACTAATGTAGATAATTAGCGTAATAGTCATGTAGGTTTCCTCTGTACTCCAAAGCTTTACTAATCCCATCCTAAAATAAGTGCTTAGCTACATGGGATGACTTGTCCCTCAGGAGGGGCACTTTTTCCTCCACAGAGAGAAATCTAGGAGTTGCATGTGGTTGCTCAGTTAGGTACCTAGTGCCCTAAGGAAGCAAGACATCTATGTAAGAAGGGTAGAGATGAAAAAGGACCTATGGGAGATGCATGTTCCTCTGAAGCAGCAGCTGGATGCCAGACAGGATAATGGGAATCTCAAATGTTACTGGACACTTATGTTTCGTCAACTGACACTCACCTTGATGTTTTTCTCAGAGCAGTTAATGGTGCTTCATTCAGCTGCAGACTCTGCAGGGGTGTCATGCCATTTACAACCCATGGAGTTGTCAAAGGCATATGCACAGGGCTGACAGGGCAAGCATACAGTGTCATCTGAAATACCCTACGTTATTCCACCTGGCCTGAGGCTGCTGGCTCAGAACAGAGTGGATTTACTTTTTTTTTTTTCTCCCCATCCCTTGTCTAATACAGATATTTCTGACATCCTAAAAAGTTTCAAACAACACTAGACAGCAATATTCAGATGACTATATGGAGCTCTTAAATCTCTTTGGCTTACAGTGGTCACCAGATTACACTGGACATATTAATAAACCCTCCATTAACTGTAATGAAAGCTTAAAAACTTGGCTTGGCAATGTAGGTGAACACCTACATTGAAACACGTAAATTTTAGGATCAACAGTCTGAAGCTGGATTTCATCTTACAGCTCAATTTGGTTACCTAAACATAGGCACGTTATTTGAAATGCCATAGGTTATTGAAGACATCCGTATGTAATAGCCTTTCCAGCACTTACAGGTCAGATAGGATCCCCTAGAATGTCTCATACAACAAAAAATAATCTCTGTTCCAGCAATTAAATTCAGACCTGAATGCTGAGTAACTTTAATATTTTGACTTCTTTGTGGCCAGGATTTTATATTAGTTTGTGAGAACTTCTTGATAAATATTGCTAAACTATAAAAGTATTTTGGAAACATGTATGTAATAAAGACTTCTTGTAATTACCTTATTAATAGTGGCCATTTTTATATTAATTTACCCTTTAAGAATGTGTCTAAATAGACACTCAAAACTTTATTAACATTCCACGCATTTCAACAGCTGAATTTGTTTTCTGTGTTGTATTTGTATTATTAATAATTTAGAAGATCATTATTTTGTTTACCTGTGTTGTTGTTGTCACTATGGTCTTTGTTGTGGATAAATGTTTTGGGGTAATTCTGTCTTTTGAGCATCATAAACAGTAACAAATGCTTTTTGATTCACTTACAAATTATAAGAGAAGAGCCATGAAATTTTCCTAACCTTTTCTGCAGCTCAATAAATCACAAACAGACAAGAAAGTTAAGCACTGCTTCAGTGGAAAATCAGCAGACAGATGTAGCACACATTCCCCTCAAAATAATTCAGAACCTGTTCCAATTTATCAAATGCCTACTTTATCTGTCAAAACAATGTCCTTTCTCAAATAAAGGGCATTGTTTCTGCAGCAAGAAAAAGGTTCTGATGTATTGTTATCTGCAAATGGATGGTGGAATAATGGAACAACAGGCAGCGTTTCAAGCTAAGAGATCAAAGGGTAGAATACATTACAATTCTTGTTAAAATAAATTAGGCTGAAATCATAATTTTAATAAAGACATTTATAATCTTAAACAATTTTTGGAGTTTACAGCTCAGCAGAAACAATAAGAAAATCCCTTTCAATATATAAGTTGATGCATTTCTTCGCATTGTGAGAACTTCAAATTTCAGAGAAACTAAGATTTACAGAGCTGTAAAGTACATTAGCTGGTATCTTGTGCTGACATTACACTATCCTACATTTACAGAGGAAATATTTTCAACTTTCTTCATTTTTTAATGTATTTTCATATTATTATCATACTAAAAAAACATTCATAGACTTCTAGGTTAAGAATTTCCATAAGCAAAATTCATTAACTTGAAATCTTCCAAGATCATTTTGATCTCTAAATGGTAGGTGATATATTATAATATTAAGTGACAATATTGAATCGAACTCCTCCTTAAAATTATTCATCCTTTCCAAATTCCACTAACAATATTAAATTAAGAATGAAATAATTTTAAAGCCCTATCCTCTCTAGATTAAATTAGAAAACAAAAAAGTAAACTATTAATAATTATCAATTAATTGAAAAAGCCCGGGAGTTTTAAGTGTTCAGCAAATCTGTACACTCACACCTGGTTCTATTACCAAGTCATTGTAATGCTCAGATACTTTCTTCAACCTCAATGTGTCAGATATTTATGATTATTCCTGCAGCCAGCTTGATCCTGAGCTGAACTGTGACAACTTTGCACTGATGTATCTGTCTCCTCCATGATAGCATGTGGCTCTTTTTTTCTTATATTCTTCCATTTTTCAATTCTTCTTTATGTAACAGTGACCTCTGTCAGTTATTAGGGTTTTTTTCTCCTTATGATACATTTTTAATATCACAGCCCTCTAAAAATACATGATCGAATCAGCTCCTTTAGAAAAGTATTCATTTATGATCGGCTAATGATAGCTTCAAAAGTTAGCAATATTTCTTTTTTTTAAATAAACACTTTACTTACACCTTGATGTTCAGAGATCTGTAAAATAGGGTCTCAATCATTATAAGAAACTCTATCATCAGAACCATAGCAAAGTAAAAAAAGAACATTTTGCTAAAAACCCTGTGATAAGAAGGTCGGATTTATCTCTAATTGTACTAGTTTTTATTTCAGTGACATTCCAATGCAAGGCAAAAACTAGGCCCAGCATCTTGAAATTTGGACATCTGTTAAAGCTCAGTTATACCAGCTCTTACTCAGCTGCATAAGTAGATGTCTGTGTTTATAGGTAGTCCAGCTGAATCAATTAGTCCTCGTACAGTACAATACAGCTGATGGGGAATTCTAGAATTGTCCTAATTAAGATTAGACTAACTCAGAAAAGTTACTAATATCAAAACAAGGTTTGATCAGTGTGAAACCAAGTAGAATCATGGAAAAATAATTGCACCCCCAGCTGCACATCACCAGTCCCTTGTTAGGGGTAGTTCCACACACACTTTTGCTAGCAGCACTGTGTGAGAGTGCTCTCTGGTCTGTTGCAGGCTAGCTTGAACCATTTAATTAAGAAATTTGCACCAATACAACTGATTTTGCCCGTGCTATGCTAGGGAACACTCACATGAACAATGCCAGTGACTGAAAAGCTGCAGGATGACTGCCAGCTAGTGGGTAGTGAGGAGAAACAGTGATAAAAATTTCCCCTCCAGCACAGCCTGAACGAGAAGGGATTGTGTATTTAAGTCTCAAAGGTATGTAGGGTTAGGCTAGCACATGCAGACTAAAATTCATTGAGAAATATCCGGAGACAGTCTTTCACTGTTCTATGCTGCTGCAACAGCACTAGTTTGTCTTAACCAAGCAGTAGAGCAGTGTTCAGGATAGTTTTGTCAGATTAATCAAAACAAATTGAAACCAACAAATGAAGAAAAAATCCTGCTAGCAGAGTAAATAAACACTAATGTTCAGAGAGAGCGCTAGACACACATAGTATTACCAAATATTCAAGCATCACTTCAAAATCTTCATGCCACCTATTTTTTCAAGTAGTAGTTGACAATAGTTACCATCATTTTATAAACACAGAGCAGAAAATTGGGTTTCAAAGGTGGCTCTATTTAAAGAATTATTAATATATACATTTTTATGACCGATATTTAGACTCATGAGAGTGATGAGAAGTGAGAAGTGAGAAACTACTACAAATGTCATTTCAATTTAATAAAGATATTCTGTAGCTATTGACAAAAGAAAATGGTCATTAAATAAAGATTAATGAGGAAATGAATTAAATTCAAAGAATGTGAAGATAAAATAAAAAATGTATCTGGAGAAAACAAACCTTTCTCTTCCAGATACTCTTAATCAAAATCAGACACAAAACCTAAATTGAAATAGTTAATTAGGACCCAGGCCTAAATCTCTAGGCAACAAAAATGCCAGCTGAAATTACTGAGGTTTTCAGATGCACAGACAATTAGGAATAGGATGATCCCAGATCAGTACAGTTCATACAGAGGACCACAATCTGTATTGAAATCTGACTTTGGGTTGCTCTGGAAGCAAGCTGGAAGAATAGAAAACACCCAGTTTGAATATCAGCCATAAATACTATCTGAAACCAAAGTCAACAGAGAGACATCAGTGTGAATGGTTGGCAAAGAGTAAATAATTTGCCATAATTCTCTGCAGAGCAGCACCAGAAACTTTTACTCTGAGTCATTTCTGATGCTGAGAAAGCAAATTAGGACCTTGTTAACATCAGTCTTTGCTGCCTTGCCCATTACGTCCTCAGTCCCCTCCATGAAACAAACATAAAGGGATGAAAATAAATGAATGGATAATTCTGATGTGATAGCACATTTCCCAGGGGAAAATGACATGACAAAGCACAGGAGACTGGGAATTAAATCTTCCATATTTAGGACATGCAAAGTACCTCATGTCAAGTGAAAAATATCCACAAAACGTCTACTGCTGTCTGTGGAACACTTTCAGATTCATGTTTCTATGTGACATTTTACAAAAGGAAATCACACAGGATTTTTGTTTTGGCACTGTTTCCTTTCTTTTAACTACATCTTTCTTTTGCTTAAGAGAGAATTTTTTCACCAATAGTTCAAAAATACAGTGCATAAGAAACAAAGTGAAGAGAATAAGTTTTTCCTAGTTTTTTTTTAATGAGTAAAAATTTTTAAATGAAAGTGATCAAGATTATAAACTGTGCTTTCTGTGTGAGAATGAATACTGACAGAAAAAAAAAAAGATGGGGGGAAAAAAGTTTGCTTTCTTAAGGAAGTTAAAGTATTCAGGAAATGTTTTATTCACCGATAGCCAAAAAAACAGGATCTTGACTCTTTTCAATATGAAGTAATGGAAGAATAAAATAAATTATATACAACTGATTTGACAAAGCTCTTCCTAACTGTAATAAAATTTCACAAGGTGGTCAAAAACCACACTGTTATCAACGCTTCCCACCAATACAATTTGCTCAATTATCATTTTTGCTTTGAAAGCTAGATTCACTTTTTGCAGAGGTGAGAGGAAAATGAAGCCATGTGTGCCACTCTTTGCTTTAAAAAAAAAAAAAAAGTGGTTTGTGGTTCATATTTTCATCATCTTGTAACAGAAATTCATAGGAAATGAAGTATGAAACTGAACAGATACATAATATACTTATTTTCCACTTGATATTCACATGTTGATCTTGTAATTAAGGAAAGACAATCAAGACAGTTTAATCTGACTTCTCTCAGGAAAACTAATTCAAAAATACAAAGACTTGCATACAGTTACTAATTTAGTAGTTAACTATGACCAATACTTACATGAACACTCAAGCTTGTGAAATCTTGATCTCGTCTGCTAAGTAGCTTTATAAAAGTTGGTCACAAATGGAGTTCCTTTTCCATATATCATTCAGTTGAAAAAGACAAACCAACTCATTTCATTTAAATTTCAACAAATTATGTTGACTCTGGTAGTGTATAGTATCAAATTAAGTTGCTACACACCATATTTTTCTCCAAAGTCAAAATTAATTGTGACATTGAGTAGATACTTAAACATACAGCAAAAACGACAATTTTAAAATTAAATATTTCATGCTTAATTAAAAAAGGTTATGAATAGCTTTCCATTCAGAGTGTTTTACAGTTCTTCATAATTTTATATAGACATCAAAACATGGAAATACAAACTATGGCTCTTCCAGTCTAATACACAGCTTACAGTAAAGGGAACTTTGAATATCCCCTTAGAGATTTCGGCAATGATTTTCCACTCCATTACACCAATTTCATACTGGGGTAGGTCCATTGATGTCAATGGTGTTACATCAGTTTAAAAACAATATGACAGAATAGAAGATCAAGGTTATTCAAGCTCTTATTTATGGTTATGGAAAATTACACATGTCTGATGTACATGTACATAAGAAGACTCTGTGTTGTTTTGTATTTGTTTGATAATGAAAATGTTCTTGTATAAAAAAAGCAGAAAACTGAAGTTGAAACATAACAGGTATTAACCAGCTAAACATACATAGGTGTAGACAGCAAATGCTGGTTATAAAATAACCACGCAGGATGACAGCTGCTCAGCTACACTAAAATTAAATGTGAGAAAAGTTTGAATAGACTGAATTTTCAGAAATGAAGAAGTCCCAGGAAACTACAAATCAGGAAGCCAATAGGTTTGGAGTTGTATCTACTCCTGCATTATCTTAGTATTTTATTTTTATTTATTTTATGTTTTCAGAAATGTAACCAGATTCCTTATTGAGAATTTCTGAAATACGTTACTCTTGACACAATAGCCACATAAGTAAAAATGCTGTCATGGTCACAAAATTAACTAGAAAACCAAACTCCTGTCAGGACCATAAAATTGATCTAACTGGCTGAATCTTCATCGTAGCTGAGACTGCACCTGAGAGTAGTCTGAATCCCTGATTGCTTCCAATACACAGTCCTGGCCAAACACACCACCCAAATGCAAGCTGTTTACACAGCTCGTCTGTCCTGTGGCAGATCATGTCTGAGTTTTCTGTGAAAAACTCTAAAGTATCTGCAGAGGGGCACCAGCTTCTCTCTTCTTCCAGATCCTATCTATTGCCTTCCACAAGAACAAATGAGATAGCTAGAGGAACATGATTCTCCCCCTCCCAGTCCATACTGCAAGAAAATCCATGCTGGAAAGACAGCAAGCCCTTAGGGACCTGCAGATATGCCCCCAGAACTTTGTGAGGAGCATAGGCAGACAGGCAATGTGCATGGGTGGCTTCTTTGTTCTCAAGCAGACCTGGGTGTCACGTGTTCATGGAATCCTGTGCTACCTCAGTTAGCTTTTCATTCATGTTACTTCCAGATTTTTTCCACTGAAGTAATACCTAGTAGTACTTTCACTTATCTTGTATTTGCATAGTAATTATTTTCTAAGAGTACTTTGCATTTGTACTTACTGAATTGCATGCTTTTTCCTTAAGACAGTTTCTCTAATTTGCTTAAATTTTTGAATTCTAATCCCAAAAGCTCCTTACATCCCTTTCCTCTGCAGCTTGGTATCATTTATGGGGTAAGACCCATTAAGAATATGTGCTCTTTAACTGTCAAAATCAGTAGTGGAAATATGGGATAAACCTAGGTCACTCTCTTCTAATTTTTCTATCATCTCCTTCATTCTTCCAATATGATTGTGATCCTCTGATTAACACTTTGTCAATAGTTTTCCAACTAGGTAAGTACCCAGACCATTTTTGCCATAAGAGAACATAACATGGGATCATGTCAACAGCTCAAAATTTGTGGCATTTGCTGCTTTTTACTTCTCACAAAGCCTGCTGTCTTGGAAAACGAGAAATATTACGTTGTTTAAACGTAAATATGTGGATTGTTTCTTGTCACCTTAATGTTATGATGATTTTGTATGTGTCTGGATTTTGGCCCAGTTGTTTTATTTACATCTGGCTGTAACCAGATGTTCTTATCAGGCTCAGAATCTTATTATTACAAAGAATTGTGAGTAAGGCTGCTTTATATAAATGTAGCAGTATCCACTGCAGCATTATTAAACAAGTTAGCTGTTACATTTTCCTCTGGAGTATTTTGGAGAAGGATGGACAGTGACAATGACATCTGGGAGTAAGATGCTTTTTTTTGTTTCTTTTTAAAGCATCACATTTCAGCACCTAAATTTAGGGCTTTACAAAGTAGGTATCCACTTACCAGCAGGAAACCAAATCTATTTGCCTAAACATACATATATAATACCATCTGAAATAGCACAGTCAGGGTATCACACTTGACCTTTAGCTTCAGAAGGGTATTTACTTCTAGTACATCCTGTGTCATATCTGCCTGTCCCAGAAGTCTTGATATATTTGAACATATCAAATTACACCGGGTACTAAGTATCTTATCTCTTCTGAGTATAATGGAGCTTGGACCTGTCTTTCACATGTAGACAGCTATATTGTAAATACTAAATTTAGGTTTTTTGAATCTACACTTGAATCCCAAACAAATTTCAGATTAATCTAACTGACCTATCAAAAATAAAACTTAAATGTTGTTAAAAAAAAAACCCAAACAACAAACAGTAAGCCAAAACCTTAACATAATGACTTAATGTATAAAAAAGGAAAAAAATATTGGTACAAACAAGAATGAGACAAGTCTATAAGGAAGCATACCATAGAGAACTTGAATATGAAGATACATATTGAAGTAAAAAAAATCAATTTGAGGTAGTACAGTAGAATGGATGATTTCCTATTTCTCCTGTATAAAAAGGCAGGTTAAATTAGACAAGACCCTCTGTCAGGTCTTTCCTCCTCTTACAAACTTATTTCAGGATGAACTAAGCCACTTTCTGGAAACGTCTATCTTTCTTCTTTCATGTAGAATGAGAGTAGCCAAGTCTCTTACACTAGCAGCTAACATTCAGATGGCTACAGTTAAGTGAAATTAATCCCATCCCCTGTCTTTCTACTATGCCAATTGTTTGATAGAGTTTTAATCGTCTTGTGCTTCAAATGCTAAATCAGTGGGGTAACAGTTGCTTGCCATAAAACAACTTCATTACTTCCTGGATTAGTTCATTGATCAGTGTTTTTATCAGTGGTGTATTAACACCTAGCAAGCTGTCTCGAAAAATATTTTTTCTTAGTTAGCTCTACAATCCCCAGAAGTTTGTGGGTTTTTTGCTTTGTTTTGTTTTGTTTTGTTGTTGGTTAGTTGTTGGCTTTTTTTTTATTTATTTCTGTTGTTGGTCAGCTGGAGGTATTGGGAAAATAATGTTTTGAACATTATTTTTGAGTGAAGACAAGTTTGTACATTGTGGTGGGTTGACCTTGGCTGGCTGCCAGAAGCCCACCCAGCTGCTTTCTTGCTCCCCCTCCTGAACAGGTCAGGGGGAGAAAATAAGGTGGAAGAGCTCATGGGTCAAGATAAAGACAGAGATCGCTTACCAATTAGTGTCACAAGCAAAACAGACTTGACTTGGGAAAAATGAATTTAATTTATTGCCAATCAAAAATAGAATATAATGATGAGAAACAAAAACTTTCTTAAATACATTTTCCCCGAGATGCCACCACCCTGGCTGAGGGGCTCAGCCGTTCCCTGCGGTGGGTCGGTTGGAGCCGGCTGGAACCGGCTGTGTCCGGCACGGGGCAGCCCCGGCCTCTCCTCACAGAGGCCGCCCCTGCAGTCCCCTGCTACCAGCACCTGGGCACCTGCATCTCCTTCTAAAAATAGATTATTTCCTATTGTGGATAATATCCCACTTTCCTTACAGCTGAAAATATTTTTTCTCTAGTTTTCACACACTTTATTCTGGGTCTCAATAAATTATTCTTTCCCCAGGGACTTGCCCTTGCCAAGCATTATGTCTGCTTTCATTATTTCTTTCCTTTCATTCATCCTTTTAAATTGTTAAAAAATAAATGGGAAAAAAAATGGAAAACTGAGATGATAAATTTGTTTCAGGTTGAGCAGGACATTTTCTTCAACTACAAAATAATACCCCTCCCCTCAAATTATTGTTTTAATTTCACCAAGAAAACACACAATTTATCATAGATTATCCCCTCCAAAAATAATTCTTTTTTCTTCCCCAGATCTATGAAACTATGTGCACAGTTTTTCTAAACGAGCTTTTTTTCTAACTGCTTTGCTTCATTGCCACTTTTACTGGTATTTTCCTGCTGGTAGATTCTTCTTGTAGCTGCAATAAATGTTGACTAGTTTGAAACTGTCTTGGGCTCATTCTATAATCATTGTTTTTCTTGGAAATGGTCGGTCATGTTAGTGGGTGACTGCTGAGATATGGACTTCATCCCTAACGTTTCATGAGATAGCTTAGTCGGTACAGGTATCCTCTGACAGCTGAAGGCCTCTTGATTTTACTGTGAGGATCAAAGAGGCAGAACAGATCTTCTTGGGATCCTAGCAGTTTATGGAAATCAAGCCTGCTGTCTGGTGGATATGGGAATGACTACTTTGCAGTCATTGCTATTCGTACTCTCAGGAAGTGTTATGCAGACAAAATGGCAATACAGAGAGGCAAACTGATGAACTGGGCCTCATCTCCTTCTCTGTGAATTTTCAGAATGACTATGGACAGAGGATGTTGTATATTTTGTTCAGAATAGGAGGAAAGACAAATAAACGTGCTTCTCAAAGTGGTTTAAGCAGCAGGTGTCATTATTTTGCTGTGGATAGGAGAACATTTTACTGTCAGCAATGCAAAAGTCACTTATCTTTACCATGATGGTAGGCAGATTTTGAAATATGAGATCAACTGAATCATGATAAAAATATTTAAGCAAAACACATTAGGGCTACATTTAAAACAAGGCCAGAACATGGATACAGGTGCATGACTGTCCAGGCTGCTGAATTGTTAACATGTTCCTAAGCACAGTTTCAGGCCATGGCAGCTAGTGCTCTCCCAGTCATTGCTCAGACACATCTCAGAAGAAAACATGTGCCAGTGACCACTCACAGTAGGCAGTTTTGGTATAGATACCCTGTTTTGCACGGAAGAAAATTCATCTCCGAACCGTGTCAGGTGTTTTGGCTTCAGAGCCAAAGAACGATCTCTGACATATTTTATTTAGTAATGTTAAGTGCAGCCTGAGAGAACAGGAAGCAGAATAACGCAGAATAAGAATAAGCAAATTAGCATTGTAGAATCACTGTGTGAAACTCCACAAGCTTCATATTCTAGAGCTTTCCGAACAATTTTTTTAATTTTTTTTTTTTACAGTACAACTGAAAAGTTTGGAGCTTTTTTGTGTACTTGCCTTTGTATAGCATGAACAATTCAAACCCAAATACTAAACCTACTAAACCTAAGTGGGTTAGCCAAACTTGGATTGTTCCTCAAACTAAGCACCTGTTCTCCGACCAGGAAACTGAAAATTATGTGAAACGCTCCATATTAATTTGGGACCTAAGTTAATTTGTAAGCTCAGATTTACTTTTCAATGTATTATTAAAATCAGTTTAAATTAACGTATCATAAAATCTGTGGTGGTGAATGACAGTAGCTTTATGTGCTTATAAGACATACATACGTGTGTGTGTGTGTGACTATGTGAGCATGGACATGTTATGTAACATAATTGTGATATAAAGATTCTTCAGTTAGTATTTTTTAATATCCTTAACCTATTTAAATGTAGCTTGTCAAAAAATTTTGTCTTTTTTCTTTCTTTTTTCTTTTTCTTTTTTTCTTTTTCTTTTTCTTTTTCTTTTTCTTTTTCTTTTTTCTTTTTCTTTTTTCTTTTTTCTTTTTCAAGTATGCCTTGAAGTCAATGGGAATAATGCCATTAGCAGTATAAGATAAAATGTTAACACAGTATAAGCTAAAATGAACGAGATGGGATTTGATAGCTAACCAAATCTTTTTTGAAATGAATGGGACTTGATGGCTGGCCTCCCCACATTACAATGACTCCTGTTCCAAAGCAATTGCAATTGCAAAAGCAAAATGAATAGCATTCGATAACTAACATAGCTATTGGCATAGATATGGAAGCCTATTTACTTCAATGGAGTGGTTTGCCATCTAGCTCCTACTGGTTCTGTGTAAATCTGTGTTTTATTTAATCACATTTATTTACAGTAGTATTCGTTAGCTGACAAATCTGATTAGTTTCTATGCATACACTTTACTTAGAGTTTTTCTTTCAAGAAAGATAGTGTTCTCTTATATTTGCAATATTTTGGTAAAATATTATAAAAATATACTTCAGTTCCAATAACTCATTCATGGGTCCTGATCCTGCAACAGGCACACACATATGAATGTACACACTTATTGATACATACATCCTTCTAAAAGTAATTGCTGAACTTTTTTTTTTAATATCTGTACTCCTTTTGAGATCAATGGAAACGCTCTCCTGAGCATGCAAGTCCACAGCACAGGTTTTCACAAAGGATATGGGAAAGATGTTCACTGTGTATTGGTCCAGACTGTAGGTGGAAGTGGTTCTTAACCACTTTCTAACTCTATTGTGAACTACATCTTCCAACAAATTAGCAGACCTACTCATGTTTAATCAGCTGCGCAAGGAGACAAGGCTGAGCTAAGAAGGGAATGGTATGCAGGTCTTATTCCCATGTTACTAAAATAAAGAGGCTGAGAGTTTGAGAGCCAAGGCTGGTCTATAGTGACTCAGAGGATAATTCCACAGTTTAGGACTGGATAGGCATTAAGACAAATCTGGTTCAACAGAATAAAAAGGAAAATAAAAAGGAACAAATAAATTGTCTAGCCTTACACACATCATCTAAGGAAAATGAAGAATGTTTTGTGTTGGATGCACATGTGATTTGACTTGATGAAATTAGGTGTCTTGTAATATGTAAAAGAGATGAGATTAATTTATTACAGACCACTGGCCTTAAAATATCTGAATCTATCTATACATTCAAAGAAATATCCCTGTATTGACAGAGAGCAATGAATGATGGACTTCAACTTGCATGTCCTTTGACTGTAAACAAAGCCACTGAAATCAGTAAGAATATTCCCCTTGACTTTGGCAGGCTTTAGATACAGCCTACAGATCTCTAATGGGATTCTGCATGTTTGAAGGGCTTGTGGGAACCATCCTTAGAAGAAAGGCCCAGAAAGAGAATTAGTTCAATGGGCAATAAGAAGGGAATGTGATTCCATAGAAAGGTCTTTGAATCCATATGGATCTCATGGTTCCACACTGAATATAAAAAATCGTCCGTGTTATTTAATACTGAATTGCTGCCATATAGTAAATGCAAAGGATCTAGTCAGTCCTTTAAACCAGTCCAAGTGGCACACAAGGCACATTACTTATCCAGAGTATGCTTTCTGATCTGGCAAAGGATTAGTTATACACTTTGCAAAAGAGACTTTTCCAAACTTTGTGGTCTCCATTGAATGCTTTTAAATTTGAAGGAGTATTTCTGTTTTGCGCTCAAAATTATTTTGTATAAAATGTATAAACACTCCAGAAGAAAATAACAAAAACCCTTGTATACTTCTCCAAGGCATGTGCCTTGACTACTAAAATAAGAATCATGCTCTAACTTCTGTGAGACTTCCATTTTTCCCTACAGAGCAATACAGCTTCATCAGAAGTGAAGTGGTCACCATGCTTCACATCTCCTCCTCCATAATTCCTGCACTGTGTGATGGTAGGTAGGACACCCTCTTGTGCTGTTAGAACTATTGGTTTAAAATCCCACAGGCCAAGTAGCAAATGATGCCCCTATTTCTCACTTTGTGAGAAAGACTACTTACCAGTAGCCTAGATAATCTCATTTTACTTTCTCTCCGCTCTTCCTCAGATGTGATGTGGTGCTAGGTGTTATTTAGATAACTGAATCCTGCTCATGCACTATTTTTATCACATACTTAGTTACTCAGAAGCATTCATATGGAAAGCGCTCCACTAGTTTGCACTGCACAGTAAGTCGTCTTCTCAATATATTGATAGTTATGAGCTTAGCCAGCATATACTTTAGACAAAAAAAATCATTCTGAAAGAAGTGGGGATTATGGGGCAAACTGGGTACTTTCAACTCTCTTTTGTGTTCTGGTGCTTCAAAGTTTTTCTAAGTATTTTGTTCCCAATGTCTTCAGCCACTACACTTCTTTTCTGGGATTAGAGCTAAAACAATTTTTTAATCCAGTAATAGATATATTTTTTTCACACAGTTACAAATTGGGGGCTTGTTATTTGGTTATTTACCCAGACATTTAATTTATTCCCTTAATGGGAATTCAGAAGAGGAAAAATATTGGTTAAGTTCAAATCAAACAGGAATGTTTTTGATTATTATTTTTACAAAACAGCACCTGGAAGAATTACTTTGGATCGGTTTTTACCTATTTCATTTTTGAGTTTTTAACCCTTAAGGTTTATTGTATTTCTTTTTAAAAGGCATTTAAAATTTAAAATAAAATTTTGTGTTGCCAAAAAAGCAAGCGAAAAATTTAGAAATGTACCTTAGTAATGCCATATTTCAATCATTGTAATAGTTGTTTGTTTGTTTGTTTCAGTCTCCAGAAGATTAACTCCTTTTCGCAGAATTTTGTAAAATTCACATGGCTATAAGGAAACAGGTGACCAGTATATTTTTGAGAGGTATCACAAATACTGCATAGACATAGAAACTAATGAATTTTACCCAATATTTTCAGCATGACTATCTGGCTTTCTAATGCTGCATCTAATGCCAACTTCAAATTAATTCTGAACTGACTATCCAGGTATATTCGATGGCAGACTTAAAGAATTAATCTGATCTACTGTTTCTGTTCTCATCATTATTTCAGATCCCTAAAAATGTTTCTCAATTAACCTCTCAAAATTTCAGCATCCTTTGGCCTTAAACATGCTATACTATTTCAATGTTTCTGTGTTTTGCTTACTCACTAATTAAAACCATATTACTCTACTAATATTACCATAATTTTCCTTGTAAAGTACTTCTCCCCTCTCCTCTTATTTTAGGAATACAGTTTCCATTAGCTTCATTTGTCTCATTTAACAAAGAACTATTAAAATACTCAATAGTTTCAGAATGAAAGATTTTAAAAAATAAAAGTGTTTTTTATCTTCTTTTTAGCTGGCACCTATTGTTTTTGTATAAAGAGTGAAGTGTTTTCTGAATGACTTCCCATTATTCTCTTTATGAGGCAACTGCTTCATACATCTCAAGATAATTTTCTTAGTTCAGAGTACTCTAGGTACAGCGTGTCAACAGTTACTCAAAGCCAGGTACTCTTACAAAGGTCTGGATATGGGTCCTCCTAAGAACAGTACATCTTCTCATAAAATATGTTTGAGGTAGATGAGATAAATATCCTTTTCAAGCGGCTTTTTTTTTTTCTTTCTGCATAGACAAGGCTTGATACAATTGCTTACACATCAGCATGAATTGCTATTTGAAATCACCAGAAAGTATCCTGTGTAGTCCCATGCTGTTCACACAGCTTTTGTGTCATATTTTCAGTCTGGTGCAAAAGTCTCAGACATTTTTCCAATGGCACTAAACACAT
Source organism: Aptenodytes forsteri (assembly GCF_000699145.1). Lineage (NCBI taxonomy): Eukaryota > Metazoa > Chordata > Aves > Sphenisciformes > Spheniscidae > Aptenodytes > Aptenodytes forsteri. The sequence continues at coordinate 1,630,086 of NW_008795495.1, read as the reverse complement.
ATTTTTAGGCTGCTTTATAAAGATTGTAGTCCAAACACCTGCTCCAAATTGGCATCTGCCTTTAGTTTAGTCAGGTTATTTGGCTATACTGACTAAAGGCTAGACTCAGTTTCTAGTATCACTTCTTGATTTTTTATTTTACAGTTGATTCTCAGTTGCTGCCTAACTACTGATATTTAGCCAATATTCTTCCAATGTAGTTATGAACAATAAGAAGCTCTCACAAACTGGGAGTAACATCCTGGCCCCACAAAAGTCACTTGGGATGAGATTTATATTTCTTAAAATTCAATGCAATCAATTGCTTAAGCATAGGTATCCAGTGACGTGTGAGATATCTGAGGGTATCTAACCTGACCTGTAGTTCCTCACCAGAAGCACATCGGCTTCCCATAGATCCTGCATCATATATACCAGCTGCATGCAGAACACCTCAGATGCCTTGCAGCATCTCAGATAGTACTCAATGTGTATGCTTTGGAAGCTGAATCACACCACTTAAGATTTGTAGGTAAAAACCACCTTCTGTGTATTTATTCAAACTCACCCAAATTGTACAAAATAAACATAAAAATTAATTCTAGAAAGTTTGTGTAAGACCTCCCTTAAAAGCAGCTCCCTATAGTTCAAGTTTTTTTTATATACTGATGATACAAAGAATAGTTTGGACTGTACCGGAATTAAGTGATCATACTCCTCATACTCTTCTTCAGGAGTCAGTTACTGGTTAGATGTGAACATTTTGGTTTAAATTAGTACTTTTCCTATGCACTTAATCAGAAAGTGACTTGAAACAAGGGAGTGAAATTATGATTACCTTTTTTTCAAATTTAATTAGAAATCCCATGGAGTCAGCATGTCCGTACCTTGAGGGAGGGACTGACTCATATCAGTTAGCAACAAGCCATCTGGTTTCTTTAGAAGAAACGTTGATAGAGTTTCCAAGTTTCCTTGGCCAGAGGAAGGGACTGTGGTTTTATTTATTTATTGAGAGAGATACAAATATCGCTTTATCACTAGAATCACCCTGTTTATGCAGTTTTGTTTAAAACTCCACTTCAGAGAAAGAGAGACTTCTAACACTTTAATTATTAGCATCCTGTATCCTAAGGTTATTCCGAGCCTGGGTACGGCCTGACAATTACATAAAAAGGGAAAGTCATGAGCAGGTTGTCCCCCTCCCATACAAACACTGCCTCTGCGACGGTAACATCCACGGAGTTGTCACTGCCCCTTCGTCAATCTGTACAGGATTGTGAGCTCTGGCAGCAAGGAGACCAGGAACGTGGCTGGCTCAGGTTGAGGCAGAACTGGTGATACAGAGATGTGCCGGCTCCACTGGTGCCAGCAGCCTTCGAGGCACAGGGAGAAAGCGATTCCTTGTGATTTGAGTGCTTCTACTTTGCTCTCAGAGGAGACTGCGAAGAAGGTAGTTTTTGAAGTCATATCAGCAAGCTGTATGGGCACATCATACAGGAGAGAGGGTAACAAAGTGACCTTTTGGGCTGAAACACTGTCTGTACAGTGGTCTGCTGGAGTAATACAAGTTACTCAAAAATGCTAACAGGGTTTTGATTTTTATTTATTTTTCTATCCAGTGAAGCATTTCTGTGAAGCTTTTGCTGTTGTTTCAAATGTTTCAGGCTTTGGTAAAATGGTTTGAAAAGAAATAAATGCTTCAATTCAAAGGTTATGACTATACTGCTAATAAAAGAGAACAAGAGACCAATCCCTGCCCCTGAGGCCCAGTGGCACTGGTAGGTCACATTCTACCTGATTAAGGATAGCACCTCTGTTGCAGATTTACCTTGGAGAGAGCTGGCTGAAGCAATTCAGAGCTGACAATTCAAGGGGGTGAAAAATCAAGAATTTTAGTGCTCAAGCTTACTCCCTAGCCATCTTTTATGGGGCAGTATGGGCTGGAACCAAGAGAACATTTTTAGAATTCCTTTCATTTTGTGTTAGAGATGAATGAGGGAATTGAGATTTTTATGTTCAGTATTTGCTCTTTCTTTTTTCAGTGGTGGAGAGAGAGAGAGAAAAATAGTAAGAAATAAAAAAAAAAAATCCAATGCTATGAAACTAAATTTTGTTTTCCAGTAAATGGATTTGAATTGTGGTTTTTTCATTTAACATTTTTTTGATGAAAAATACATAAACGTGAACTAAAATACTTTATTTCAATCTAAATGGTAAAAGAAAAAAAGTTCTCAGTAATACTAGTAGATGATTCCCTTGAAAAATACAGTCTTAAAGGAATTCCAGCATAAAAATCTTCCTTCCTAATATATCTCTGTGTTTGCCAGGGTTTGGTCTGTATTATAGACATAGACAGCTAAACAATTACTGCATTCATAGGTAAAAGCAATATGCAAATTTCTAAATCTTACACTTGCTTTTCAAAACAAACAATCAAACAAGCAAATAATATCTCTCAAAAATTACCTTGGATTTAATGTAACCTAACTCTGAAAAGAGGGAAGGTTTTGTTTTGTTTTGGGTTTTTATTTTAATTGTGTTCATTCCTCTAGAAAAAAAATACCTCAAGGAGCAAGATCACTATATGAGATCTATGCCTGAGTTCCTGTAAGAGATCTAATCTAAGTCAGAACATTTATAAACTTTACATGTGTTAAGATTTGAATTCTTATTAAAACCCAGTAAAGAATTTGGTAGCTGTAAAACTGAGTGCTAGATTGAAATTTCATCAAAGCTGAGGCCAGGCTCCATCCACCTTTATGGCATATATCTATCTGTAGATTCAGCAGTAAATGTTCCTTTGCATATTGAGACATATTTTACCATTATCACAGGATAAATGAATGAATTACCCCACTTTGTTCTTTTAAGTATTGCAGACCTAATACAGGTAAGAATGAGTTGCTAAATTTCTGCTACAAACCCTTTATTCCTGATGACAATGATTATACCAGAAATAATTAATCTTTACTTCTACATCCTAAGATAAGAACACATTTTTCTTTCCAAATAGAAGAAATATGTTATGAGAATCAGCAATAATAAATATAACAATGCAATTATTGCAAAGGCAGTGTTCAGAGCAAAAGCATTTGTTTATATTTTCATGCAGATGATTACAAAGAGGTGATTCATCGTCTTACAATGACTTTGTTTTCAAACTTGATAATTCTTACGAAAGTAGAGTTTTAGTTGATAAAGGTAACTGTTGCTACAGTACATTAAGTCATATGACTTTGGGCCCCCCACTACAAGAAGGACGTTGAGGTGTTAGAGCATGTTCTAGAGAAGGGCAATGAGGCTGGTGAGGGGTCTGGAGAA
>NW_008795495.1:1605059-1626545 GCF_000699145.1 Aptenodytes forsteri | reverse complement strand
TAGTGGGCATGGTGGTGTTGGGTTGACGGTTGGACTCGATGATCTTAGAGGTCTTTTCCAACCTTAATAATGATTCTATGATTCAATTCACTGTGTCAAGCTGTTAAAGAATAAGCATGATACAAGCTCATTGTCTCATTACATGCAATCACACAAAGAGAAAAGTAAATGGGAAATCATTAGCAAGTAATGTTCCTTCTGGAGTGCCATAAAGTTCTGTTCTTAGTGCAGTACATGCAGAGTTTCTTTTCATGGTCCAGAAAGATGAAGAAATAAATAAAATGATTAATGGTAAAAATTTCCAGGTGGTTAAAAATTTACAAATATGAAACAATAAAAAGAACTGGCCAGCTGTGTAGACAAGGCTTGGATTGTCTGACAAAGAGGACCATATGAATCATAAGTATTTTGGTGTGGTTTAACAGGTTATAAACACAGGAGCAAAGAATGCAGTCACATTCAACATTCAGTTCTGAAATTTACTGAGACTGAGGAGGATTTCAAAATCACAGCAGAGAACCACAGCAGCTAGCTATATGAGGTCCCCGTGCAAAGCTGTAGCCAAGTAACAAACATAATCCTAAACAGAAATAAGATATCAGAAGTTTTACACCTGTACATTGTATTCATGAAAACATTACCAGAAACCTCTAGAGATTTCTACTGTATAGAATTTAGAAAAGGATGTTTAGAAAGATTGGGAAGTTTCAGAAATAAGTAAGAAACAGGAATGAGGGCAGCATGCTGAGACAGTTTGGCCATGCAGAAAGGCATGCCAAAGCATGTGGGCTGCACAGAGAGGCACAGCAAGGCACTGGGGATGTGCAGAAAGGCACACCAACATACATGGGTTAGGAAAAACAAACATAAAACCCAACCCAAACCAAAAAAACCAAACCAAACCAAAAAAAATCTGTATATATCCGAGGCCCCCCAGACCAGACAGAAGTTTGTAAGAAGGCAGACTTACTCTTTGGGAGTAGACTTACTCTCCCTAACTAGTTAGGGAGCACTTGAACAAACTAGACACACACAAGTCCATGGGCCTTGATGGGTTGCACCCATGAGTCCTGAGGGAACAGGCTGATGTCATTGCGAGGCCCCTCTCAATTATCTCTGAATAGTCATGGTGACTGGGAGAGATTCCCGAAGGCTGGAAGGGAGCGAACATTACTCCTGTCTTTAAGACGGGCGAAAAGAAAGCTCAGGGCAACTACAGGTGGGTCAGTCCCACCTCTGTCCCTGGGAAGGTGATGGAGAAAATCCTCCCAGAAAACATCCAAGTGCATGAAGGACAAGAAGGGAGTAGTCAGCATGGATTTATGAAAGGGTAATCATGTTCAATCAACCTGATAGCCTTCTGCAATGAAGCGACTAGCTTGGTAGACAGAGAGCAATCGGTGTTATTTACCTCAACTTTAGTAAGGCCTTTGACACTGTCTCCTGTAACATCTTCATAGACAGACTGAGAAAATACAGGTTAGAAAAGTGGACAGTGAGGTGGATTGAAAACTGGATGAACAATCGGACCCAGACAGCTGAGATCAGTGGCACAAAGTCTAGCTGGAGGCCAGTCACAAGTGGTGTACCCGGGTGGCAATACCGGGGCCAATACTGTTCAACATCTTCATCAATGACCTGGATACTGGGATAGAGTACACCCTTAGGAAATTTGCAGATGATACAAAACTGGAAAGAGTGGCTGAAGGACTAGGTTGTTGTGCTGTCATTCAGAGGGACCTTAACAGATTGGAGCATTGGGCTGACAGGAATCTCACACAGTTCAATGAAGGGAAATGCGAAGTCCTGCACCCAAGGAGGAACAATCCCGTGCACCAATACATGCTGGGGGCCAAACAGCTGATAAGCAGCTCTACAGAGAAGGACCTCAGTGTCCTGGTTGACAATGAGCTGATCTTGAGCCAGTGATGCAACCTCACAGTGAAAAAGACCAACAGTGTCCTGGGCTGCATTAACAAGAACATTGCCAGCATGTCAAGAGATGATCCTTCCCCTCTACTCTACACTGGTGAGGCCACACCTGGAATACTGTGTCCCATTCTGGGCTCCTCAGTGCAAGAGAGACATGGACATACTGCAGAGAGTCCAGCAAAGGGTCACAAAGATGATGAAGGGACTGGAGCATCTCTCTCATGAGGAAAGGTTAAGACAGCTGGGACTCTTCAGCCTGGAAAAGAGAAGGCTCAGGGAAAAAAGAAGTCTCAGGGGGATCTTTTCAATGTATATAAGCCTGATGGAGGGAATGAAGAAAGAAGCAGGATTGTCTCAGTAGTGTCCAATGACAGGACAAGAGGCACATACTAAACCACACAAAATTCTACCTGAACACATCAAAACTTTTGTTTTTTACTCTTTGGGTGGTTAAACACTGTAACAGGTTGCCCACAGAGGTTATGAAGTCTCCGTCGGTGGAGGTGATCAAAACCCAACTGGACATGGTTGTGGACAGCTGGCTGTAACAGATCTGCTTGAGCAGAGGGCTTGGACTATATGATCTCAAGAGGTCCCTTCCGACCTCAGCCATTGTGTGGTTCTGTGAGTGAAGAACTGGAAATCTGCTTTACTAAGAAGCTGGATTTATTCAGCATATCCACAAACAATAAATTTATATAGTTTGTAAACACTTATCTGAGAAGAAATGTCTAACAATGAACAATTTATTAACTCACCAGTTACATAAAATTCAGAGTTTAAAAGCTTAAGCAAGGCAAATTCTGTTTAGAAGTACAGGCCAAATTTTAACAGTCTGAATAATGAAGCATTGGAACAATTCGCTTTGCACTTTAAGTTTAAATGGCTATTTCTATAGGCAATATGAGAAAAATCAAACAAAAGTTATACTTTCACAGCAGATGTGATATTCTTCCATCTATACATTGTGAGGTAACCATAATGGTCACTATTTATCTAAAGTGCTGTTATTTAATATGTAAATCTAATCTATAAATCTTTGTGGCTATAGAGATAGCAGGAGATTTAGAGAAAAAAATTCAGAACTAAACAGCAAGTCTTTGTTGCTGAGACAAAGACTGTTTAATACCTCTCACATTAATGTTTCCATCTGTAACAGTACTCTACATTAAAATTTAAGTGCAGGATAGTCAATACAACCACCAAGTGAGTCACAAAAATGCTAGGATCTTACAGCAGTCCAGAGGAAAGCAAAGATTCCTCCTACTCTGGGGGAATGAGACATCTATACAAAGATTGAAGCTTCTCCTTCCTCTGGGAGCCATGAAAAGAGAGTACTTCTCTCCATATTAGAGGGGAAAAAAAAAAAAAAGAAGAAAAATAGAAAAGAATGGAAGAAAGAGTAACTGCACTCTGTCAGATAATGCAAGCAGTGTCTCTAAATCTTCCGGCCAAGTATCACTACAAGATATTGTGCTAAAAGAATGATCTGTCACTATTTTAAATATTTCTGCCTTGGCTGTATATTTCCACAGCTGAATATCACATGTAACATTTTTAGCACTCTCTCACTGTATTGCACTACTGAAATCTGAAGAAGACAGAATCTGAACTTTATTAATAATATTTAAATTAAATAAATATCTGTATTTATACATTAAATATATAAACGTAACCTTTGTTGTTGATTGTGGTTCTGCTTCTGCCTGTCCTGTGGAAAGTGGAAAGAAACTGTGATTGAAGATCCTCTTTGTTCCTTTACAAACTTCATCATTTTAGAAGGATGAGTCCTTGCACCTGAATTGAATATGTGGCTATGTTGAATAGGTGGCTTCAGAAGCTCATAAACACATTTGCTGTTGAATTAAGAAGCTTTGTATGCTGAGTACCTCAGATTAGAATCTCTCCCAGTGTTAGCATCTTCAGCTTGCCGAGAGGCTTCATCATTTCCACTAATGAAAAGTAGATTCTTTACACATTTGTTCCGTCATAATTTTTGCGGTCTGATCCATACACTAACTGGAGTGCAAGGACATTTGGTTGGATACACTACTGAAACATTCTTTGTAGTGCTTGTTATTATTCATTAAATAGGATATTTTTTTTTCCTCTAATAGGGTGATAAAATAAAACACTTATTGGGGGTTGAATTACTTGGTCACAGTCATCACAAAAGTAATTGCCATCGGGTAGCTGTGCTGCTGAGGGTCTACAGTGATGAACAATGCACTTTAAGAGTACACTTTTGTCTTTTAAGTTGGGCTTCTTCTATAAGCCATCAGAAGAAGATCTTTACAAGTTATTAAGGTCAGGGTTGTTTTGAAGAATGTTCCAATGTTTCCCTGATAATTGCTTAGATTCTGCCTACCTATTCTTTAACCTAGCGACATGGCTAATAGAAAGTTATTTGTGTTTTGATGCGGAGTTGTTTTCAATAAGAGCTCCACTCACGCTTTCTTAACTCCAGGTTTATTCTAGGCATGAGGGAATTGTACTTAAGAAAAGCACCTATAAAATAAATAAAACTTCTCTCTCAGCCCATCAGACCTTTTCAATAAAGGCCTTTATGTTACAGATTCTCTTGAATATAAAATGTTATTTAATCAGTAAGTCCCAGCATTTATTAAAGCTAGCAATTTTTGTATTATTATTATTATTTTTCCTTGTGAATAGGTGTATTTTCTATGATAGGCCATATTTCATCTTGAAACTTGTTAGAAAAAACATGTATCAAAATAATGTCCCTATTCCCCATTATGTTCAAAATGGAGAGGAAATATTTTATGAATTTTTCTCTGCACCTGTCAAAATAAACAAAATATAATTTCCAGGATAATTTGTAATGAATTTTAAACTTTGGGTTTTTCTTAGCAAGTTACATTTTCATCTTTTCAATGTGGAAATAAGGAAGATTCATGTATGTTTTTCTTAGGATATAAAACATGTCACTTTGACTGGAATAAATGAGAAAGCTTATGGAATAAAGTACCATTTGTTGCAAGTCAAAGTATCACAGTATGGCCCTCTCTGAATTTTGCTACAGTAAGGTATATAAGATCTACTAAATAACACAGAAATTATTACCTGTATACATTTTGCAAATTAAATAACTTGCATATTAATTACACTTCCCCACTTATTTAAATGCTATTGTCAAGATATACAGTTTTGTAAGAGAAAATCCATGTAAAGCCTCTATTTTGATTTATGATGACAAAAAGCAGGAAAAGAATGATAAGTTTACCTTCAACAGAAACAGCATTTTATTCTTTATTTCAGTGCTAGAATTCTACTTCCTTGTTTGAGAGAGACCCCAGAGGTGTCCACGTGGAATGAAGAATGTACTCTTCATTCTCTTGACATTAAAAAAAACCCAAAGTACAGAAAGAGAACACTTGTAATTGAAGCGAGTAACAGTTATGACTAAAATGCTTGTGGAAAATATACAGAAGGGCATTAAAAGTGCTTGTAAAAGATCTGAAAAAGTAAAGTTTTGAAAGAAACAAATTAAAGAAAAAAATATATCTATTTTGTGATTTCAAAACCCCTTATAAAGGCTGAGACTGTCCAAGATCTTTGGATGTGTTGCATAACCCAAAGGCTCAAATGGTGAGTTAAAACGATTGTCCAAACCATAGTGATCCTAGCCAGAAACTGATGATAAAGAAAATACACCCTCTAAATACAAAACTGGGAGAGGGTTTACCATCTGAAACCCAGAGCACAAATTAATCATTTGTGTAATTTGAATGAAGTCAGTTGGAATTATCCCAGGAAATCCCAGGAATGAATATAGCCCAATTTTTGAAAGATATAGTACTGTAAATACTGCACTGTGTCAGAGATACATCTGTTCAGCAACTGCCTCAGCTAAATAGATAAGAGACTCTTTCCCATTAGCTAAAAGCAACCTAAACACTTAACTCAGACCAACCCATTCTGTCAGGGTGCAGAAGTGGCCTTCAAACGAAGCATCTCAGTATTTTTCACTTGGAGTCAGGTAAGGCATCTAAAATTGCTTTAAAGAAAAAAAAAGAAAAGAAATGACCAAAGCTCAGAAAGGAATAAAGGGAGGAGGGCAGCATGAAGGGGTATTCAGAGTACAACATTCAGTCACTAACAGTCTGATCTTCAAAGGATTTCAACCAAGTCATTAAAATAGGAGGTTAGTTTTTAATGAGAAGGTATACAAGATGCCCAGTATAATTAGACAGCGGACTCTGAGGATTTACAGGACTTATGAATTTTTGAAAGAGAAGAAATAGCTGAGCAAACTGAGTTTAGCAAGTACTGTCCCTAATATTTTGCACAACCTACATCTGCAAGTTGTTTTAATATGTATGCTTTGAACCTTGTGAGGCACTGTAAAACAACAGTTCCTTCCTCACTGTTTCGTCGGAAAATCTTGCCATGGATCCTTTCATCTTCTCTCCCCACCATTCTCCCACTATGAAAGCTATCCTTTTTGTTTACTAGACAATCCGCCATGTATACTTCACTTATGTACAAAACAGTTTAGCAGGGTCAGTAAGTGAAAGCAAGCAAGGCAATGCTTTCATGGAGGATTTTTTTTTTTTTTCCCTTTGTTTACTACTATGCAGTTAAAAGGCTCACAGTTTTGCACAAATGCATCTTTTACTTGAAATACTGATAATTCCTCCTAGTGAACAACACCTCTTAGTTCTAGAAAGTAACAGACATTTATAGTGGAGTAAAAAAAAAAAAAGGATTTTTATAGACAGACAGAAGCTTTAAATTATATTTTGCTCAGACATATATGAAGCCTATTGCATTGTTTAGAGTTATTATGTTTCTCTCTGGCTTAATCTAGTCATTGAGCTTTGTCTCATGGGCCCTTTTCCTTTACTTTGCTTTTGTTTTCCATGCCTAGATCTGGTGGCCTCCTTCCTGAGCTCCCTGTCTCTCTTTCTTTCTTTCCTTATGAGAAGGTTTTTGCATGTAAGCACTTACCAACCTTTTTTATTTTTAGGACATAAAAGAGCTGAATGAATGTTTTAATACATTTTTAATGGCCATTGCTGACAGACAAGACACTTTGTTAGTATTGTCTTGCATTGCTATTATGTTAAAAGACTTTTATTTTTATCAATATCTATTGTGCCATCCAGTTAAAATGACAAAGACTCCCACGCTGAGCAAATTGAACGAGCTTTTCACTTCATTGAAGAAAAGGACTAGTTCTGGCTGCAATGGCTTTTTTTGGAGAGGGGGAGTCATTGTTCGCATTCTATTGACTCTACAGTTCCTGTTAAATAATGTTCATGTATTATTAAGAGAATATTCATCTTTAGTGTACAAATAACTTTCTTTAAACAGTTCCATTTAGAGTATTTGTTCATGAGACTTAGTCTTCTGCTGCCACCTATAGACAAGGTAAAGTATTGCTGCATGGTGTGCCTTTTATATAACATTAATGACAGTGACATGCCTTCATTATGTAGTTTCAGAGACATTTCTCCAGTTTTACGTATCAGCATCATTTATTCTATAAAATATCTCGGACAAAGCCACCTAGAGAGACTATAAGAGAAATTGAAGAATTGGGCAAAACCATTCTCATTGTTTACTTGTACTCAAAAACTCTTCTGTGTAGGATGAACATATTATAGTCCATTTATTCCCTCTCCCAAAGTGAAAAGGGTTCCTTCATTTAACTGTATATGTCAGTTCTGTGCTGTGTTTGATCTATTGTTTGTAGTGCCTCTTGTGCTCAATGCAGCACTTAGTGATAGAGTTTTCTTGCATCTCACTCCAAGCTGGTGAAATACCCTTCCATATGTCCTTCATGCTCATCGGTCTTTTGCTGTATCAGCCTGGAAGGAAAATTCAGAACAGTGGTTTTCTTCTCTCATTTGTAACACACAGTACAGATGAAATTCTGCCAGGGTGAAGGATTAGTGCACAGGCCTCCTGGAGCTGTAAATCCCACAGTAGGCACTGCACAGATGTGTGTCAGAAGGAATATCAACCTTTGCCTCACTTTGCTGAACCTCTGTGGGTACTGTGAAAGGAACCTCTGCTAAGAAATTGTACAGCGCAACGAAGCGTTAAAAAAGGTGTAAAAATGAGGAAAACTCAGTATATTGCCATTTACTCAAACATGGTGATCCACCATCCACAGAGGCTTGAGATCAAAATGACTCTTCCTCACCTGTTTCATCTATGCGGTCTTACTTGTCCCAGTGGCAGAAACAAGCTCCTGATACTCATTCAGACCATAGCATATAGTAGTAAAATAGCTGCAATACAACCTGGGGTAAACTCTTTCCTATGCAAAAAAAAAAAAAGCTCAGACTGTGAACACTGACTGGCAACGGGTAATTTTGTGTGTGTGTTGTGGGGGAGGTGGAGGGTGAGTGTCCAAAACTGAACTTTTGAATTCTCAAGTGGCAGCCTGCTACATGCTAGTTGCAACTGGTACAGGCTAGTTGGAAATTTTGATATCACTTGGACTAAACAAAAGTGGCACTTCCTGAATCCCCTGTTTAATAAAGAGGCATGAGACAGAACCACCAGCTAGGACACTAAACAGACATTGTGTTTCTGCATATAGATTATTTACATCAGCAAAACCAGAGACTGGAGATTCTGGAAAGAAAAGGAGGCAAAGAAAAAAGGAGTTATCAAAAAGAAGAAGCAGCTTCAGGGAACAGGAGGTGGCCTGGAAAGAAGGTGAAAATCCCTGCTGGAGGAAAGATCTGAGAAGCAGGTGAAGATCCCAGATATCAGACAGGTGCACGGAGAAGGCGGCCTGGGAATGCCCAGGAACCTTGCCTGGTGACCCTCAGGACTGGTAACTGCCAGCAGCAGCACAGTGCAAAGAGACACGACTTTTTGTCTGATCTTCCCAGACCAGCAGGAACCCCGCTGCGGGGAGGGGAAGCTGAAACCTAGAGAGTGTAACACTGGGGAAACTGAGCAAGCGTGTGTGACAAATGAGCAGGGTGAAAGCTCTAATCTTGCTGGTTCTTAAATAAACCCCAGTATACCTACCCACTGTGGTTGTCATTTACTCTGTCTGGCCCCCATCGGCATGATAGACCATCGACTGCCCAGGAGCAAAAGCGTTACAAGTACACAAAATCCCTGGTGAGGTCCCTACTAACTCAGTAGATCCCAGCTATGGCTTATTCTTCTCTCTGTTGTCTTTGAAACAAAATGTGTTCAAAAACTAAAGAACAAGCCCCTTAAGTATAAGCATAATGCTTAAAATGAGCACTACAAATGAAATCAGTCTAGTCACTGTGATGCTGAATCAGGGAGCTTCTGAGGAATCGAAAGCTGAAGAATCTTAGAGAGGCTACTAGGTGTCTCTGTGTTTGATGGGTATAGAGAGACTTGAAAATATGGCGAATTCACAAATATTTAATAAATTAGGGGTTTTTTTCTGATGAAAATTTAATTGTTGGTGACATCCTTTTCCTACTAAACCAAAATTTTTTTATTCATCAAATAGACCCAAATTAAAAAAGAAAAAAACTACTTTCATCTTCATTTTCTTCCATGCTCACCTCCTCACTTTTATAGATTTCAAGGCCAGAAAGACCCATGAAATTTCTGATTGACCTCCTGCTTAGCACAATTTTTAACCCTGTTCAGTGCCTTCTCACAATAACACATTTGCATAACTATGTTTATCAGCTACAGTGACCTTCCTCTTGCCTTCTACCAGTCATTGTAATTTAACACAAGAGGTATTTCATATACAGATTTTAATATGCATTTTGCTGAAGAAGGGCTCATTTGTAAACACAGCTAGAATATTGGTTAAATTTACTCATAGATGTGAATTTTGTCTATCGTTACTTCAATATTTCCATTTGGTGATTTTTGTTTCAAATAACATTTTTCCTACTTAGAAATAACCTTTATTTTTAGTAGTAAAATTTCATAAATAATAGTTCAAAAACAGAAATAACAGCTTTGACACAGCAGGTTCTTATAAACATAGGTCTTGTACTATTGTTTTCTGCTTAATCCTATCCTCAAAGAACATGAAAGGGTTTGCAGACTCAAAGTAGAAACAAATGACACCAGAGAGTTAATAGGGCAAGACAGTATTTTCCCGATTATTTCTAGATATTAAAATGTTAACTGTGAAATAAAACGTTGCTACATTTCCATAAATTTATCCTTCAGGGTTTTTTTTTCCCCAAATGATACCATTTGCTATTTATTATCTCTAATATTTATTAAAGGCTGATAGAAATTATAAGGGCTAATTGCCGTACTTTCATAAACACATATACTACACATTTTTATGTTGTCATTCTGAAGTCAAATGAACTGCTAAGTGAGAATGAATAATGTGTACAAGGAGGGTCTGGACTTTTCACTTTGATGGAAACAACAAAACCAATGTTATTTTCATAGGCAATAAATATTTTGCAAATATGCAGTAATTAATGTCCAGACTCTGGTTCTCTTTTTAGATTATTAACACAAATTCCTACAGACTCTTCAAGAAATGCTTCAAAGGTCAGGTAAAATATAATATACTTAAATTATATTTGTTCCTATCTGAAGTGAATAGTTTAAACATATATTAAAGGTTTTGTTCCTTACCAGCCAAAATGCTCATTCATTACTCACCCCTCAATTGTCTCCTTTGCCTGAGAAATGGTATCTTTATTCATCTTAATGAAGGAGTTAACAGTATTTCATTGGCATGGATTGAAGTACTCCTATCTACCATGAATAAGGTCTGAGAAATCAATCCTGGAATAAGGACTGAAGGATTTGGCCCAACACCTATAAAATATGAGGAGATAATTCTTTCACAAGGAAGAAGAATTATCATCTATTGTATGTTGATGAACTCTGTGATGACTGCATTGCACAGCACTCTGGATAGCAGTAAATGACTATTGTACTTGAGAAGTCAGATTTATTTTGCACATGTAAGACATTATTTTCATTCTTGGTCTTCAAGGACTCTTCATTCAGAATCTAAAATGTTTCATCAAACAATGTAGCATCTGTTAAAATTATAATCACTCACATCAAGAATCCATATCAAAAGATATACTGTACTTTACTTCCTTTGTATTTATTGCCCCCCAAAATAGGTGTCTCAACAATTTGGAAGATATATAGCAGGCTTATATGGCAGAAAAAAGTGTTCCGCTATATTTTTGTTTTTAGTTAACATCAGAAGTGCAGTAATGTTAATTTAGAAAAAGAAGTAGGTTTTAACTGTTTTTATGGGCAATGCAAAGACAAAGTAATAAAGCAAGCATGTGGGCTTTATTCATCTATTATGAATAGTGTTATTACCATGAAATATATTATGCAGACTTTAGTTGATTTTCATTGTGATTTGTAAGAAATTAAACCCCTGCTTGTTAGTGTGAAGGTGAAGAAGGATTTTAAATTCTACTAGGCCTTGCTGTTGAATCTTGACTGTAGGTAAAAGATGCAGGAAGCCAAGAGGAGGTGAAAGACAGGATCAAAGAATGCCAAAGATGTCTACTACTGTATGGCAATTGCCATTTTGGCATCCAGTAACCATTGTTTTTTTAAAACCACACTGAAGGCATGAAAATACAAATATTAGCTTAATATTCATAGAGTAATCTCTTTTTTTGATCTCTGAGCCTCCTTTTCATTGTCTTTTATTTCTTTGTTGACTGGATCAGTCTGTGCATATTTATTGTTAACTCTGGGACATGTTAATAAATGACAAAGTAGGAAAGCAAAACCTGGTCTTTTTTCACACTACTTTCTGTTTCTCGTATATTTGTTCTTCTCATTTTCTCTAAGGGTTGTGAAGGTCTTTTAAGTTTCTGAAGAAAGTGTGGTTTTGTGGCTTGAACCTCAGTGCTATATGTATACAATCATGGACATGAAATATATAACACTTACAAGGGCCTTTTGTCCTACTCAACTACTACACAAACCAAATTAGGTCACTCAGTTTGGAACAGACCTAAGCATGGTCCAATGAGCTTGTACATGATCCTATGAAGTGATGAGCTTATTTTCTACTTATTCCAGATTGCAATTTTGATTTTGAAAACCAATGTAAATAGTTTTAAAAACAGGAAAATCTTGGGCACATCAAAATCTCAAAAATAAAACATGGTACAATTAAATGGTACATGTGTCGTATTAAAACAATTGGAAATGCATCCCAAGAGGACAAAAAAATCAGAAAAGATTAGGGACATATTTGGAAATACATCACTGAAACAATCAACAATCATTAAAACAAACAACATATCACCATAGGGAGCCCTAAATTAAAAATCCTTCATACTTCAGAAGTCAGTATAGTTAGTGTTGCCAATTGTACACTTGGGATTATTTTAATGTACTATAGGATTTAGCTGTTTGGTTGATATGCATAGTTACCCCTTTGATCAGTTATCATTTGGAATTTCCCCTTTTTTATTTTGCAGATAATGTTTCCTGAGATTTATCTTCAGTCCCCTATTTTAATGGGGGGATAATTATTTATTACACAAAATAGTTCTAGCTCTTAGAAAGAGAGAGGATTACTTTGTCATTCTTTTTTTTTAGGAAGGGGAAGAGGCAGTTTGTCATATTTTATGTTGTCCAACTGTTGTTAAATGGTGAGGACACTTACCTGAAGATGCTTATTGGTGGCCACGCTTTAACCAGCCAGGGTACAGAAGAAAACAAGCTTGATCCAGCATTGTACTCTAGGATCTTTGAGTACCAATCTATAGAAATATGAATGCCATTCAGTCCTGCCTTTACTAAACTCAAAGGGAACGTTGGTTAGTAGACTGAGGATTTAGTCTCAGTGTCTCCATTGCAGACACTGTTTCTGTGATTTTTTTTTTTCATTTGAGCAGAAAATTGGGGAAAAAGAAGGAAGCATTTTCTATTTTATTCCCACCTGATATATTTTTACTATACTCTTGATGTTACTGCAATGTAGAGCATTGTATCCAAAAATACTTTGCGACTAATAAAATTTCCATGGGAGGTTTTGCATTAACTTCGCTGTCTGTATGAAAATTGAAGACTGAAATTACATAGATATTCAGAAGAACAAAAATCTATAGCACAACTAATACTACATAAAAAATTTTGGTGCAGATGGACACTTTATAATAAAGAGACTGTAGCAAGAGAAAGATATGATTACAAAAATATTTTATATCAAGCTTGAGAAATGTTCTCAAATTTTGTTGTTTCATTTTATTTATAAACAGGTAGTGCTGAAGGAGCTTTTTGAAAGGAGTAAATTACATCAAAAATTATGTGATTGAAAGAAAATAGCTGATACGTGTTGTAAAAACTAAGTCTGAGATTGACACAGTCCGGCCTATAGTTATTTCAAGTCATCAGTGATAACATCTAGATGTTAACATCTAACAGAAACATCTAGGACCCCGTTTGCTATTATTGTGCCATTAAATTTTACAGAAGAAATGCTGGAGCTGGAAGTAATTTCTGTGTGTGTTTTTGTTTCGATATTATGAAGTGTATTATATGAAGAACAGGACTGCACCTACTGATATGTACTAAAATAAAGACTTAACACTGTCCTTTTCTGCAAAGAGCAACAATGATCTCTAGTGGCAGCAACTTTTATTTCAAGCTTAGTGATAATAAAAAGAACGTGGTGAAGATATTCCATAGTTTAATTTGCTGTTTGTTGTTTTTTTTTTTTAAACAACTAAAAAAAGCATTGCAGCAGCAGTAGTTAATGAAACTTAATTCCCCTGATTCAGTATTTCTCTCCTCTCTATATGTACTCAAGTTTGCAAATTTAACAATCCCTTTGGTAATAACCCAGTTTTACATATGCAACTGTCTGCTATATTTTTTTCAAATATATTACTTTCATAACTGCTTTTAGCTGAGTCCTTTAAATCTCTGAGTTATTCTGTTGGTATAACAACAGAAAATGACAAAAGGCTAAATTCTTCCTTCCCTGTACATAGAGTAGCTTTACACTGCCTTTATACATTTATAATTTATTTTCTATCAAATATATGAGGTTTTGGCCACCCCAAACAGCAGTATTGTGTTATCTAAGAAGGCAGAATAATATAGCAATTAATAGTAGGATTAGGAATTCTCATAAAATTCTTGTATCAAAGAGGACCCAGGATTATAAAATATTAGGTTTTCTATTTGTTTTAAAAGAAAAGAAGAAAAAACAAAACAAAAATTTACAGTATTCTTTCCATATGCTGTCCTCATTCCTTGATAGCTATTTCAGATTAGAAATTTTTGGCCAATAGTGTTTCCTGAACCTTATATTTACTTATGTTCTGAAAACATTCTTCTTCCTCTCTCATTCTTTGTATTCTTTAAGAGGTGAGGCAAGGAAAAGAGATGCAAGCCAAAGCAAGGCAAAGCAAGGCATTCATATGTAGGTATAAGAAAGAGTCTCAAGTATTTCTGTTATTGAAACCTACTTACATAGAATCTATGGCCATCAAATCTCTTGCCACAGATTCTATGGAGCCATAAATCTGTGGCCCTTTAGTATCCAGAGCACAATCTCTATCATTTTCCTAGGGTCATCTTAAGCATTTTGGAGGACCAGTATGTGTTAGATGTATAATGTCAGAGCACTGCCTGACTTACAGCGAGCTGAGACCCTTTCAAATTGGCATAGAATCATAGAACAGTTTAGGCTGGAAGGGACCTTTAAAGATCATCTAGTTCCACACCCCCTGCCATGGACAGGGACATCTTTCACCAGGTGAGGTTGCTCAAAGCCTAGTCCAACCTGATCTCGAACACTTCCAATGATGGGGAATCCACAACTTCTCTGGGCAACCTGTTCCAGTGTCTCACCATCGTCATCATAAAAAAAAATTCTTCCTTATATCCAATCCTTGGTAAAAAGTCTCTCTCCATCTTTCTTATAAGACTCCTTTATAAGCGATCAAGTTGGTTTGCACAGTAAGACATCAGGGTGCTTGTTCAGATCATTTACTTGACCAAAGTGAAATTACATGTGTCATGACTGTTGTGTTTAGTCGCTAGAGTAAGACATTCTCTTTCATACTAGTATACTAATGTAGTGCAGGTATTTACACCGGCTATATGATGGTAACCTAGATTTCTGCAGAGGCACATGTCAGAAGCACAGCTTTCAGCATTCTTTTTCTACCTTAACTTTCCTCTTCCCATGCACTTTTTTTAATTGGCTCCACTTTTTCCCTTCTTTTTTGGCATGATACATGGATTATTATTATGTTTCACGGAACTTATAGTACCCAAAAGGTGTTGTTGCTTAGTTGTTTATCTGACTTTAAGGGCAAAGAACTCAGAGATCTAAAAGACGTGCTGTGAAACATATTCTTTAAGCATATAAAATGAAGTCCAAAACCCTGAGATAGGTGCTAGGAATATATACAGTGCCAGACAAAGCACCAAGTCTCAAAACGGGACCCAGAGCAGCTGGTAATATGAACACTGCTTCCTAATGACATAGTGCTGCTTGGAATTAGTCAGTGGAGAAACATCGAAGTTAGAGAAATGTTCCACTTACATTTTCAAGCCAGAGATGTTTTTCCTATTCTGCGATGTGATGCTGTTCTGTAAAAACCTAGAACCTTTTCCTGAAGGCAGGCAAATCTGCTTAGCTTATGCCCCTTCATTATATAGTAGACTAATAGCCTACTTGCCAAGATAGTGAAAGACTGTCTTCAGGCTACAGTGCTGTAACCTGTCTGAGCAGTATTAATATCCTACTTCCTTTTTCCTTGTAAGATTTCCAAACTGCAAGCTATTCTAGATAGGGTTTTACCTTCTTCTTTCTTAAAATCCTACTAGTTTGGCATCTTCTGAGTCAGAAAGAAAGAGCATAAGATAGAACACTTTGCTAGTTTAGCCTCAACTCCTTGTGACACACAGTTATAATGATATTGGTTTGCTGAAAAAAAAAAAAAAATTGTATCTTGGTCATATTTTCCCTCACTGCCACTGCTGGTAAGAGAAAGTTGTCTCTTGTGGTAGAAATTTGCAGCATGAAGGTTCTACTGGCTGCCTGACATAAATAAAAATCTAAACTTGGATAAAATCTAAATTTTATTTAGATTTGGATTTATGTGGATTTGACACAAATTCTAATAACTATACATTATATAAAGATGCACACAACCATTAATATTTTTCTGACTTTCACACTGCATGGCTACACAACCTTTGCTACTTTGAAAAAGATGGGGAAGCTACAGCTGGTAAAGCAGCTGTTGTCTTGCTTAGAAGATGTAGTCAAAACCAGCACATTACTGCAGGGCTTCCAAGATTGCACTATCTCCATATATGCTTCTAGGTGCAATTCAAGGTGTTAATATTTAATTGCACCTTAATATACTGCATGCTTTAGGGCTTAGCTGCTTGGAAGACTCTTTCTTTCCCTTTGTATTAATACAACAATAGAGATCAGTTCAGGTAATATGATTCCAGGTCCCTGGATATGCACATTTTGGATGTAAAGTGGACTATTTCCAATAAAGATTGTTTGACCAGATTTATATTTTCCTGGTGAATCTTCCAGCCAGATATTTTTATTCAGCATTTAGGCTGAAGCAGACTGTGACCTTTATCTATACAATGTTTTATGCTGGGAGAGTAGTTTGCAATACTTCTGTCAGTATGTTTGCATTTTTTAAAAATACTCTATGCACACACAGGTTATGCAAAAGGGCTGGCAACCAGAGTTGGGCAAAAGGACAGAAAAGGAGTAATATACATTCCATTCACTCAAATCCCCCTGAAGCTTCCCTTTGCTTGTTTTAAACCTTCCCTTCTACCCCAATCATCTCCTTTTATTGTAGTGGCAGGTGAATTCTCTCACAGTAAAGGCCTCCTCCTTTTCCTTCTTAGCTTTTCTCTCCATCTCAGCATCATCGCCTCAGATCCAGTAAACTCCTTCCAGCCTTCCTCATCCACCACCTGTTCTGCCACCACTGCCTACATCACCGGAAAGCCTGGAGCTGGCTCTGCCAACAGCTTTTTGACTGTAACGATTCTACATAAACTTTTTCATTCTTTCCAGCATAATTGCTGATAATAGCTTGTTGTGCAGGTACTACACACATGTGTGCATGTATTTAATTATACATATTAGTCAAGTATTGCTTAGATCCCAAAAGAAAAATATTTGAACATGGGCAGCGTACTACCATCTGGGATAACAGCGTGGAATGTATGAGAGCCATTTCCCACTGGAAGAGAGTCTAAAGGCCTAAAGGGTTGTTAATACTTCAATTAAAATACTCTCCTAATTTAAACAAAAAGACAGACACCCAAACTCAAAATTTAACAGATGTTAAATCCCTTTACCCTGCAGAATTCTGGAGCTACAAATCCCAGTTTGCTACATCCAAGAACAGGCCTGCAGGTGTTGAGGAGCAGGCTCAGGGGAGGAGTGGTGTGTCTCAGAGTGCTTTCTGGTTTGTGTTTGCATGGACCATAAGGTTGGGAATTTGATGCACCTGATTTCATAAACAGTTATAGCAATGAAAAAAGTCACTTGTAATAATTCAGTTAGAGCTCAACTCAGTGACAATACCGGAGCATCAGTTAGCCTCAAGGAATTTCTTGACTCATTCAGTAACTGTACATGGTCAAATGATTTAGCTTCCCAGTTAATTTGCACAATGTTGAGCCACTTAATTAAATAAATATTAGTCAATTACCCATGCTATGTAGACATTAATTCACTCTTTCATTCCATTTTCAAATGAAGCAACTAGTTACTCTTGGAAGAAAAATTGGGTGGAGATTTAGTAATAGTTCACTACAAAGGTTGCTCTTAAAGGACAGTATGAAAAATATTGCTTCAGAGTTTGCTATCTTCATTTTACATTTTTCAACACTACCTAAAAGGTGTTGTGTCTTTAGATCCTCTCTCTGTCATCACAAGTTATGCAACATACACACTTTGAAACATCTTGGTGGTAGGGTGTCATGCCAGCTTCACAGCTTCTTCGGGTACTTCAGATAGTTCTTCAGAGCTTCACAGATACTTTCATCTGGAAAAATAAAGATACAATGAAAGTAATAATTATGTATTAGGTCTACAAGTATACCACAAGATGCTTCCCTGGTCAAATGGTCTGAAACACCAGAGCCTCACCCAGTCATTCTGCATCATGTTCATTTGGGAAGGCACAGATACACAGTTACCAAAAGTATTTGCCTGAGAAGGTTACCTGAAAAGATCCTGCTCTCTCTTCTGAAAATGGTACTTTGATCAGATCCACAAAATCTCAGATTCTTCCTATAAATTTTAAAGGCATAACCAAGAAAATGAAGCATCACCAGTAATTTTGTCTACTTAGGGACTAATGTCGCCCTCTGGAAAGTCCCATTTCTTTCTGTTGACTGTGTAAGGACATAAGTGGAATCCAAAGACTCCGGTTAGATTCCCATCTTTGTTCAGATTGCATGGTGAGAGTTAACCATTAGGAATAGGATTCACACAAATCGGCAGGCTGAGCAGGGTATTGCCTAAGAGTAGGGTGAGAGCTATTACTTATTGTCAGCCATGAACTCTCCTTGAAAAAGGCACTTAGCTGTGTCAGTCATTTCTCACAAAATGCACCTGCAAGATCCAAATTAAAATCTTCTTACTTTTGCAGAAGGTATTTAAAGACAGATCTCCTGAGCTGCTTCGTTATTGCACTCTATTTTAAGGTACTGTTCTCATAATCTTACCCAAAGT
Organism: Aptenodytes forsteri; assembly: GCF_000699145.1. Taxonomy (NCBI): domain Eukaryota; kingdom Metazoa; phylum Chordata; class Aves; order Sphenisciformes; family Spheniscidae; genus Aptenodytes; species Aptenodytes forsteri. The sequence goes on along the minus strand of NW_008795495.1, from coordinate 1,607,926 downwards.
CATTCCCATCTATAAATCATAGTCATTGGGTCAGAGAGACATGAGAATGGCTCAACACAGGTTTGTGCTCTGATGCGTATTTGATTATTTTACAAAATAGCAGGGACCTGAATAGAAAAGAGTGTACAGAACACACTCTGGATGTCTTCTTTGCAGTGTAGGCATGTTCAGAGAATTGTCACTCCCTGTAGATAAATACATGGAGACAAATACAAAAGATATTAAAAACGTACAAATATAAAAAACAAGCAGTAAGTATAAATTTGATAATTTACATGTAGTCAGCAGAAATATAGATAACTAGGGATTTAGGCATACACAGGATTAAGCAGCAGCATACACAGGATTAAGCAGCAGCTGTGAGAGAATGGGTTGTGAGCTCTTTCTGGTTCCTTCTGTTAAGCAGTTAAAGAATTTAACACTTAGGTACAAATGCTAAAATTACTCAGGACCTAGATTGTTTGAAATAGGAGCAACTAATCATAAGTTCCTCTCCCTTAGCAGAACTCAGGAAGTCATTTAAGACACCTTAATCATAAAAATTGTGGTGAATGTTCACCTTGGAAGGTGAAACATAGAAATATGTGATTACTCTCAAAAACAAATTAAAAATGAAGAAGAAAAAGGAGAGTCTTGAAGACCACTCTACATTGTAATCGGGGCGTTTTTCTGAATGCTTTAGAAGTATCTCCCTCCACTCTGGATTCTCAGTCAAAAGCCTTTTCTTCAAGTACACCTGTAATTCCTTTCTCAAAGCCAGAGGTTGATATATGAGAACCAGCTTGTAAAACATTTGATCTTGAAATCCAGTAACCTGCTAACAATATTAGGGATGAAACTCCGGCTGCCACAATGAATGAATAATAGTGCACTGAATAATTTTAGCCTTTTGATGGAGATACTATATTGTAATTTAGACTTGGTAATCATGAAATTAAATTATTGAGCTAGGAATTGGTTTTGCCACAGACTGTAGACAAGGGAAAATGTGCAGACTGTGAATCAAAGACTATGTCTACCTTGTAGCCCTGTTCAAAGGGTATGGATAAACTGCCTGATCTATAGGATGGATGACATCCCACTACCACAGAGGTACATAAGATAAGTTTATCTGAAAAGATGGGGAGTGACAGCTCCATATAAACTGGTTCATCTTTACTCTTATGCAGCTATCACCATCATAGGTCATTGATAAAAAAGTGTAAGAAGTTACCTTCCTTTAGCATAGGTGATTAAAAAATCGCTATCCAGTCTACTATCATTGGTCTACTGCAGCATTGTTTTCCAGGTGAAATAATCATGTCCATAGTTACACGATATAGACACCACCAAAAACATTACAAGAGTATCATTTGCAAAATCAAAGAGTTACGGAGAAAAAAAGATAGTCAGAACTAATATTTTCCTGTTCAAATACTTTTTAATGAGAATTATAAGAGAGACATGGGCATAGATCTAAAACTTATATGCATCATTTTCCCCAAAGAATTTTTAAATTTCTTTTTTCTTTATTCTGAACATTATACCAATATGATTGCAATTTTAATTTTATATTATTCTGAAATAAAATAATAGCATACCCTTTTTCAATACTTGTTGATATGATTTCAAATAATGCTTAACTAATTGTATTGATCAAATTAAGTTTTGGTTTTACTGCTGTAGTTTCATATCAAAAGCTTATCATTTTTCCATAAAAATTTTCTATTTTATTAAAAGCTCCTAGATACAACTTAGGAAAAATACTGGTGGAATGTTAAATGGAAAACTTAAAAATTAATTTATTCCCAGGATCTAGACCATATGCTGGACTTAATGAGGAAATGAAAGTAAGGATGATGTATTTAATCTGACCTTCGTTAGATGAAGACAGTTAACTGTCTTCATAAGCAAAAACTGTGTTCACATTTCCACCCATTGAGGTATAGATACCCTGGAAAAACTGACTTATAACTTCATAATATGGAATTAACATTGCAGGAAAAGACACATAGATTGTCCAGTAGCTTATCAGTGCTAGTTGTGAAAACTACATGGCTGTAAGAAATATTTTAAACAAAACCAAAAACTGACAGAGGACACTTAAGGAATAAGTTACACAGAAGGTTTTTGTCTGGTGTCACAGATGCGGTTGTTTCATATTCTGAAATTTAGGCAAAATCCTAATCCTATGAAACTTTGGAGAAGGTCAAGATTTTACCTTGTATATATGCATTGAGTTTATGACTATGTGGTTCAATATTACACAAAAGTAATATGAGAAGACATAGACCAGTCACGACTTACCAGGAGAAAAAGATCCAAGAATGGTAATGCAGTATGTATTCCTTTACCTCTAACCCCTCATTTATGGTCATTGGCTTGATCCTGAGTGGTCCTAAAAGTACATAACTGTTAAACTCATGGGGAAAAATAAGGCAATTCAAACTCAGGTTTCCAAGTAAGGCTGTGTGTTTACCCTACTGGAAATTCCACTCGTTAAGATCATGTTCCAAATCAGACCCATCAAGCTGAAATGTAATTTTCTTCCCATAACATTTTAAACCACAGGATTAGAAGTGAATCACACAAGGTTATAGGAGATTTAGCTTGGTGAAGCAACTGAGAATCAGAAGTTAAATAAAAATCAGGAATCACTGTGGTAATATATGCAGGTTCCAGACATACTAATACTGAACTGCTGTTTAAAAGAAAGAACAGCAAAAAAAACTGGTTGATAACAAATCTAACCAAAATATTTCAGCTTGGATTAATTTACCTGAGCTGAAGTATTGCATTTATAAGTTCTGTAGTGGGAGAAAGGTCTTAGATAAAAATATAAAATTTTCTGATTAGAATTATGAGCTTTTGTAGAAATTGCATATTTC
>NW_008795495.1:1593906-1604691 GCF_000699145.1 Aptenodytes forsteri | reverse complement strand
CAGCCTCCTTTTCTCCAGGCTAAACAGTCCCAGTTCCCTCAGCCGCTCCTCATCAGACTTGTTCTCCAGACCCTTCACCAGCCTCGTTGCCCTTCTCTGGACACGCTCCAGCACCTCAACGTCCTTCTTGTAGTGAGGGGCCCAAAACTGAACACAGTATTCGAGGTGCGGCCTCACCAGTGCCGAGTACAGGGGCACCATCACTTCCCTACTCCTGCTGGCCACACCATTTCTGATCCAAGCCAGATGCCACTGGCCTTCTTGGCCGCCTGGGCACACTGCAGGCTCATGTTCAGCTGGCTGTCAGCCATCACCCCCAGGCCCTTTTCCACCAGGCAGCTTTCCAGCCACTCTTCCCCAAGCCTGTAGCGCTGCATGGGGTTGTTGTGGCCGAAATGAATGTAAACTCTTTAGTGCAAGCACTATCTCTTACCATAGTTCGATGAAATACAATAGAGTTTGCAATATTATAGCAATATTAGAAAAGAATTAGAAAAAGAAATTTATACATTAGGTGTAATTCAATCTGTTTGTACTGCACACTAGCAACTACCTTATACATTATGGTAAACTTTAACAGGTATCATATGAAACAGTAGAATAAATATACACATTAATTCCCAGATTATTGCTGTTGACTTATCACATTGCTGCTCCTCTCAATTATTTTACTTTCTCTTGTTATTTCAGTTTTACTTTAGTTATTAATTTTTTTGAGATGAGACAACCACTCTTCACATTCTGAAATATTCTGAAAAAACAGGCATTACAGCAATATGATCATGTGGCAATCTTTGTCAACCATATGAGAAATAATTAGTCTTGCAAAAGAAATATTGTAGAAAACAACTCTTTGGATCAACGGTTATTTCATATACCTAGTTTGACTAAGAAATAAAAGATAGTCTTGTTAATTTGGGCATTTTACTAAAACGGGTAACCAGTGTATCCTAATGCAAGGATCATGCATTTTAAAATAATTTTAGTAAGTGAAATTTAACACTACCACTTTAAATATTCATAGCAGAATACCTGGTGCTTATTTTTATTAAGATTTTTTCCCCCGAATCTCAAAAATACACAATCATATATGAAAAAATAAAATTTACTCTCGTCTCGTACCTTCTCAGCCTTTGTGAAAAGCCTCTAGAAAAATCAGAGATATATAAACTACATGTAATTTTATCCTCTCGTACCTTCTCAGCCTTTGTGAAAAGCCTCTAGAAAAATCAGAGATATATAAACTACTAAGCATGTAATTTTAGAAATTATTATTCTCAAAAGCCATTAGACCAATAGGTGTTTTGTGTGATACATAAGGAAGCAGAAGAAAAGAAGAAGAAAAAGGTTCATAAGCAGATGCTATATCTAGGTAGGAAAGAAATATAACAGAAAGCATGAAAGAAAGAGAAAAATGCTCTAGCTGAATTTCTAACCTATGGATACTGCTTAAAATTGGGCATAAGGATTGGACATGAAGATTGGCTCTGCTACCAAAATGAATTTCTTAGGCTAAAATTGGAGTGTTGTGCTTTAAACAATAAAAATGTCTCTTATCCGCTTATAGATAGTTCATTGTTTTCATGCTTTAAGAATATCATTATAAATATGGTATTCATAAAAATAATACATAAATATCACCTTCTAATATATATACCATCTTAAATTATCTAATTTTCGAAAGCGCTGAGTATATCAACATTTACTAAAGAACTTGGCTGTATTGTCTGTCCCCTGTCTTTTATCTCTCTTCTGAAAGAGGATATCTGAAAGATGAAGTTAGGTTGACTGCTCATGTAAAGCTGGTATCTACATAGGGTAAACTCAGTTCAGCATTTACAGCATAGACAGTGGCAGGTGTCCCATATGATAATAATATTAATCTGCCTGCACCTTATTCAGCTAGGAGTCTTTCCTTGGATAAGTGAGTTGTTCTTTTTATCTGCCATGGAAATTGGGTCCTGGACTTTTCTACTGAGAAGGCATTCAGTGCTGATAATTAGTAATAATCATTTCAGTTACAATTCAGTCTGGGTTTCTGTCTACTCAAAATTGCAGAGATGCCTGTACCTGAAATAGCCATCAGCAGACAAAGACAAAAACTAATTGCTAGATCCTCAAAAGGGCTATAAAGAGGAGAATTAGTGTAAACCAAAGGAAACAGATTCCTGTTGATATCTGTGATCTACTTCATGATCTTTTTTTATCCTGACACTTGCTAATGGTATTTTTGGTGGGAAACTATTTTCGTTCTTTTAAACTTTGCAGTTCCAGTGTGATGCAAATCACTGTCTCTATGGGAAGAACGTTCACTGAAAATCAGAAAAATCTCTAGTGGCAGAGGAAAGGAAATCACAATGGTTATGGAAGCAGTCACAGAAAGTTACAAGTGGTTTTTTACTATGCAGGAACTCCTATCTTATATTAGCTCAGAAAACATAAACTTTCTGTTGAGAGGGTAATGAAATTTGTCAGGAAGCCCACAAAAAGTTACAAACGGGAAGTGCTATAGAGACACCAAAACCAGCATGCTGGCAGATAGGACTATGTCTGGGATGATGACATAAGAAATTTTGGAAAATATGGAAGAACGTACCTGTGGAACTTCCACCATTTGGACTATGTATACTACTGAAATACATGAAGGCTAATGAGGACAGGTGGAAGAGAAGAATTAAGTCCTGTTATTAAGCCAATGGGTAATATTTCACCAAAGGTGAACAGAATAAGCAAAACACAGTCCTCTAAGCTCTTTTGTTGTGGTGTGCAGCACAGGAATATTGATTCTGAATTCAAATGAAACCATTGTGAAATTAGACATTAACTTAAACACCAGTAATACTGGATTAAAAGTGAAAGATTTATTTATATTAGTGTTACTTTGTCACAGTTTAATTATTAAGAATGAAATCCACATATAAATCGAAGTAATTAATATTGTTAAAAAAAGGCTGGAATATTAAGTGTTCCATTACCACAGTCAATAATATGAAAATGAATAAACAGATTAAAAAGCACAAAGCCAGCCTACCATCAAAACCAGAAAAGCACAAGAAATCAAATAAAATCAATCACCTTATAACCTTGATTTATGCATTCTCACTGAGCTTTTGTTATTGTATTTTGCCTGAATCTACATGAGCACAAGTAACTAACTGCCAGTAAATTCAGTGGTACTCAGGGATGAAAAAAAAGATTGTATTTTTAGTCAACATAATTTGTCTGTTATATATTAAGGTCCCAGAAGAACAAAACTGACTGTAGTGGGTTGACCTTGGCTGGACGCCAGGTGCCCACCAAGCCTCTCTATCACTCCCCCTCCTCAGCTGGACGGGGGAGAAAAATACGACGAAAGGCTCGTGAGTCGAGATAAGGACAGGGAGATCACTCACCAACTACCATCACAGGCAAAACAGACTCGACTCAGGGATCCCCCCCCAACTACCATCACAGGCAAAACAGACTCGACTCAGGGAAAGTAATTTAATTTATTGCCAATCAAATCAGAGTAGGATAATGAGAAATAAAACCTAATCTTAAAACACCTTCCCCCCACTCCTCCTTCTTCCCAAGACTCAACTTCACTCCCCTTCCTCCTCACGCTCTTCCCCTGCCACATCCCTCCCACGGGAGACAGTCCTCCACGAACTGCTCCAATGTGGGTCCTTCCCCCAGGCTGCTGTTCTTCATTAACTGCTCCAGCATAGGTCCTTTCCTCTTGTCCTTTCCACGGGGTGCAGTCCTTCAGGAACGGACTGCTTGAGCATGGGTCCCCCACAGGGTCACAAGTCCTGCCAGCAAACCTGCTCCAGCATGTGCTTCTCTCCATGGGGTCACAGGTCCTGCCAGGAGCCTGCTCTGGCACAGACTTTCCATGGGGTCACAGCCTTCTTTGGGCGCATGATACCTGCTCCGGCGTGGGGTCCTCCATGGGCTGCAGGTGGATATCTGCTCCACCGTTAACCTCCATGGGCTGCAAGGGGACAGTCTGCCTCATTGTGGTCTTCACCACAGGCTGCAGGAGAATCTCTGCTCCAGTGCCTGGAGCACCTCCTCCCCCTCCTTCTTCACTGACTTTGGTGTCGGCAGGGTTGTTTCTCTTACATCTTCTCACTCCTCTCTTCTGGCTGCTGTTGTGCAGATGTTTTTCCCCCCCCTTCTTAATTATGTTATCACAGAGGTGTTACCGCCATCGCTGATTGGCTCAGCCTTGGCCAGCAGCAGGTCTGTCTTGGAGCTGGCTGGCATTGGCTCTATCAGACATGGGGGAAGCTGCTACCAAAATCTTGCCACGCAAACCCAGTGCATTAGAATATTCTACTACTCCTCATAATCCAGCAAAGTAATATTAAGGGTGACTTTACCCCACATAATACCTATTTTAGAAAAGCTCACATTTAAGTTACTGTCTGATTTTTCAGCTCATCAGCCACTGCCTGTTACTGTGCCTGATGATTACTTCAGCAATTAAGATTTTACAGTTGTATTTGCTTGGTTATATTCAACAACTTTGGTGCCTTCCTTTTCATGATCCCACCATCAGGCATGTAGTATAGTACCCAAGGTTTCATAGTTGTAGCCTGGCCAAAATGGAGGAGGCAGCAACTCAGGAGAATTAGCCAAAAAAAGGTCACCTAATTTACAAGGAACAAGTAAATTCTTGGTGGCATAAGAATTCTGGTTAAAATTTCTTAACCATAGCTCTGATACTGCGGTACTGAACTGCGGCACTAGTTGCTGATGTGATTGGCTACGTGCTTATTTTTCTACTTAATCAAGATTCATTGTTGGGCCTAAGCCTCTCTGAAGAGATTGATTTGCTCTATATTCTGAATTCATTACCTGCAGCCTGGGCTGAATGTGTGACTTCCCACTGAAACCTGTGCAGTTTCAAGCTCTGAGGCCAAGGTTTGATAGATCTAAACTGTCAGATCGGCTCGAATTAGTCTTTTTTTTTTTTTTTTCCTTCTTTTTTAAACACTGATTATAAGGCTACACATAGTTCTTTTAACTGCCTAAAGCACTGAAGTCCACTGGCCCAGAGCAACCTGTGTCCATCCCATTCAAGTCTTTTTATGCTGCAAGAGTGTTGCTGCTCCCACATGAGTTATTAGGGCGAGTCCCTGCCCTGTGCTATTTGTAGAGATAAATCATATGGGAAAAAAGTACTTGTACCAATTGAAGACATGCCAAACATTGTTCCAGCAATTCAACAATCTAGATCCTGAGAACATGCCCCAGTATTGTTTAATTTACTCATATAGATGTACCCATGTGTGCTAAAATAAAATCTAATGAATCAACATATCTGTGAATGCTACATTGAACTGAACTAGATATTTGATCTTCAAGGATGGCAAGTTCATGGCACAAAAATGTCAAACCAAATACCAGTTAAACTCTGTCCTTCTGCATGTGAAGGCTCTAGAAATACTGCTGGCCATCAGAGATAATAACACAACATCACCAACCTCTGAGTAGAATCATAGAATCATAGAGTTGTTTAGCTTGGAAAAGACCATTAAGATAATCGAGTCCAACTGCAAACCTAGCACTGCCAAGTCCACCACTAAACCATGTCCCTAAGCACCACATCTACTCATCTTTTAAATACCTCCAGGGATGGTGACTCAACCACTTCCCTGGGCAACCTGTTCCAATGCTTGACAACCCTTTTGGTGAAGAAATTTTTCCTAATAGCCAATCTAAACCTCCCCTGGCGCAACTTGAGGCCATTTCCTCTCGTCCTATCACTTGTTAGTAGGGAGAAGAGACCAACACCCACCTCACTACAACCTCCTTTCAGATAGTAGTAGAGAGTGATAAGGTCTCCCCTCAGCCTCCTTTTCTCCAGGCTAAACAACCCCAGCTCCCTCAGCTGCTCCTCATAGGACTTGTGCTCTAGACCCTTCACCAGCTTCATTGCCCTTCTCTGGACACGCTCCAGCACCTCAATGTCTTTCTTGTAGTGAGGGGCCCAAAACTGAAGTCTAAATAAATGAAGGCAAGGAATGACCTGGAGAATTAGACCCTTGATTATCCACATTGCTTGGCTGTCTTACTCGCTGACTGTATTAGACCACTTACTACAGCTCTTTCCAAAATAATATTCACACACAGTTCCAGGACAATACTCCCACAAAGCAATATAGCTTATGTAAGGTCACCAAAATTTTTGTTTGATTGGTGGAAAACGCAAAAGTACAGTTTTATCACAATTGTCCATTAAAACACAGTCATGCAGCAATGCACATACCCGTTTCAGTGGAATAAGCATTGATCTGAGACTAAGAAAGATGTGTTCCCAGGTGTTCATTATCAAATATTTCAGCTCTGCAGTTCACTCCCACTGATAGTCTTCTATTGTCCACATTGTTACAATAGTAGTTTGCCTCTAGAGTCTCTTTTGGAGTGAGATATTTCTGCCCAATACAGGTCTAGAAACTGAGCTATGACAAACGCCATCACTCCAAACGTCGCCCCGTTTCCTTCTTCTTCCCCCAGCTCCATATGCTAAGCATGACATCATATGGCATGGAATATCTCTTTGGTCAGTTGAGGTCAGCTGTCCCAGCTGACCAATGTGACTGTGTAACTGAAGGGCTCAAGTTGTCCCCTCCCAACTTCTTGTGCAACCCCAGCCTACTGGCTGGTGGAGTGTGTGAGAAGCAGAAAAGGCCTTGACTCTGTGTCAGCACTGCTTAGCAATAACCAAAACATCCCTGTATTACCAACACTGTTCCCAGCACGACTCCAAAACATAGCCTCATACTAACTACTATGAAGAAAATTAACTCTATCCCAGCCAAAACCAGCACAATTATAATCTAATCATCTCTGGTACCCATAGATTAAACAGTCCCATGTGTAAATACACTGGCTGCTGATCCTGGAGCTAACAGTCCAAATAGGCTTCCTGAATCGTGCGCAGACAGCAGTGTTCAGTACATAGGCCAGCAGTCACAGACATTTTCATTAAAAATCATAGCCAAGAATACTAGTCATTTTTCATGAGACGTCAAACAGTTGACAAATGGTTATAGAACACTTCTCCAGAAAGTGGAAAATCTGGATTCAGTCCATTGCTCTTCATGAGGCTTTCCAAACCAATAGCTTTCATCTCCCATTTACTGAAGTTGTGTCATTAGGGCAGTGTGGAAAAAGTGTAAGATTCATCAAGTTAGTGAGAGGACAAGTAAACTGGAATATGATTCTGTAGTGTGATAATCAGGAAAATTCCCAATGAGGGGTGTTATTCAGGCTTCCGAACAACTGCCAGAGCTCTACAAACATTTTACGCAATGTGTCTTTAATATGAAGTGTATGAATGCATGCAAAAATGTACAAACAGGACTAAAACATAAGACCCTTCAGTTACACAATCACGTTGTCAGCAAGGCTACAGAAGTAGGGACCTTTTTTTTTTGTCTTTTTCTGTTCTTACAATTCTTATTACAGCTGGTCAAACAGTGGCACATCTTCAACAGGAAAAATGAGAGGCAGAATTTCAGGCAAGTTCCTTTAGCATTACCAGTTAGTTGAATGAGGAACTGCTGTTTCTGTATAGCATACTGGTTTAGGGTTGGTTTTTTTTTGATTGGTTGGTTTTTGTTGTTGTTTTGGTTTGTCTTGTTGTTGGCCTTTTTTTGTTTGTTTCTTTGGTTTGGTTTTGGGTTTGGGTTTTGGGGTTTTTTTTGTGCATTTAGTTATTTATTTTTTGTGAAGCTAGTCCTAAAATACCCAGTTTTGTCCATATATTATCCAAGGAATCTGAGAATTTAACTTGGGTCTATGAGTTACGCACCTCCAGCCACATCTTGGCTTCTAGCTGTGAATTTGGGCACAGATAAATAATGTGGAGGAAACGTGAATAGGAAATGAACGGAGACAAGATGGTCACTGACAAGGAGACTATGCTAATCAAGGTATGAGACTGTATACAGCATAGCAACACTTAAACCGATTTGTCAGGAGGTTACTGTTAGATTTTACTTGTTGGTAAATAAGGGAAAGAATTAAGGAAGAGCAGATTAGGGAATTTTACTGAATCTCTGAAGCTGAAGGTCTTGTAAAGGAGCTACTTAGTCTTAAACCATTAAAATTTCTGTACTGGATATAATCTGAGGTCCACTTTTCCCAGAATCCTATTGTGTACCATTGCTGGGAAACCTACATTTGCTTCAGAGGACAGAAAGATACACTGATTAAGACAGTTCTCAAGAAATCTGTGTCTTAGAAACAATTTTTACTCCCAAATTATGATCACTGTAAATTCTGAGGATGCAGTTTAGGAAACTGAGCTAGAGAAAAAAAAAAAAGACATTATGAAAGCTATTTTTCTGTTGGAACTCAACTATGCAAAATACACAATTTTCATGCTACGTTTCTTTATTCTTTCATACAACAGACTATTCTTTATCCACCCACAAGATGGCACCAGAAGCTTAAGTAAAGTTTAGTCCTGTGCATGGCCACACACACCTTGACATTTTTGTTTCCTCTGCATCTCTTCCTCCAAAGTGGCAGAAATATAACGTGTATGGCACAAATCCAGAAATCTCCATCTGCCAAACCTTTGAAATGACATACAGTTTTTATATACAACAGACTATTCTTTATCCACCCACAAGATGGCACCAGAAGCTTAAGTAAAGTTTAGTCCTGTGCATGGCCACACACACCTTGACATTTTTGTTTCCTCTGCATCTCTTCCTCCAAAGTGGCAGAAATATAACGTGTATGGCACAAATCCAGAAATCTCCATCTGCCAAACCTTTGAAATGACATACAGTTTTTATAAAGAATAAAGGTAGTACTCACCTCAGTTTGATTCAAATAGGTATTTTGTCGCATATTAGTCCAATACTTAAAAATATATATTTTCTAAAAATACCTCAGTCATGATTTAAAAATGCAGGCTAATTCCCAAGGAAGACCATTTCTACAGTAACATGATTTGAGTTCACTGCTTGATATTCTTTTAGAGATAGAGTAATGTACATTTTATTAAACAGCCCAAAGTTTCGTCATTTTAAAAGATCATTCAAGTTTAATAGTGTTTAACATCACTTTACATCACTTTAAATGGATTTCTGCCTAAATGGGAAAAAGTTTATAGTGTGACTACTACTGATGAACTTAGAGCTGATGATAATTTGCTTTCTACTTTTTTGTACTAAATCTTAAGGAAAGTTTTCGTTTCTGTAGTAATACAAAGTATATGATGAATGTTTGTATCTGCCTCCTCTGGGAAGCTTGCACATAAAAATGTTGTTTGCAAATTGAAATAAGGCCCTTAAGACTTATTAATCCATTAGTATCCATAACAAAGGGATTAAAAAAAGTATTCTTTTAAAATCTTCAAGAGGATTGAACTGTAAAAAATGTAGAAAAATTCAGCTTTTACAAAGGCAAAATTCTTTACCTTTGTAAAACCAAGGTAAATAATTTTGCAACATTTACAAGTTGCAAAAATAATCTAATTTACTTCAGAACTCAGGTGCATGTCCTTTCTTCTTACAAAAGATACAGTTCACATACACAATAAAAATATGCTTTAAATGTATGAAACTAAAAAAGAGTCTAAGAAGGAGAGAAAACATAATAATTTCATACTGAAAACGAGCCAAGGTAATTTTCAACCTTATGTCACAGCACACTGCAAATGCCAATAATATGTAGATAATATTATTTGTCACAGCTGCCAAAAGTAAAGAGGAGCATATAGTAAATTAGAAATATGTTCTAGTAAGGCCTGCATGCTTAATGAGATAATGTATCCTTCTCCCAAAAAATCACAGGGAAACATACAAAAGCAAGTCTTGAATGCTCATGAGATACAATCTGGTGAATAGTATGATTTATTGCGCAAAGAGTAAGTAAGTAATGATATAGCAACCATTCTATTTTCCTTGAAGTTGGAATAAGCCAAACTGACAGTGTATTTCTAGTCAGTTCAAGTACGATTTAAATGGCACATTAAGTAGAAAAGCATTGGGCCCAATCCTCTAATCTGTTCACATGTGACAATCTCCTTGACTGCAGAGGTGCTGTGTGGGAAATCGTAACAGACATACTGTAATGCCCTAATTCCAGTTCAGGAGAGCTTGAGAACATATTCTCAGACAAATTGCAACTTTCAAACTTTAATCTAGTCACATGTTAGTTTGCTGTTTTGAACTGGACACCACATCATGACTTGCTCAGTATGAGGCCTTAGTATTCTGGCATTGTTTTTTTCTTATTTTTAGTGACTGCATCATATAGAATCATAGACTCATAGAATCAAAAAGTATTTTGGGTTGGAGGGGACCTTTAAAGGTCACCTAGTCCAACCCTCCTGCAATGGGCAGGACATCTTCAACTAGATCAGGTTGCTCAGAGCCCCGTCCAACCTGACCTTGAAAGTTTCTAGGGATGGGGCATCCACCACCTCTCTGGGCAACCTGTGCCAGTGCTTCACCACCCTCAGCGTACAAAGTTTCTTCCTTCTATCTAGTCTATATCTACCCTCTTTTAATTTAAAGCCATTCCCCCTTCTCCTGCGGCAACAGGCCCTGCTAAATGTTTGTCCCCATCTTTCTTATAAGCTCCCTTTAAGTACTGACAGGCTGCAATAAGGTCTCCCCAAAGCCTTCTCTTCTCTACGCTGAACAACCCCAACTCTCTCAGCCTTTCCTCATAGGAGAGGTGTTCCATCCCCCTGATCATTTTCGTGGCCCTCTTCTGGACCTGCTCCAACAGGTCCGTGTCTTTCTTAATGCTGAGGGCTCCAGAGCTGGATGC
>NW_008795495.1:1545203-1589905 GCF_000699145.1 Aptenodytes forsteri | reverse complement strand
GGCTGTGGCACCAGTCCCGTAACCATTTGTTGACTCACCAGATTCAGCTGGCCCTTTCAAACCCCTTCCCTTTGACCGGCAGGATTGATGAATCCTGCCCTTACCGCCGCTCCCAGGGCTCTGTAGGCCTTCTTGATAGTCCTCAGACTGCTCCTGGCTGTGTCACTGGTGCCAATGTGAAACAGCAGCAGTGGATAATAGTCAGTGGACTGTATGAGGCTTGGTGACCTCTCAGTGACATCCCTGATACGAGGCCCCGGTAAGCAGCACACCTCTCTAGAGAGTGCATCAGGTTGGCAAATGGGTGCCTCCGTACCTCTCAGAAGAGAGTCGCCTACTACTATCACCCGTCACCTTTTCTTAGTTGCACTGGTTGTTATACAGGAAGCAGATCAGGCTGCCTTACTCAACTCCAGCATCTCTCCTGGTGTGATGGGCCTTTATTCTTCAGTCTGCAGAGAGGTGAAGCGGTTCTGCAAGGGCACCTCAGGCTTCAGGTGAAGTCTCTTCCTTCTGCTGGTCCTTGCCTTTGCAACCATTCATTCTTCTCCATTATTGGTCCCCTCCCTTCTGTGTGTGCCAGTGGTGGGGGAGTTTTTGGCTGTTTGGTCGTGGGCTGTGGGTCCACTGCAGACTGCACTTAGAACCAGCTATCTAGCTCCTTCTCTGCCTTCCTGATGTTACACAGCCTTCTCACCGCCTCCTGCAGCTCAGCCACCTGCTGCAGGAAGTCCTTGACCTGGGCACACCTTTTGCAGGCAGGTCTGCCACCTGTCCTGCCCCAGGAGAAAGGTCTAGAAACTTCCTGCAGCCTGAGGTCTGCACTGCAGCCTCTCCCTTCAGCAGTTCCATCTGTGTGGATGCCTCGCCCCCCGCTGGGGTAGATGGTGCAGCCCCCCCAGCCAGTGCCATGGCCTTTGTTCTCAGATCAGTTCTCGCCATTCTGCCTTGAGGGTCAGGTAGGATGAGTGCCCTTGACCTTTGCTGATGGTCACAGAACAGTGCCCGGTTGCTGGGTTATGTGTACTCCAAGTCTCCCACTCGGCCCGTGGAATGCCTCTCCTTCGAGGACGCACCCTCCCGTGCAAACCGTTGCGCCACGCCCTAGCTGACATGCCACGCCCTGTTTACCCATCCTGGTGGCTAGCGCTCCCTGGGGCTGCCTTTAGTGGGAGTGGGGGGTGGCTGCCGTTGCTCCTGGCCCTGCCCACACCTCGTCAGCTGCCCTTGTGAGAGCTGCCAGCTCCTGGTGGGTCCCTGCGCTCCCCAGGGGTTTCCCTGGCTCAGGAAACCCCCCTGTACACTGCAATCTGCTGCTCCGCTGTGGGACGCACCTGTACCGGAGCTGATCACCTCTGCAAGTTTTATTCAGAATGAAACCTGGTTAGATACTAATCTGATTTTGACATTGTGAATTGCAGATAATTTCACTAAACTGAGGGAAATGTGTAAATTGCACTCAGAATTCATACTGGTATAGTAGAAATCAGAATACAGACCTTAGTGCCAAAGTGGTCTTTTGAACAGCATCTGAAAAAGATTTTAAGTATTTAAGTCCAGCAGTATTTAATTATTTCAGCAGTATTTAAATCCCTTTGTGAAGTCATAAAAATAATCTCACAAAGTTTCCAGTCTATATTTTTTAAAACATTCATGCTCTAGTAGGGAAGTCTGTTGTGAATACATCTTTCTTTTTAGATGCCAGCATCAGTGTAGTCAGCCAGAAAGAGAGTCCATACATTTCAAATATGATGACCACAGAGTTTACCCATATATCATTTGCATGAATACATGCTGTTTAGCCCTTTTTATTTACCACAAAATTTGTGGATTCCCCATTCGGATGAGCAGTCAGTGTCACACTGTACGTAAGGAACTGCTCACTGGTGTGGTTAAAAGGTTCATTTCTCTTTCTGTGAAAGAAGCATTACTTTTTACAGTGCTAGTTAGTCGTAGGGAATCTCAATCTTTTCACAGTTTAACTCAGCTGGGAGTTTCCTGATATGTCCCACTGCAAGGGATGTGTTGTAGAAAATACGGTCAGCTTTGCTGCACATTTTTAAACGACAACAATGAGGGTCTGCAGACTGATATCATAAAGGGTGTGTTTCTTAAGAGAATATGTGTTTTTTACTTCATAGTCTCTAGAGTCCATATAGGCACAGCACTGAGTGCCACTCCAGTCACCGTCTGTTGAATTTTTTAAGATAGATGGAAATAATAATAATAAAAAAGTGCTTCATCTTTCAAAAACGTTATACATAGCTTCAAATCCATAAAATATATAACCCTATGTATAAAAACTAGTGCTAAAAAATGAGAATTCAAATTCAAGCATGCAAAAGCTAGGAAACAACAGAATTAAGGTTTCCCTTTCCCTTAAATGTCCCTGTTCAATAAGATGTATATTAGGTGTATGTCTTTAACTGCATTCCATTTTCTTCCAGTGCACTACTTCCCTATTTGGCACACAGGATGGATGGCAATGACAAGCTGTTCCCAGTTCCTCCCCTGTTTGATGTATACCACCAACGCATAATTTCTACATTTTGTTCAAGATACATAATGAAAATAAAATGGCTTATATCCCGATGTTCCCACTCCCCCTTACTGTTCTTATTGTGAGAGCATTTAAATGCTTCGTATCTACTAAAAGGCATAGTTATCCAATACCTCCTTGGTGCTGCAAGAAGAGGTTGTCAACCTTCCCTGGTGTTACATGCAGCGAACTCTAACTTCCATCTGGAAATTTGATTTGGATGCAAAGTGCTGTAGAGACACTGTTGTTTCTCATGGCGGAGGTTTTCCATTTATCTTTAAAATCTGAAATAAAAACACATTCAAATTATTTTGTATATGACAAAAACTGACATTCCAGTATTGCTTACACATTTTTCAGTTTTCAAACCTGAAATGGTTACACCATCAGACCTCTGAGCACATAAGAAATTCACAGAATATCCTTTTGTTTAAATAACAGGTACCAGATGTCACTGCAAGTAAACTATACCTCAGCTGCCTGTGAGTTAGCCAATTCCCTGAGTTCAACATTGCTTAGATTAATTGGCAGGCCATTTGCTTTTGATGTGCTGCTATTTGCACTGCAGGACAGGGCACAGGTACAGAACGGCCTCAGCTACACAATTGCATCAAAGACTACTAAAAATAAAGCTTCAGCTTTAACAACTATAGTAATTAAAAAAAAAAAAACAAAAAAAAAAGCAGAACAAAACCCAAAAAACAACATGCATATTTATGGCTTATTCTTCAAATATGTTTCTTCTGCATCAAACCTACAAATAAAAGTGTCTTCAACAATGCTATCTTAAGATATTTTAACAGCCAAAAACATTTTCAAAACCTCTGATAGTTCATTTATAAATCAGAACTGGTATTATGTAGTCTTATAGAACTTCTCACTCTCATTCAAGAGGACAAACTGTATACACAATAAAAATTTGAACTGGGAATACCCCTGGTAATCTGAATCAACTAGTAAAGTTTGATACCCATCTGTTTATTGAGTCAGGTTATTCAAGGTCTAGAGGACTCAAACAACCCTTTTTCTCTAGCATTGATTGTAAAATGAACAAATAAAACTGTAGTCCCTATACCTTACAAAACATTAAATTGCTCATTTTTAGTAATAATTCTAGTGTATCCTCTTGTTTGTTAGGCAGCATCACAGAGTAGAATGGTAATATTACTTTATTATTCTACAGAAATATAGGAAAATAAATATAATGTTTATTTTCAGAGTCTGGATTGTATAACTTGAAATATAAATAACTTGAAATTGCAAGGATTGTATAATTTGAGATACTATGCTAATTCCACCCCTTAGAAACAGGGTGAAAAGCAGCCTGGAATTGAGAAATTTCTGTGGAAAAAAAAAGAAAAAAGTAGTAAGCAAAGATCAAATTTCTTCAGGAAAAAGGATTCTGATTTTTTTTTTTAATAGCTAAATGGCATTTAACTTTAAAATTATTTATTTATTTATAACCTTAGGAACATGAAGCTAATGGTTCAGACTCCATCTCTTGCAGTGTTTTACTGAAAAGGTAGATCTAAATGCTAAGCCCATAATGCTTCTTCATGATAAAGGTGGAAAAAGACTCAAAAAAGGGGGTCTAAAAACCCCAAAAAGATTTTGCAGCCAGATGTTTGACAGCAACAGCTATCTCCAGGCTGTACACTGGTGCAGAGTGCCCAGTCTAGCCCAGTTGGAACCTGACTAATGCAACCAGTTTTGGTCCAGGACAGCCTCATGTAAGGCCAGCTCTACTCCATTGTCATAAAGCCTTCCCTCTGATGCCTCTGATAGGATGTGCTGGGCTTGGTACTCAGAAAGCCACATAGGAGATAGCCTTGTTGGTGTTGCTGGTAATGTGCATCTCATGAGCCAGAAGCCCTGGCATACACAGGGGTCTGTCAGGTCAGTGATACTATAGCCTCTTTGGCTCTAGTCATTTGGACTCTGGAGCTCTGGTCTGTATGCCGAAGCACCTACATCTGCCCTGCCACTGATCCTTCTCAAACAACTGCTTGGGACAAACCAACTGTGGAGGGTAGGCAGGGCTGATGTGGTGTCTTCCTTCTGCAAAGAGTACTGCTCATTAGCCAGCTATTCCTTCCCATGCTGTCATGCTCTCTCAGTACAGATGTCCGTCCTCTGTGAATCAGATCCATTTCCAGAAGAAAATGCTGGACTTTCCCTAATAAGGACTGTCCTATGTCTTCTCAAGGGTGTTGAGTCTCCTCTTGGAAGAACAGGGACAAGGCCTAGGACACATATAGCCTGATCAAAAGCTTCCACTTCAATGCCTTTCAGAGATTCCTCTGTGATACAGGTACTACAGCGAGAAGAATGCTGATATGTGTCTTCTTCTGCCACCTCTAAGAGCTCGAATATGATCAGTAACCCCTTAGCCCAAGAGGTTACCCTGAGTAAGGGTTGCCCATATTGTCAGGGCATATAAATTCTCCAATATTGCCAGCTCCCCATAGCCACAAATGTAAGCTGAGCTGCTTTTCCACAACACTCAGGCGTCAGGCAGCAGAAACTGCCTCCCACAGCAGGGCATGCTAGACAATAGTCCAGGTCAGCATCACTAAAATGGAAGACCTTCCACTCAGCAGGACTGGATGGATCACATGCTACTTGCACAGTTCACTGGGTGTCCTGCTTGCAACAACCTGCACCTTTTCTTTCAGGGTTTGAGGGCCACATTCAATCCGGCAACATTCTACTCTCTTGGGTAACTCAGGAGAAAGGGTAGCCTCTGCCACTTTGAAGTGTCTCTGCCCTATGAGTTTCCCTGCATCTCCCCATGAAACGCTTTTGCAGGCTGTGTAACACCCAGCAAGTTTACCTCCAAATCTCACCTTGGAAACACATTTCTGAGTTTATGCTCCACTTCATTTTCTTGTCCTCATCATTTCAAACAGATGTTGAGTGGTAGTGCCCTCAGAAGACAAGAAACCTCAGTGAGCCAGGGAAATCTGTGCTAC
Source organism: Aptenodytes forsteri (assembly GCF_000699145.1). Taxonomy (NCBI): domain Eukaryota; kingdom Metazoa; phylum Chordata; class Aves; order Sphenisciformes; family Spheniscidae; genus Aptenodytes; species Aptenodytes forsteri. Next base: position 1,584,394 of record NW_008795495.1, on the reverse strand, counting down.
TTGCATGTCTACCATGAACATAAACTGGAAAATCTCCCATGAGTAAAAAAGGAAGAATGAACTGCATGGTTTAGTACATTGTTCCTGTTGTGCTGAGAAGAATGTCCCTTATCTGAGACCTCTAGACTCAGTAAAATCCTTGTTCTACTTCCACCCTGGACACAGTATTTCCTACAACTATTCATCATATCCCTACCTAGATAAGCTGACTTTTAACCTTGACATGATTATCTGAAGCCCAGGGTCTTGCTAACGTGAACAGAGAATAATCTGTTGTCATCCCTTCCTACTCCTGATTTTATAGACCTCTATCATATCTCCTCTAAGTAATATTTTTTTAGGTTAGATATTCTTAGCCTATTCAGTCATTCCTTGTACAGAAACTATTCGGTATTTTGCTGCCTTTCTCTGGATTTTTTCCAAGTCTATTGCATACTTTTTTAGAATCGGAACTGCTTACATTATTCAAGGTGTGAGAAAGTCAGCTAACAGCATTATGGTGGCTTGTGTTTTGTTCTGTCTTTTTCTCTTAATAGTCCTTAACATTTTATTTGTTTTCTGACCACTGGTGTTATTAAACTGGTGTTTCAGGGAATGTTTTTTTACAGTCTCAAGATATCACTCTTGGGAGGTAATGGTTAGTTTAGAGCCTATAATTTTATGTGTGAAATTAGGATTGTTTTTCTCCCATGTACGTCACTTTACATTTATTTACACTGAATTTCATTTGTCACTTCATTGCCCTTTCAGTCTTACAGTCTTTTTTCCATTCCTGTCAGCTTTCATCCTTACTATTGTGAATAATACAGTATTGTCTGCAGCCTTTTTCTTTTCAGTGATCTCCTGCTTTCCAGGTCAATGACGAATATATTTTACAGTACAGACCCCTACTTATCAGCACTGATGACCTGTCTCCACTTCAAGAACTGACAATTTATTCCTACTTGTGTTTTCTTTCTCTTAACCAGTCATTTATCTATGCAACAGATTTGTTGGCTTTGCACATGCCACCTAATTTACTTAAAAGCTTTGTGTAAGAGACTTTGTCCAAAGACATTTTGAAATCTATGTAAACTAAATAGTTTCCCCCTCCTCTTTTGGAACCTGTTAAAAAAATTGAAGTCAAATTTTCCGCCTTCTGATCTTCAGCATCTAAGGCTGTTTAAAGTGAAAAGCTACATGGAACTTAGTAATTCAGATATTTCATCCTTCAGTTCCTCTAGATCTTATATGTGAATAACATCTGGTCCCGGAAATTCATTATTATTCATTTGCCTTTTTTTCTCCATAAATTCTCCTACAATAACTCAGTTTCAGACAGATCCTTGATAATTCTCCTGCTGAGAGTGGCTTCCTAATGGAACTCTCCTCTCCCCTTTTTCTTCTGCAAGGATCACCACTGCAGCCTTTCAACAATGACCTTTTTCTACTTGTTTGTTTTTAGTACTCCTTTTATATTCTGATCATCAACTGGTTGTACAGACTTCTTGATCCTGATGTGTGTAAAAAAAAGACTATTAGTTTTGTTTCCTTTTGCAACTTGTTCCTTCTTTTTAATTACCATTTTATGCTTTCATATTTTATAATCCCTTCTATTTTCTTTTGAATGTAAGGATATGACTACAACTTTTTGAAGGATGCCTTATTGTTTCTAGAAACCTCCCCCATATTACTATTTGGGCTTTCAACACCTTTTTCTTCCTTAGTCTTCTGTTAGCAGATAGTCTTAATTGGACCTATGTTTCCCATTGTTATACTTCAGTAACACCTATATTTCCTCTAAGGATTTAATTCTCTTGGTTGTCCATTAGCTTTTTTAGAAAGCTTCTTCATTTTTGCATAGTTACCCTTCCTCAAGTTGATCAGAGCTGTACTGGTAGATATTTCAACCTTTGTTGCTCACATAAAGATGCTGAATCTATGTATTACAATATAACTCTAACTATGGATTTTGAACTATTTTCTCCAAAGTATTCAGTGACTACAGAAAGGTTGTTTATCCTTTTCTATATGTCTGAAACTAGCTGTTCCATGAAACAGTTAGTGATAGTAACTAAAAAAAAAAAAAAAAAAAAAAAAAATCTCTGCATTGCATGCCAATGTGACATTTACTCAAAACTATGTTTCTGTAGCTGAGGTATTTTGTATGTCCTGTCTTTGCTATGCGTCTGATCTCTCTCACCATATTTGTCAGCACCATCATGCTAGTCAAGCCAGTGATATCTTCATTTAAGACTAGATATTCTTGTACTCCTACTATATTTCTTCTAAAATTCATGTAGATGCATGTGTATCACGCTTTCAGTTCTTTTCTCAAATTATTCTCTCTATTTAAATGACACCCCTCCACTTCAGTTCATGTCTTAGGCATAAGGAATTTGTGTCTTTATATATGTAAGCAGTAGAGTTACTCAAACTGCATGTTCTTCTGTACCTACCAACTTTCCCCCAGTTCTCATTTTACAAGCTAACTTTTTATGTTCTTGATTTTAAGTGTCAGGAGACTGGCTTAATTATGATTAAATTAAGCTATGTTTTTCTGTATTGACTTCTTTTCTTCAAGAAGCATTTTTAGTTTCTTACAGGGGAACACAATCCCTTCTCTCTCTTCCTTTCATATCTTCAGCAGCCTCCCAAACTGCCTAGATATTTGGTAATCTTTAAGTTGTGGAACTGAACATCTTCAACTACATAAAGCTCTTAACCCAAGGCAACCACCCTGGGAGGGAGGCTGCCCTGGAGCAAAAGAGGGTGTCCTAGAAACCCTGGTAATGGTAAGTAGCAGGCTACCTTGAAAATGGAAGCTGCAAAACTTGGGAGATAGAGCCTGCATAGTGATCCCTAATTTTCTGATAAGGAAATCTAGAAAGAAATTTGTCAGATAGATCTACTTCAGTTTTTATGATTCACTATTTTGAAAGAAAAAGCAAGAAAAATGAAAACATTTTCTTGCAGACACCACCAGCTGGCTCTGACTTTTATGCTTTTTATAAATCTGTGTGTGTGTGTACACAAACACATACATAATATTCAAGAGCTAGAAGAGGCTCCTGGACACCCTAGGGTACCTCAAAAGTTGCTATGCTCCTATATTCAGGCAACAACTGAAGCCTTAGTAGCTGGATTTACTCTCCAGTCTTCACTGACAAAAATATCTAGAGCTCTGCTGTCAATAAAGGGAGCTTAGACATAAATTTAGATATGTTGCTCTGTGAACCACATGTAGCCTACAGAACTTAACTGAGAAGTGAGTTGCTCTGGAAGGGCAGAGTAGGTAATGGGCCTCTATTAGAGGAGCAGTCTTATGTGTCCCAGTCTAAAGGTCCAGAGCTGGTCCCTGTTATGTTCTCTACCTGGCCATCATTTTTCCTTACCTGATGGTAGGCAGCAAGCAGTTGCTTCATCTGCTTTGGCTAGAAACCCAGCAAGAACTATTTGTGTGTAAATCTGACAATTACCAAGCCCATCAACCATAAAAAATCAAACGTTAACAAAATCTACAAGTCCTTCAAAGCATAACTCCTCTGACTGGCATTTCAGCTTCTAAAAATATCCATCATACCTTTCATCTGAGGACTGTAAAATGTGTTACAAATGTCTTTTAATGTAACTTCACAGCACTTGTGTGACACACAGGTATTATTCCTTAAAGCTAGGGAAAGAATAATTTATTGCCACAGGTCACAAAATGAATCAGTAGCAAGACTGAGACCAGAATGGCAAAAGCTGGAGTTTGAGGCCTGTATTCTTTTGCTAGATTGAAGAGGATTTAGAATATCTATGAGGAAAAGCCATATCCAGTAAAAATGTATTATTAAATACTGTTTTGCTTATTTAAAAAAAAGAAAAAAAATTAGAATTTAGGCCTCTCTTGAAATGCCTTGAATTCCTTCTTATCAATGGGATGCCAATCTGTTTACTGTCTTCCATTTTATTTTACCACATTAGATATCTGCTATGAAGAATTTTGCTTTATATCTCAAGGTCTAACTAGCTTCACAGAGATATTAAAAATATTGATTCTATTTTATGAAACAGGCTGTGTGTTTGGGTTTTTTTCTGTGGAAAACTGACTTTCTGAATTGCTACTGTGTCTACAGGTGAGAAAATATGAGAGGAAAAAAAGAGACGTTTACTCTCTCAAGTGATCCAGAGAGCACTTTTCTTATTAAAACCTTCTATACACACAATTGGAAATGGTCTTCTTAGCAGGTTATTGCTGCTGTTGTCTTTTTTTGGGGGGCAGGGGAGATAATTAGACTAGATCGGCTTAAATGTATAGGTCTAATTTTTCTTGCAAAATTTGAAATAGGCAACAGAGATTTGAACCTGATAAGAGAATGAAAGCCTAGACAATAGAAATGAATCATGGCATTTCTGGGCAAGCAGTTGAGGATAAACATTATCAATAACATAGTTTTTCTTTTTAAAATAAATGGACTCTGTCTTCAGTTTACTCTTTCTGATTTTTTTTTAAATTATCATTTTATATTTTTTTCCCCAGATAAAAACCTAGTGAACCTAATAGAACCATCCTTTTGGGTTTCTGGTTAAATTACCCCCTCCTCTATAAATTTGCTCAGCTTCTCCTTAAAACCATCCTCAGTGGCCAAGCTGAAAATATTGGAACATTAGAATAATGAGCTGTGAAAAGACAAAAATATTTCCCTTTACCTTCATCATTAACCTCATGTATACATTTGAGAGAATAATTTATAACAAGTAATGTTTAGTGAAGTGTTTTCTTTTTCTGTTTGTCAGTTACCCATAATCACATTGAATTTAACTCAAATCTATGTTACTATACAAAATTACTAGTTGAATAATTTATGTGAATTTCTGTTATTTTGCTTCTCCAAAGCAGCAATCAGTGATCAGTGAGCATATTCCATTTTCAAAATTAGAGATTCCTACTCTTTTGATTAAATGCAGACTTAGAACAATGAGAAAAAGTCTTTGAATCAAGTTTTAAGGTCAAATATATTTGATTATAAATTTGAAATTGTTATCTCTGTGCAAAAAAATATTTAAATTACTTCTAATAACTGATCTATAGTAGAGCTGCAGAAAAGAAACAGAAATGCAGTGCAACTGGTAAAGAAAGACAGTTTAGTGGTTAGGTTTTATTTTGAGTTATGGCAACCTAAAGTTGTTTTTTTCCTTAGAAATTTGTGTGGATTTGTGAAAGCTTTTCTGTACACAATGATGCTAATAATTGCATGTTGGAACATCAAAATACATTTGAGTTCCTAGGTCTCACTAAGTGTTGGTAGATAAATAGATAGATAGATAGATGGATAGTTAGATAGATAGATAGATAGATAGATAGATAGATAGATAGATAGATAGATGTGTGCGTGTGTGTACAAGAGTGCACGTGTGTGTGTTTGTAAGCATATACTTCTATGTAGAAATTTGCAGTTCCATCATATATTGGAATATTCCATTCTATAAGGATAAGCCAATGGTTATTCTGGAGACAAATACAAAGCAATGTGTTTTCAGGTGCTACACATAGGTATAGATTCATAAATCGGTGTTATTAAACTACGAGTTGATGCAGCTTGGAATTGCATATTAGCTTTAAATATTACACCACATATTTTATTTTCTATTTCTTACATAGTTACCCCTAAAAAAGCACTTTTAAACTGCATTTGCTTATGTGAACTGTTACTTCATAAAAAGTACTTTTTAATATGAAAAGTGGTATTGTCCAAATTAGTTTTGAATTGAAATGTAACTATGATCATAAAATGGCCCAACTGTGAATTTAACTGATGATGGATTGTTCAAAAACAGCTCTCCAGCTTACTTGAATGTAGATTATACACAACAAAAATGTTAAGATTGTAAGTCAAGCACGCTTCCTGCAAGTTTTTGAGCATTATTTTGATAGTTTCTCAGCTGAATCTGATATTAGGCAGAGGTTGCACTAGGTGACCTCCTGAGGTCTCTTCCAACCTGAATTATCCTGTGAACCTCTGATCATACTATGCCTTACAGAAGGATGCCTTGCCTTGGTTATGCCTTTAACCTGCCTCTGTTTCCATATTTCCTGAACAACTAGACTTAGACAGTTAACAGTATTAGTATGGTTGATCATCTTATAAAAAAATAAACAGTAACAAGTTTATTGAGCTGAATAGCATCAGGAAAATTTTACAAAAGAACATCTGCAAAATACTTATTAAAGATATTTTTCAAAGTAAGTTTATTGTGACACCTGGATTGTTTTTCATGCTCTCCTAATACCTTAAAACAACTGAATTTGAGACAGGAAAGCAGAATATATCCTTTTTTTTTTTTTTTTGCATGTATGACCTGAAACCATGACACTTCTTGTTTTTTCAACTATAGGTAATTCAAACGGGTGTCCATGTCAATCATATACTTGTTTAAGGATGCAGTATTTTTATCTGATTGTGATTTCTAATGGTTAATGTTATGAAAAAACATATGCATTATCAAAACATCTTAAATAAAAATATTAATATCATATTGAAACATGAATGGTAGCATGGCTGTATTCAAACTTCTGTTTCAAAGATAGCTAGTGTAAAAAATCAACATTCCTTAGCAAGAGAAAGAAATGGAAGAAAATTTCATGTTCTAAATCCAATATTAATGTAAAATAAAAGAGTTTAAGATATTGTTAATACTATTTTAACATTAATCTCATTTTACATTAATGGAAATACAGAACAAGATTTAGTACTTTTCAGGATAAAGAAATCTCTTAGCTAGATCCAAATTACTTTGTGATTCAAGACCATGATGGATCTCCTTGAAAATGAAAAGAAGCAGATATGGAAAAGACTAATACTACCTTGTGTGTTTCTCTTTGAAGAAAGGACTATTTCATAGAACAAATTCTCCCATGCATTTTTCCACTTGAACATTTGCTGTCAATTTTTTCAACATGTGTTGTAGACATAGTCCAGCAGACAGAACAAGGAGAGGTGAAGCTCTTCTTTTTTTCTTGTGATCCTTCCATTTTTGCTCACTGCTTCTCACAGTTCTGAAGCATACTCTGATGAAAATCAGTTATTTGATTACTTTCCATGGTATATATATTTTTCCACATTTGCAGATTCTTTACCACATTCTCAACTTTAGTGTTTTACCACTCACTTAAGATCACTAATTACCTCATTAAAGTCCCATATGCAAAAAACATAAGTGGTATTTAGGTGCTCAATTCTAAAACAATGTCCTATAATATCATATTCAGCTGCCACTAAGCTTCCTACAGAAACCCTCTCACTGCAGGTTTTTTCCCCTGAAAGTGTTCAAGGGACTCAAACTTCTGCTTCCTGGTCACCATGGAAATTCTCTAGTCTTTAGGAGGCTCTGCAGTCTGACACCTAATGATATTTGTAGCAAACTAGAATAGAGGCATTCCGCATAACGTCCTGAAGAGACTGATTTGGTGGATGTTTATGGAAAATATATAAAACAGACTCAACTTCGCATAAAATGCAGAGGAGCGACACTTAATTATAGTACTGTCTGCACAGTACCTTTTAGTGCACTAAAGGAGGGTGAGAGAAACCTTTGCTCTCTACCTCAGGAAACTGGAACCTACAACAGTTTTCGTGAAAATGTTGCTTTAATATTTTGGCTATCCAGAAGTCATGTTAGAAAGGAGGGAAATTCTTGACTTCCCTATTTCAAGATGTACTTTTCAGGAAATTTAAGCAGTACATCAAGGTGTAGCAAGCCATTACTATACTTTCTGAGGCCTGTGCTATGTTGAGGAAGTGTGTATTTTCTTTGGTGAAATTTTAATTTCATCTTGCATATTAAAGCAGCTTCAACAAGAGAGTGGTGTATGTCTCACAGTTTTAAGACTGAATTTTTGACGTCATGCAATCTGAACTTGCAGTAGCACAATCCCTCGGATCTCCTAGGATCTTGCTAACTGATTCTTACATGAAATCTGTAAGATCTGGCAGAGCTACACCATGTTTATTTGAGGAAGATACTCATTCTCATTTAAAAGCCTTGAACTGATAAAGAAGCCACTTAATTTACAAGTTAGTTAACTAATTCCATTAGTTAATTACCCTTAGATTTTCTTTTTAAGTTCTTTCTGCATTTTTCTATCTGTGCCTTCTAACTTTGGATCTCATTAAGGCTATGGACACAATCTTAGTGGAAATACTCTGTTTCCATAAGTTCATGAATGTCATGAAGATGTCACTCCTCCTAGACAAATTAAAGAGATCAAGCCTCATCTGTCTCTCAGCGGGGCTATGTGTTGAAACATTGTAAATCATTTCATTACTGTAAACATCTTTTTAAAACAGAAGTGCTAGAACTGGACATAGTATTTGAATAACTGTTTTATTAATTATGTAAATGGCTAGAATATCAGCTTCCCACCTTCTGTTTGATATTCCCTGACTGGTATACCCACAGAGCAGTTTTATTCTCTGAAACAGCTCAATGTACTTGAGGCTGACATTAAAATGATTATTCATAATTGTAAGAGAAAAAAAAATAAAATAGTGAGTTCTACGTAAAATCTCTATGCTCTCTTAGCAATTCAAGATTACAGTAGTGACAGAGTATTACAGAATGCAACAAGGTATATTTTATCTAATCTTTGAACTATACTTTTATTAAGATTTTTTTTACCAGAAAGATCAACTTCTCCCTAAGCTATAACTTCAAAACATAGATATGTCACTAGAATTTGCAAGGTTCACATTGAATCAGCTGGTATTCTGTAAGCTGCTTCAGGCTTAAAAATCAAACAGTTTATACTGCAGTGTATTTTATTTATTCATTAAAGGCTGAAGTTAGTGAACATCTGAAGAGAAATGGGACACATTAACCAAAACAGACTAAATTTTGTTGTTTGTTTTAGGTACTTCATATTTAAACACATGCTTCTATACTTCATCCTAGGACAAAAGGTTAGAAAATGTCAGGGATAACTTGGCTACTTTGAATTTTGATGATTCACAAAGGTCATAAGACTCATCCCTTGAAAAACAGTTGGAAAGAGATGTCTTCTTACTGTCTTCCTTGTGACCCTCTGTAGCTTAGGTGCTCTGCACTGCAGCAATCCTAAACATGACTAGTTGTTGCTTCAGTTTAATGTGGGTTCAGACGGTATCATTGGCCTCCATATGCATACATGACTCTTCTCCTTCAGGTCCCTCGGGCCCTGTCCCAGGAAGCGTGTATTAATTTTCTGCCTTGCTGTAGATGTCATGAATGAAAAGCACAGAGAAAAGGATGTGTTCTGAATATTCCAGAATCAGGCCTGTATGTTTAATATTCTTTCATACAATCATTTTAACTACCACCTACTTGGAACTACTCTAATTTCCCCAGGCTTAAATTGAAGTAGTATACAAAAGAATCTGACATCCTTTTTTGAGGTTACAGGGTAAAGATAAAAAGACAAGAAGACCAAATTTCAGTAGAACAATTAAGTAGAAAATCATATATGATGAAGGTAATTGAAAATTAAAATATTTTCTTAGAAAAGACTACAGTTAGAAATTCTTAACACCCTTTCATATAGCAAGAACACTAACATCCTAGATCCCAACTGTTTCTCTGGAATCACATTCCATTTAATTAAGAATACACAGCTGTAATTTTTGTCTTTTCTCCTTTATCACACCATTGTTTCATTTTTTGAAGGTGAGTGCCACTTACATTGTCTTGGAGTGTGACTAGTATGACAGATAGGGAGCCATTTATTATTTCATCAGAAGTTATGTGTTTCTACTGACATACATGTCAACTGCTGGTACAATGAGGCCCTTCTGTTTTGGGACCCTTTTATACTGCCACAACAAATTAAAAAAAAAGGGAGACTGACTAATAATGAAGTACATAATACAAGGATTATTATTATATTTTTAGTCTATATGATACACTTAATATCTTTACAGTGTATTAGTTTTTACATTGTCTTATCTATCAAGTATTTTACTTTACTACGTAGATATAATGGAATATCCTGATAAGTAGTTAAAACTGTGTCAACATTTGCTCCACTTAAAATGCTTTGACTTCAGTAGGGGCCAGGCTTAATCTTGACAGGCAGACTAGGTTCTGTATAGGCAGCTCATACAGTGGTGGAAAATGAAGCAAGATAAGGCAATTTTTTGGGGACTGACAAAAGAGAATGAGTTTGATCTTCTTTCCTAGTACTCAGAGGGGCATAGTAGAATGAATCTCATTCATTGAATGCAGTTTGTTGGTGCATTCTGACACCTCTGCTTCAGTTAAACTGAGTTCAATTAAATAGAAATTCAGCTTGAAGGCTTTCCTCACAGATAAAAAGTATTTGTCACTTGCCTCTGGCAAAGTAGTGTGTTAGGGCCTCAGCAAACATTAAAAGTGAGAAAGTCTTCAAACCTCCAAATTAACTGTGAAGAGTTACCAGAGAGCCCAATCTGTACTTAGCTACCGGTTAGGGCTTGAATTTGCTCTGAAATCAAAGGAACATGTCAGAATACTCCAAACTCTCAAGTTTTCTAATTCAAAAAGTGTGCTGCCTAACAACAGAATTTAAGAAATAATGAAATCTTCTCGTGCTAATATAAACATCAATAACAACAACAATATGAACTGTAATGAGTAAAATACAATGTAGCTTGACAGAAAATGGTTGTTAGCTTTTGTGACGGATTAGCCTTGGCTAACAGCCAGACACCCACCCCTGCTCTCTCTTAAAAAAAAAGGGAGACTGACTAATAATGAAGTACATAATACAAGGATTATTATTATATTTTTAGTCTATATGATACACTTAATATCTTTACAGTGTATTAGTTTTTACATTGTCTTATCTATCAAGTATTTTACTTTACTACGTAGATATAATGGAATATCCTGATAAGTAGTTAAAACTGTGTCAACATTTGCTCCACTTAAAATGCTTTGACTTCAGTAGGGGCCAGGCTTAATCTTGACAGGCAGACTAGGTTCTGTATAGGCAGCTCATACAGTGGTGGAAAATGAAGCAAGATAAGGCAATTTTTTGGGGACTGACAAAAGAGAATGAGTTTGATCTTCTTTCCTAGTACTCAGAGGGGCATAGTAGAATGAATCTCATTCATTGAATGCAGTTTGTTGGTGCATTCTGACACCTCTGCTTCAGTTAAACTGAGTTCAATTAAATAGAAATTCAGCTTGAAGGCTTTCCTCACAGATAAAAAGTATTTGTCACTTGCCTCTGGCAAAGTAGTGTGTTAGGGCCTCAGCAAACATTAAAAGTGAGAAAGTCTTCAAACCTCCAAATTAACTGTGAAGAGTTACCAGAGAGCCCAATCTGTACTTAGCTACCGGTTAGGGCTTGAATTTGCTCTGAAATCAAAGGAACATGTCAGAATACTCCAAACTCTCAAGTTTTCTAATTCAAAAAGTGTGCTGCCTAACAACAGAATTTAAGAAATAATGAAATCTTCTCGTGCTAATATAAACATCAATAACAACAACAATATGAACTGTAATGAGTAAAATACAATGTAGCTTGACAGAAAATGGTTGTTAGCTTTTGTGACGGATTAGCCTTGGCTAACAGCCAGACACCCACCCAGCTGCTCTCTCACTGCTTCTTAACAGGATGAGTAAAAAAATAAGCTGAGAAAGCTCATGGGTCAAGATAAATACAGGGAGTTTGTTTACCAATCACTGTCATGGGCAAAACAGACTCAAGCAAAATTAATTTAATTTCTTGCCAATTAAAATAGATTCATGTAGTGAAACACAAAAACAACCATTAAAACAACACTTTTCCTCTCTTTCCTATGGCCAACTTTGTTTTTTCACTCCCAACTCCTCTCCCCACTCCCGTGTGGTGCAGTGGGATGGACGATGGGTGATTAGGGTCAGTACAATCACATACCAAAGAGTCAGTGGTCTCTCTGGTACTCCTTCCTCCTCACACTTTTCCCCTGCTCAAGCATGGGTTCTCCACGGGCTGCAGTCCTTCAGGGAAAAAAAAACCAAACCTGCTCCAGTGTGGTCTCTTCCACGGGCGGCAGCGGAATCTCTGCTCCAGTGGCTGGAGCACCTCCTCCCCCTCCTTCTTCTCTCACGTGAGTGTCTGCAGGGCTGTTTCTCACACTTTTTTCCCTCACTCCTTAATGCCTGTGTGGTGTTTTTGCCCTTTCTTAAACATACATTCCCAAAGGCATCACCACCTTGGCTGAGGGGCTCAGCCATTCCCTGCAGTGGGTCTGTTGGAGCCCGCTGGAACCAGCTGTGTCCGGCAAGGGGCAGCCCCGGTCTCTCCTTGCAGAGGCCGCCCCTGCAGCACCCCCTGCCAGCACCTGGCCCCAAACACCGAATACAAATTTATATTTTTAACTAATTTCAGTGACTGTTTAAAATCCCTCAAGGAATTCTCACTGTTCAAAATTTGATTTTTTTTTTTTTTCTGTTCATCACAGCTTGTTTCTAATGGAGGGATTTGTTTACTTTCTTGAAATAAGTGAACAGTTACCCAGTTTTTTCTTTATGCCTTATTTTTCATTCATTTTTTTCAAAATATTTTCAGGTTTATTTTTAAAAGATTTATAGATGAAAAAAGAAAAAAAAACAAATTCAGAAACTCAGCAAAATTTTGCAAAACTAGGGAACAATGCAGGAAATATAAGAAAAGGAAAATGGAAAAAATGGTAAATAGGAAAAATAAGGGGAGAGAAATTTATAATAGCAGTTACATTGATGAGTTATAATGAACTTTTTCACTTAAACTGAAACATAATGGAATACCATTACATTTTATTTCAAAATCTTCCCAATTTGACTTGAAACTCTTAGAAGAAAAAAAATATTCCATTGCCAATCCAAACACTACTGAAGTTTCTAAAGACTGAGTTAGGGCAACTTTCATGTTTCCTAGAACAGGAATAGAGTATTCCTGAGATGATCAATTATAACCTAATTACAAGATTTCCAGTGTTTGAGTGAATGGTACAGTTGCCAGCATCACAGTTACCAACTTCACTCACAGTTCCGCCTGCTGATTTTGCATATGTTACATGCACAAGTTATAAGGAAATCCTTACAGTTCAACTTACAAGGAGAAAAAAAAAACATATTTGCATTACAGTAGAATCCAGAAAATTAACTGATTCAGAGGTGTATTCTGTTTGGCAATTTCCAACAAGTATTATGCATGAAGGATTATTGCATTCTGAAAACTAGAATAAGTCCTTGTCCAGGCATTACAAATAGCAAAATTGTTGTTTTAAGTAGTTCTGATATTTCTTAAAAATTTCTTCACTGCTATGGATGGATTACTGGATGGTATAAAAAAGCAAATATTACTGATTTTGTACTATATCTCCATCCTTCGTATCACCTCTTGCAGGTATTTCTTAAATCAAATTTAAATTCAAAAGCCATTGGAAAAATACTTAGGGAACATGTTCTTAAGTATTAATTTATTTAAAACTCATCCTCCAGAACAAAAATGTTTGTGTTTGTTCTTGAATAGATAAAGGTTATAGTCTAGCACAAAACAGGGGTATCACTTCTGTTATCCCAAAGTATACTTTTCTATTTGCTGCAATTCTGGCATTGAACAGTTCCTGTGAGCAGGACTATTTCACTAAGAAATAATAAAGTATGTTTTACCTCTTTTTGCAATTCTGAGTCTTTTAGTGCCCCATAAGGGGTTGGTGTTCTTAGTTCAATGTCAGAGGATAAGAACTGCTTCAATGAGTTTTATTTGTGTCCAGTTATTTTTCTAATAAAACAGAGCCAAAAGCAAAATGATTTCAAGATATTTGACACAAAAAAGTTAAGAGTGCATTTAAAAAACAATCTATAACTTGATGCATTCATTGGTAGGTAAAGATAGTGAACAAAAATGTCTTGTCTTTTTCAGTCATATCTTAATTGTATTAAAACTTTTGTCTGTACAACATATGTAAAAATACATTTTTCAGATTAAGCAGACCATTTGCTGGTGTCAATTGCCACGACATGTTTTGGATGACTTTTATTATATATAAATGAGAGCTTTTTATTTTCCTTAGTGTGTGCTTCTATGTTTTATGCTTTTTACAGTCCTGTGTTCTTACTGACCATAAATTTGCTTTTGACATTCTTTTCAAACTTTTAGAGTAGCTATTATTCTATTATTTCATTATACAATAGAAAAAAATTCTCAACACTTATTTTTTATGGATTTTGTGCTGCATCAGTTTTGTTAACCATGTATGGGAGAACTGGTTCAGCCATAAAAATGAGCAGCCTCTAAAAACATATAAAGCACCACCCTTTCTGAAATTTTAAAGGCCTTTTAGAAGTGGATATGGAACGAGCTAAGGCCTTCTAGAAGTGGATATATGGAAAGACCTCTTTTTAAATTTTCTCTGTGTGTGTATGTTTGATATTTCCAGACCGGTACTCAAATGAAAGGAAACCTCTTAGATAACCAGCTGAACTTCAATATATGTACGTTAACCAAGTTTCAAAACTTTTTATATTTTTAATTGCTAATGATTTTTTCAAAGGAATAAAAAAAGTTCAGAAGATTTCTGAGTAGAACATCCTTAAAAATGCTGTTTTCCCTGTCACTCATGAGAACTTGAAAACAGTAGATGCATTGCATAACTTAGACAATAAACAAGGTTTTTTGTTTTTCCTCACAGGGAACAACATCCTCACAGGGAACAACAGACAGTAATGCAATAAATATGTAGGCAAAGAGAAGTCTAACAAAAAGATAGTCTTAGCAGGTGTAATCGGAAGAATTGTAACACAAATCTATATGCAATGCAACAGTTGTACTGTTGAATTCACCATATAGTGCCCACCAATGTTGAATGAGAACATACTTAAGGAAGATAAATTGTAGACTGATAGCAGGCAAAAAGAGAAACTAAAAGACAACAGACAAATCTTTACTAACATTTCACTATTAGCTAGTTAATCTATCTTGCTCACATAGTCAACAATGCCCAACCAGAAAGTAATTTCCAAATGTATATTTCCTAGAACATACTAGATATGATATATATTTCTGTGAGTTTGATTTAAAACAAGAAATAGGTAGATTATAGGGAAAAAGTTTTAGATTGACTAATTTGTTATTTAGTTTTAATTTGATACATACAGTGCTGTTAAATGCTCCCTTAGCAATGTTAACATTGTAATATTTTAAATTGTACTTACTATTTTATTATAATGCAGAAAACATAATATGAAAATGAGTTAATATATTCACTTATCCTAAAACTCATTAATTATAAATTAAATAGGTTACTACTTATGCAAAATTAAGCACCTAAATTTGGCCTAAACCATTTCAGACAGGTACAAGAAAACATTTGTAAGCATTTGAGAATCTGATTTAGGTTTTAGATTCACATATCAACTAATCAGACAAGACTGATTTGAATTTTAAATATTAATTTTTTTACACACTACTTTTAAATTGTTTACAGACAAAAATAATTCACAAAACATATTTTCTGGACACTATGAAATGATTAATACATTTGAGAGTGTTCTAATTTGCCCGCAGAGAATTCAAGAACACAGAGAGGTGAAATTCAATGAATAAATTAGAAAAAACTTCCTCAGCTTAAGTTAGAATGCACAGATCAGCACATTTAGGGGCCTCTTTTCAGTGCTTACATTGATTAACTTTAATACATCATCCCAGCATTTTCTTCAACTAGCATAGTCTTAGGGATGCTGTTTGTAGTTCTTAATGTGTCAGTCATTTCTATTGTATGTTAATGATTGTCAAACTCAGTTTATTCATTGAAATAGGATATCACAATTAAATTTTAAGCTTATCTTGCTGACATTCTTTATATCATGTAATATATTCTTCATGTTATCCCACTTTTTAGATATGGCAGATACAAATAATTAAAAAGAATATCAATAAAAAGAATGTTGTCATTTCTTAATTAAGCAATTCTTAAGATTAAGTAGAAAGACATCTAAAGAGCTGAACTGATTTCTACACAAAAGAATTCAAGGGAAGAAAAGTAATTTGCATAGCCAGATAATACTTGAAGTGTTCCATGTCTTGGATAGCAATCTCCTTTCTGCTGAATGTCTAGCTGAGTGTCAGTTAAGACCCATTTTTAAGCGGTAATTGGATCATAAGAAAACTTTATACTGAACTACTGCACAGGTAATTACACTTTTTAGAAGAAATAATCTATTTCCACTGAAACAATTTTCACTTCCAATCACTTTAGTGGTTTTAAATTGTTAAGCAAATCTGAACATAGCCACACATTTGGGAAAAAGAATATGCCTATTCTGTAAAAGTGCAAATTTTATGAGAATGCACTACAGCTTATAAGAATACAAGCAATTTGGGTCAATTAGCAAGCACGGATAAATGAGTTAAGATGCTAAAATGGAATCTTCCCTTCATTGTACTGTGGCCTCATTAATACTATTCAGAGAGAGCTGGTGAGAATCATGTTGTTTTAATGGTTTTGGAACTCCGCTTAGGAATAATTATTGCTGGGGGGAAAAAAAATAAGCACAACAGGTGGGATGTCTGAATAATCTCAAAACTTGGTTTATGGGTGGATTTTTCTACAACATCTCATTAATTCATGAGTATAAACCTAGCTGAAGGTTAAGAGTCCTTGAGATGAAGTGAAAGAACAATTTTTACAACATTAGAAGAATTCTTCCATAAGTGCTCAGAAATGCAACCATCTCTTAATGATATATGTTTAAATAGTAAAAGCTATGCTTCTGTGTGATTGGTGAGAGTGCTAATGTCCAAATTTAATGTGGGAAATAGTTAAAACATTTGTGTTAGTTGATATGTATAAAGACTAACATAAGGCAACTATTTAGCTGATTTAGCAACATGATTACCTTGTCAGATATGAAATATGATTACAAGGGGAAACTTTGTGATAAATCAAAAGACCAGTTACTTGGAGAATACATGTAATTAGAGTGAAAAAAAATTGTAAATTCATGGACACACATGGGTACTATTTTGCTTGAAATATTTATGGGAATACCATGTTGTCTAAATGATGATAAGTAGTTTTTGTTGAAAAGCTGACCTGTCATTCTGTCCAATTTTTGGTGCAAGACTATATTAACCTTGAATTCAGGATGATATTAATCCTTCTTGTGCTCACAAGAGCACACAATATAGAAGTGTGTCATCTGCAGCATGGATACATGAACAGATCGGCAGGAATTTTCAAGGATATTGACATAAATTAAAAAGTGAAAAAAAATAATCTCTTACCAAACATTAAGGTAACGATGGTATGATTAGAAATTAAGCTAAAGGGTAAGATGAGATTCACTTAGTCAATTAAAGAAATAGAAATAGAGTGGGTTTTGTATGGTTCTATTTTGTTTCTTAAGAAAAGTAGAACTAAAGAACGCTTGGGGATCTTAATCATTATATTATTACTTATTATTTTATTCACTTGAAATCTGAATAGGACTTAATAATAAAATCAATCCTTATGAGCATACAGTAATAAGGAAAGCTAAAAAAATACATTGCTCAAAACGAAGCAAGTTGAGTACTAGCTTATATGGACAGATACTTGTCTCATTGAAATAAAAAAAGACAACTCATGAATAACATATTTTAAATCAGAAAGGTTGTCATAACTGACCCACTGAAATCAAAGAAAAAACATGCATTTCCACTGCTGAAGCAAAAATTACAGCGTAAACAACAGATGGACAGAACAGGAAGGAGAGAAAGATGGCAATATAGAGTTATTTTAAGCATTTCTAGGATGTATGTCATCTATTCTCTTTGATTTTTAAGGACATTCTTGACAATACTTTATTTGAACTTCAGATTATTATTCTGTGCTCCTTCAGAGACATGCCAGGGAAGATAAATGGAATTATTTAATATGAAAATGAGAGCACCTTTTTATATATATTACTGTTTTCTGGCATTAACATATACAGTCTCCAACATAGACCACAGCCTCAGAATTTCATGCTACTTTTGATTATTTCATTTTGTGTGTGGGAAGATCATCTTTGTAACAGGAGCACTTATTAGAGTCAGCACATGGTATATTAGAAGAATATAACTGTTAATATCAGGAGTGGTGTGGAGATTAGGTGTTCTTCCAAATATCTTCCCATGGTTGACTAGCATTTTTTACCTGATATCTAAATATTGTCTTAATTTATCACCTCCTCCAAGTTATAAATTTTATACCTTCATATGACATAATAGGGCACACACATCTATACATATTTAGCTTGCATACCTATCCCTAATTTGTGCAGTTATATTCTCCAGTAATCTGAACATATCTTTTCATTTCAAATGAAAAAAAAAAAATCATGACTAAATACGAACTGACTGTGACGCCCATGCCCCCCTGTAGCTGGACACAAGGGAGCAATGACTGTGCAGAAACGGGGGACAGGATGGAGCGAAGGCCCCATAGCTCTTGCCTGTTCGGACACGGTCATCCTTGAGTATGTCCTCGCGTGATAAGTCTGCCTCTGCCACACCTCTCGCAAATCTTAGTGAAACTTATGCCCATGCCCCCCTGTAGCTGGACACAAGGGAGCAATGACTGCAGAAACAGGGGACAGGATGGAGTGAAGGTTCCATAGCTGTCGCCTGTTTGGACACTGTCATCCTTGATAAGTTTGCCACTGCCACACCTCTCACAGTTCTGAGGCCTAAACTTATGTCAAGGGCCTAAAGACCCAGGCTCTGAAACGTATTTGAACCCACTGAGAGAGAAAACCTAAGGCGGGGAAGTAAAAGCAGAATCTCGCCCACATAAAGTTAAAAGTAAAACCAACTTGTGATACTGAGCACTTAGTTTAATGAGATAGCAGTTACGACTCCTCATTGTTAAAATAAGAGGGAAGGGGAAAAGACAGCGCATTTGAGTAAAAGATAAGACCCAACCAAGGGCTCATCTACCGAGACAATGCAGCAACAAAAGCATAAAGGACGCGGACTGGAGGAGGCTCTTCGGAGCTCCCTCTCAGCTGGACTGAGATCCCTGAACTGTCTGTGACCACCAGCTTGATCCTTATTGACAGGTCATATTACCCTCCCTGTGTATGTAGTTGTGCCGCGTTAGGTGTTACTATTTTGTGAACCTGTATGCTTGCTTAAGGATTCTGGCTCTCATAATAAACTGTCACCATATAGTACCTGCCTGACTGTGGAGTCTGAATAGTGGTCATTTTCCCCCCCTTCTTTTGGTACTATATGGTGCATGACACTGACCCACATTGCCATATCTTTACCATCATCATATTTGAAAAGTCATGGTAGTCAGACAAAGACCCCAGTGACTAGAAAAGGGGAAGCATAACCCCCATTTTTAAAAAGGGTAAACAGGAGGACCCTGGGATCTACCAACCAGTCAGCCTCACCTCTTTGTTTGACAGATATGTCAAAAATGGGAGGTGATCAGAGACAGCCAACATAGCTTCAGTGAGGGCAAATTGTGCCTGACTAATCTAGTAGCCTTCTACGATGGAGTGACTGCACCAGTGCATAAGGGAAGAGCTGCAGACATCGTCTACCTAGATTTCTGAAAGGCATTTGATACAGTCCCCCACAACATCCTTGCCATCAAATTGGCGAGAGATGGGTTTGATGAATGGACTGTTAGATGGATAAGGAATTGGCTGGATGGCACATCCAAAGAGTTACTGTCAATGGGTTTATGTCCAAATAGAGAACAGTAACAAGTGGCGTCCCTCAGGGGTCCATACTGGGACCAGTACTGTTCAATATCTTTATTAATTACATAAACAGTGGGATTGAGTATACCCTCAGCAGCTTTGTAGATGACACCAAGCTGAGTGGTGCAGTTGATATGCTTGAGGAAAGGGGTGATATCCAGAGGGACCTTGACAGGCTTGAGAAGTGGGCCTGTGTGAACTTCATGAGGTTCAACAAGGCCAACTGCAGGGTCCTGCACCTAGGTCAGGGCAATCCCCCGTATCAATACAGGCTGAGGGCTGAAGGGTTGAGAGCAGCCCTGCCAAGAAGGACTTGGGGGTACTGGTGGATGAAAAAATTTACATGAGCTGGCAATGTGCACTCACAGCCCAGAAAGCCAACTGTATCCTGGGCTGCATCAAAAGAAGCGTGGCCAGCAGGTCAAGGGAGGTGATTCTCATCATCTACTCAGCTCTGGTGAGATCCCACCTGGAGTACTGCGCCCAGCTCTGGAGTCCTCAGTACAGGAAAGACATGGACCTGTTGGAGTGGTTCCAGAGGAGGGCCATGAACATGATCAGAGGGCTGGAATACCTTTCCTTTGAAGAAAGGCTGAGAGAGCTGGGGTTTTTCAGCCTGGCGAGGAGAAGGTTCCAGGGAGACCTTATTGCAGCCTTTCAATACTTAAAGGGAGCTTATAAAAAAGATGGAGAGAGACTTTTTACCAAGGCCTGTAGTAACAGGACAAGGGACAATGGTTTTAAACTGAAAGAGGGTAGGTTTAGATTGGACATAAGGAAGAAATTTTTTATGATGAGGGTGGTGAGACACTGGAACAGGCTGCCCAGAGAAATTGTGGATGCCTCATCATTGGAAGTGTTCAAAGTCAGGTTGGATGGGGTTTTGAGCAACCTTATCACATGAAAGATGTCCCTGTGCATGGCAAGGGGATTGGACTAGATGATCTTTTAAGGTCCTTTCCAACCCAAACCATTCTATGATTCTATGTTCATCATGCAGGAAAGCATTGCTGTATCACCAAAAAGCAACAAATATTCCATGGAGAGATGAACAAAGGAAGAAGGCAGGTATGGTTGCCTTCAGACCCAGCTAGATGGCATTTCTTGGAGAATGGGAGTCTTAGAATCATAGAATCATTTAGGTTGGAAAGGACCCTTAAGATCATTGAGTCCAACCGCTAGCCAAGTCCACCACTAAACCATGTCCCTAAGCACCACGTCTACATGTCTTCTAAATACCTCCTGGGGTGGTGATTCAACCATTTCCCCCGGGCAGCCTGTTCCAATGCTTCTATCCTGGCAATGTGACATAATGACCTTGCTGACTCTGGTTTTACTGATATTCTTAGAATCATAGAATCATAGAATCATTGAGGTTGGAAAAGACCTCTAAGATCATCGAGTCCAACCATCGACCCAACACCACCATGTCCACTAAACCATGTCCCTAAGTGCCTCATCTACTCGTCTTTTAAATACCTCCAGGGATGGGGACTCAACCACTTCCCTGGGCAGCCTGTTCCAATGTTTCACCACTCTTTCAGTAAAGAAATTTTTCCTTACATCCAATCTAAACCTCCCCTGCCGCAACTTGAGGCCATTTCCTCTCGTCCTATCGCTAGTTACTTGGGAGAAGAGACCGTCACCCACCTCGCTACAACCTCCTTTCAGGTAGTTGTAGAGAGCGATGAGGTCTCCCCTCAGCCTCCTTTTCTCCAGGCTAAACAACCCCAGT
Organism: Aptenodytes forsteri; assembly: GCF_000699145.1. NCBI lineage: Eukaryota > Metazoa > Chordata > Aves > Sphenisciformes > Spheniscidae > Aptenodytes > Aptenodytes forsteri. The sequence goes on along the minus strand of NW_008795495.1, from coordinate 1,562,976 downwards.
TCCCTCAGCCGCTCCTCATAAGACTTGTTCTCCAGACCCCTCACCAGCCTCATTGCCCTTCTCTAGAACACGCTCCAGCACCTCGATGTCCTTCTTGTAGTGAGGGGCCCAAAACTGAACACAGTATTCGAGGTGCGAATTCTTAGCTCTTAGTAGTTGATCCTCATTAGTAGAAATTATTACTAAAGATAGTGATAGTCATAAAATATTTACTGCTTTATAAATCAAATTATCTAAAAAAAATGAAATTAAAGGAGAACTGTGTGATTTGCTAATCAGAGTTACAAACTCATTATGAATTACATATTTCAGAATTTTATTAAGCATTCTAAGTACACTTGCATTTGAAGACATAAAATGCATGGATTCATTATGTACTAGATGCTACTTTTTAATTTTATTTTAAGAACAGTTAATTTAATCTCCTGACTTAATGAATCCATTCACCAACATATTAAATTCTTCTATGAAATTTTCAGACACAATGCAATGAAGTCACCTTCAGTCTGGAGTTGTCAGACCACAAATCAGCATAGTGAAATGTCCCCATTTGTTAAATGTTAAGCATAAAACCTTTCAGTGAAATATTTGCTCTACATCTTAGCTGTAGTAACTTAAAGAAAAAGTTATAAAGAACAAATGTCTTTTCTTCTAATGTAAAAAGTGAAGTCAAACTACAAAAACATGCTGCTTATTGATCAGAATTAAAATAAAATTTTTAGATTTAATGAAAAAGAATTCTTAGGTTCAGAGAGAACTCAAAGTCTTTAAGTCACAATTTTGGCAAAACAAACAAGATTTAGAGGAAAAACTGAAAACCCTAAGAACTGATAAATCAAATGTCTTTTCTTCTAATGTAAAAAGTGAAGTCAAACTACAAAAACATGCTGCTTATTGATCAGAATTAAAATAAAATTTTTAGATTTAATGAAAAAGAATTCTTAGGTTCAGAGAGAACTCAAAGTCTTTAAGTCACAATTTTGGCAAAACAAACAAGATTTAGAGGAAAAACTGAAAACCCTAAGAACTGATAAATGTTGGTCTTACTAGTATGAATGTTTATGTAAATTTTATCTATGAAACAGAAACACGTTTTTTTATTCAAGTGAAAACCTATTCACTGTAGTTACAGTAATATTTATTTAGCATTAGCAATTGGAATATAGCTTTGCCAGATAATCTTGTCATTATAACAGGAAATCCATACCAAAATAAATTGCACATTATGGTACCCTGTTACCATCTAATAAACTTTGTTGCTATTTGTCTACCAAAAATATTAGGAGTGTGGTCTGGTGATCTGAGTAGTGGTCTGTGAAATTGGCACCTGTATTTTCCACCACTGGATGTGACCTTGAGCATTCCACTAAAATATAAATCTCAGTGTATTTCAAAGGCACATTTAATTGCAAAATAGGTTATAAATATCTCAAAAACTGAATGCCTTAAAAAGTTCTTAAATGAAATTAGTAAACATATTTGGAAATGTAGGATGTGCATTAATTTACACATCAAATTATTATGAGTCTATTATATAAATAAGATATCAGTAAAGATTTGTATAATGCAGAGGTCTAAAATGTGTTGGATGCTACACAGAATATCTGGAAAAAAAATCACCACCTGAACAACAATCAGTAACATTGATCTATTAACATTACATGAAAATTTATTATTTGAGATTTTGAGTTGCACATCATATATCCATGTAAAATCTGTTACTGTGAAAAGTTATAATCTCCTATTTTCATCCTTTAATAAAGGAAATCCACAAAACCTTTCTTCTCACTGGTTATGGTTCTCATTTCACAGACTACAGTCTTCTGTGCCATGGAGTGATAATGCCTTTGTTCCTTCCACTTCCTTCCAATTTTAAGTGCTACCTGTATTCAAGCACATCCATTATTTACAACATTTTTGTATTACTTCAGCTGAGTAAAATTAGGACCACAAAGCCCAAGTAATAGAGGCAGAAAGCTGTGAACTCAATTTTCATTACTATATGAAACCAGTTTTGTATTACCGCTCAATTAGCACCTTAGCCTTCCAGCTTCCCACAGACATTCCACAGAATACAGCAAAGGGACTTTGTGACTTACAAAAAGATTTATAGGGGTGATTCTGATCTGAAGAACAACTAAATTCTTCCAAATCTTCCTGCAGTCTGGCGTCTTTCTATTCGTAACAGATTAATAAAGAAGTAATAAAAATGGTTAAAAGTAGACTTCCAGATATTATAAAGGAATATAAGAGAGTATTGTTTTAACACTTATAATCTGTTCTAGTTATATACATGTGAGCGTGCTGTGGCAAAATAAAAAGAGAGTAAACCTCCCTGTTTGCTGTCAGACTGACAATGAAGAAGGCCTAAGACTCTACGTTGCCCACAATAGAAGGATAGTAGATAGATCTAAATTTTGCCTAACAGAGAAAATTAAATGTATCCAGGAACATTCCCCATCACTGAGGTCACCTGATATAGAACTGCCAGTATCTGTGGTGAGAATTACTTTCAGCCTGCAAAAGGGGGTGACTATGTGCAAAACTGTCATAAGAAGGAGACCTGGGATATTCTAATTCGTCATACATATATGGGAATTATTTAGGAGGCTGATGGTTTGCCAAGGCCAGAAGTATTTAACTTATCATCACTCTTTTAATTTACTAGCATAGACGTAGGTCTAGTTGCATTTACCTGTTGGAACTTGTAAAGACCTTCCATTTATACCAAAAACATTTTAGAAACATTTAAGCATATAATCTCAGAAAAATGTGAGAAAGAAATGTACTGTATTCCTAGAGTAGCCTGTCTCACAGAATGGGAAACAAAGCGTAGATGCATAAATGGATAGATTTAAGCCATCAAAACTTCCTTAACATGGGAGTTAGACTATTAAAGTTCTTGAATTAAAAACAGTGACTCAGCCGGCCTGATTACAAGCTCAGGCTAACCTCAAGGGAATTTTAAATTAACTGGCAGCTCCTTTTTGGACAGCACGGATACACCTGAACTTAGGTATTTGTGCTAGTGCTCCAAACTGAATTGCTAGGAACTCAACTCTGGCTTAAATATCAGAGCCATACAGAGACAACACAAGGTATTGCCTAGGTCCACAGGGGAACCTATCGCTCCTGTGTTCAGAGCATTCCTCATGTACAGTGACGGCCCTGAGTTCAGCAAGACGCACAGCAGTCACAATCACTTTAAATAGTACATCTATTGGCACTGTCACCACCAGCCAGCTTTTATATAGCGGTCTATTGTTGACATTAGTTACCCAGCAGGTAGGGGACATGGATTCTGGATCCTCCACAGCATGACAATATGTAGTCAAACACTAAGCTCTCATTCTCCAGATAGGTTAGAACAAGGACAGTCTCAGCTGAAGCTGCCCCATTTTGAGATTCAAATTTCATGTCAACCTCCTGGCAGGATGCATTGTAGATATGTGCTCCTGTTTCACAAAAGGCTCTGAATAAAAGAGGATTTGGACCAGAGAATTTAATGAAGGAATTTCATCCCCAAATATATACTACTTACTCAACTGAATAATCTAAACCTTTCCCTAAAATTATGTCAGCGTGGCTCAGTGCAGTGAGACTCTCAGAAAGATAACAAGCTAGTCTAAAAATATCTAGAGATCTCTGCTATTCAACATGCAGATATACATTTAAAAAATTTAGGGACAGAAGAACAAAACCCTAAATGTGATTAACCTGCAAACACATGAATGCACGCTGAGAAAGTGAAATCACCAACTAGAACATTGCATGGAAATGCCTCCACTGCTTTGTGTAGTCTAGCCGTGATTCTTAGAGCTAGCCTCTTGGGTATTCTTGTGTAGGATTCACAAAATCTCTCGACCAAAAAGACTGGAAGTTGCATGGATTTATGAAGTTGCATGGTGAAGCTAATACTGCAAGAACTCCGTCAAGGAGAGACACTGAACCCTTGTCTCCAGAGCTCCAAACTCACTTCCCAATATTGAAGGATATCAAGGATAAACACATGATTCATTTTTAGGTTGCAATATATTTTTCCTACTTTCTCTCCTTTTTAGTACTTAGAAATAATTTTCAAGTACATATTCTGTTTTCCAGTTTAGGCAAAAATGTCATTTTTATATTTCATGTTTAAAAAACGAATCAGGCTATTCCTTAAGAGAGGTGATGTCTTTGGAGATTCTTTTTTCAGTTCAGAGTTTTCTTTTAAAAATGTGAAGCCAAGCTGCAATATTTTTGTAACAGATGTGTTTCACAATCTGGGAATTCTTTCTACAAGTTTCAAGTTGAATTTGGCATGAAAATCTATCTCAAGCACCTCTGAAAATCTTTCCTTCCCTTTGAGTAGCTTGTTTTAAAGTTTTATTAAAGCATTAGCAGGAGACTGGGAACAAAAAGTACATTTTACCAGAATGGCTAGAAAGCCCCTGAGTTTTCTCTCATTGTATTTTCAATTTCATTGTGCAATTTTCAGATAATAATCAGAGATGCCAAATTCTTTTTTTCCTGCAAGTTCTTCATATAAGATGTGGTTATAATAACAGGATATCCTGATTTTTATGATAATTTCTTTCAGCCTGCAAAAGGGGGTGACTATGTGCAAAACTGTCATAAGAAGGAGACCTGGGATATTCTAATTCGTCATACATATATGGGAATTATTTAGGAGGCTGATGGTTTGCCAAGGCCAGAAGTATTTAACTTATCATCACTCTTTTAATTTACTAGCATAGACGTAGGTCTAGTTGCATTTACCTGTTGGAACTTGTAAAGACCTTCCATTTATACCAAAAACATTTTAGAAACATTTAAGCATATAATCTCAGAAAAATGTGAGAAAGAAATGTACTGTATTCCTAGAGTAGCCTGTCTCACAGAATGGGAAACAAAGCGTAGATGCATAAATGGATAGATTTAAGCCATCAAAACTTCCTTAACATGGGAGTTAGACTATTAAAGTTCTTGAATTAAAAACAGTGACTCAGCCGGCCTGATTACAAGCTCAGGCTAACCTCAAGGGAATTTTAAATTAACTGGCAGCTCCTTTTTGGACAGCACGGATACACCTGAACTTAGGTATTTGTGCTAGTGCTCCAAACTGAATTGCTAGGAACTCAACTCTGGCTTAAATATCAGAGCCATACAGAGACAACACAAGGTATTGCCTAGGTCCACAGGGGAACCTATCGCTCCTGTGTTCAGAGCATTCCTCATGTACAGTGACGGCCCTGAGTTCAGCAAGACGCACAGCAGTCACAATCACTTTAAATAGTACATCTATTGGCACTGTCACCACCAGCCAGCTTTTATATAGCGGTCTATTGTTGACATTAGTTACCCAGCAGGTAGGGGACATGGATTCTGGATCCTCCACAGCATGACAATATGTAGTCAAACACTAAGCTCTCATTCTCCAGATAGGTTAGAACAAGGACAGTCTCAGCTGAAGCTGCCCCATTTTGAGATTCAAATTTCATGTCAACCTCCTGGCAGGATGCATTGTAGATATGTGCTCCTGTTTCACAAAAGGCTCTGAATAAAAGAGGATTTGGACCAGAGAATTTAATGAAGGAATTTCATCCCCAAATATATACTACTTACTCAACTGAATAATCTAAACCTTTCCCTAAAATTATGTCAGCGTGGCTCAGTGCAGTGAGACTCTCAGAAAGATAACAAGCTAGTCTAAAAATATCTAGAGATCTCTGCTATTCAACATGCAGATATACATTTAAAAAATTTAGGGACAGAAGAACAAAACCCTAAATGTGATTAACCTGCAAACACATGAATGCACGCTGAGAAAGTGAAATCACCAACTAGAACATTGCATGGAAATGCCTCCACTGCTTTGTGTAGTCTAGCCGTGATTCTTAGAGCTAGCCTCTTGGGTATTCTTGTGTAGGATTCACAAAATCTCTCGACCAAAAAGACTGGAAGTTGCATGGATTTATGAAGTTGCATGGTGAAGCTAATACTGCAAGAACTCCGTCAAGGAGAGACACTGAACCCTTGTCTCCAGAGCTCCAAACTCACTTCCCAATATTGAAGGATATCAAGGATAAACACATGATTCATTTTTAGGTTGCAATATATTTTTCCTACTTTCTCTCCTTTTTAGTACTTAGAAATAATTTTCAAGTACATATTCTGTTTTCCAGTTTAGGCAAAAATGTCATTTTTATATTTCATGTTTAAAAAACGAATCAGGCTATTCCTTAAGAGAGGTGATGTCTTTGGAGATTCTTTTTTCAGTTCAGAGTTTTCTTTTAAAAATGTGAAGCCAAGCTGCAATATTTTTGTAACTTTCACATTTCACAATCTGGGAATTCTTTCTACAAGTTTCAAGTTGAATTTGGCATGATCTCAAGCACCTCTGAAAATCTTTCCTTCCCTTTGAGTAGCTTGTTTTAAAGTTTTATTAAAGCATTAGCAGGACTGGGAACATCAAGCACCTCTGAAAATCTTTCCTTCTGTTTGAGTAGCTTGTTTTAAAGTTTTATTAAAGCATTAGCAGGAGACTGGGAACAAAAAGTACATTTTACCAGAATGGCTAGAAAGCCCCTGAGTTTTCTCTCATTGTATTTTCAATTTCATTGTGCAATTTTCAGATAATAATCAGAGATGCCAAATTCTTTTTTTCCTGCAAGTTCTTCATATAAGATGTGGTTATAATAACAGGATATCCTGATTTTTATGGCCTGAAGGCAGAAAGATATCTATCAAGTTTAAATACTCATCACTTCTCCAGTTCACAGAGGAAGTGTTTACCTTTTCCATAATGCTTTTAATTGTGAGTTAGGAACAGTATGGAGTCCTGTTTAGATTACTCACACACACACAAAATAATCCTCACATTTTTGCCTCCCTAGAGTTTCAAAAACCTTTTCCACTGGTTTAAGTTTACATAGTTTCAGATCCCTTGAGTTTTGATTTAATAAATCTGGTTCCTTGAAAACTGTTATGAAGAAGGTGAAACACAAAATGGAACTCAATTAATGAGATTTATAGATTGCTTATGAGGTCACCAGTGCTTATTTCTTCAACAAATCACAACCTATTACCTATTTCATTTCCAAGCCAAAAATAGCTTTAAAGTACAAAGTCAGTCTTAGAAAGCCTGTGGTTACACAAGGGCAGCAAAAGCCTTAAAGCTACAATAACAGCTTTGTCAACTCTGAAAAAAATTATGTAAAACGTGTCTTGATTTTTTTTCCCAATTTTCACATTAAACTGGGAGAGTTTCAAATATTTTCAGCTTTTTTACAGAAACTTCTCAGACCTATGGACTTAGTCTATGTGCGTATCATTGTTATGCAATTTGAATAATAATTTTTTTTAATTTATTAAAAATTGGACCATTGTTTAAAATTTATTGCTAAATGATTCAACAATGGGTATAAAGTTCTCATCACTGGATTCTGAAATATTTTAGATTTGCTTTGTCTTGGAGCAAAAGAGTGTGGAAAGTACAGACACAGGACTTGGGATTATAGGAGGAGATTTGGGTAATAGGCATAGTTCTTTACTCACTTTTTTCAGAAATTACTGTTTTCATCAGGTAATTAAGCTATACTAGAAAAGGTCAGTACCAGGAAAAAGAATGTCAGGACTGGTAAAATGCAGAGAAATCAGCATCTTTGTAGCTTACAGACACCTTGCAATAAAAATAGAATGAAAAATCAAAAATAAATTATCTTTTTGCCACACTTGCAAATACACACGTAGTAGCGTGTTGGCTCTTTCAACAGAAACAAAAGCTATTCATACATATGGTGGATATTAAAAAACTACAAAAAGGTCTTAAATATTTTTTTTTCTATTATGGGTAATTATGGGTATCTGGTTGTTAGTATGGCTTACACAGATTCACAGAGTAACCTTTATATAAGTCTGCAGACTTGAAAGACTTGTCTTGCACAGTCCCCTGGGCATAACATTATGACTGAAAAAAAGAATGAGGCATACAGTCTTCCAGAAGTTTCCTTTCATTAGTCAACAGAGTACTGGTGGAGCCAGGTTTCTGGGCCCATAAAGTCTGTTTTGTGTGACACTTGCTGGACAGCTCTTATGAAAATTTGAATTGTGAGTTATGCATTGTCCTCTTCATTCCACAGAACACTTGGCACTTCTGAAGTGTCATGTTGTAAAATCAGGGACTGAAATCTGCATCAGTTAGTTAAAAAAAAAAAAATTGAAAAAAACTTGGGATTGTCTTTCGATGAGTAGAAGTTAGGGTGTGTTATCTTTGTGCTAATGCTTTAGTTTGGATCAGAACTACTGTTGTGAAATAAATCTCATGGCCGTCCCTACATAATGTGTTTGCTTAGTGTTTGGAGCATGCGTTAGATTTATTTTACATTAAAGTAACCTGCAAAAGACAACACAGGAGTTCACAGAATGTGCTCCAGCTGTATACGGACATTCTGTCTCTGAGTGACTGTATCAAGCTAGCCTGATATTAAACCAAAAAAGGTTTACAGTGTGGATATCAGGTCCTCAGTACCAACTGGTTTACTCCTGTTTGTTTCTGTCTACTCCAATGTGATGTGACTTAGACATAAATCATCATTAAGGCTAATAAAAGCTCCTTAAAAATAAAAATGAAAATGATGGTGGTAATAATAGTAATACTAATGGTAATAATAATAATAATAAAAAACCCCAACAATCGCAATTCTACATCACTACTTGGAGCATGCGTTAGATTTATTTTACATTAAAGTAACCTGCAAAAGACAACACAGGAGTTCACAGAATGTGCTCCAGCTGTATACGGACATTCTGTCTCTGAGTGACTGTATCAAGCTAGCCTGATATTAAACCAAAAAAGGTTTACAGTGTGGATATCAGGTCCTCAGTACCAACTGGTTTACTCCTGTTTGTTTCTGTCTACTCCAATGTGATGTGACTTAGACATAAATCATCATTAAGGCTAATAAAAGCTCCTTAAAAATAAAAATGAAAATGATGGTGGTAATAATAGTAATACTAATGGTAATAATAATAATAATAAAAAACCCCAACAATCGGAACTCTACATCACTACTTAAAAAAAAGAAGAAAAAAAGAAGAAAAAAAAAAGAATTAATAGAAATATATTACATCAGTTACTTTAGATTTTCTAAAACATTGTAAAACACATTGACACTGGTGCAAGCCATTAACACCAGATTTCCCCTAGCTTTGTGCCCATTCATATTCACCCTGTGCTGCCTTTCATATAATATGTGAAGATTTGATTTGCCTTTTTCCTGGGCATAGTTAGAATTTCTGTAACAGAAAAGCAGAAGGAAGAGACCATCAGATAAAAATAATTCACAAACGTTGATGTGCAGTGAGACCTGCAGTTCTCCACCTAAAAAAAAGAAAAAAAGGAAGGGTGGAGGGGGGAATCAACAGGAAAACAGGAAGATATGCATTGTTGTTACATAATTCTTTTTCCTTCACTCTTGAGAGGTTAACCTTTTCTCCCAACTCCTTCTCTTCTTTAACCACTGAAGAAAAGACTCCTGAGTTAGGGTGCTCAAAAGTGAGAGCAGATAGTGAGACGTAAGATTGCCTCTCACCTATTTCTGAAACTGTCCATGAGAAAAGAGCAGATATATTAGCTAAACACAGTATTTGTGTCGCTGTGTGTATTTTTCTGTTGCAAACATTAATTATTCATATTTCCTTATTATTTCATGAAATAGTATAATCTGATTGACATTATGCAGTAGAATGTCATACAAACAGGCTGAGAATCTGCAGCTGCCTCAGCAGCCAGCAGTATGCAAGGATTAATCAGTCAGTTCCAAGTTGGGGAGTAAATTTCTCCTGTCATCAGCCCAGTGACAGAAAGGGTGAAAGCTGTGACAGTTGGCAAGGAAGACAAGGAGGCTAGGTTCCAGGAGGCAGGCAGTTTATTGTCACGTATTTACACTGTTTGATACAAATGCCATTAATATTCTAATCGTATCATTATTCGGCAATTTAAAATTTATAGTACTTAATTCTATTTTATTTTAAATTGGACTTCATCATGAACATCCTAACAAAATTGAGTTACTAGCCGATTAGATTTACAGTGAACAATGACTTACAGTGGATGATTTAGTAGGCATCTATCCATAATCATGAACACATTTTCTGAGGAGATTAATTCACATGCTTTGCCAGTTCCACAGCAAGCGAGTTTTAGGTGCTTGTGCCACATATAACTGTCAATGCATAGGAGAAAGAAAATGTAACATTCGGTCGTTGGAAACACTTCAAACAGGAAAATGCAAAATGAAGATTCAGTCACATAAGAAGGCAGAATCTGCATGTTTTCCTATTGACAAATGCAGAAGTCTTTCTTATGTTCCTCCCCACCTGACTGTGTGGACAATCTCCCTGCCTCCCCTTTGAACAGCTATAACACTTGTTAAGCTACATATTAAACTAGTTCAATTTGCTAGAAATTGACCTGATGAAAAAGCGATGACCGTATGGTCACTAAAGAGAAGAAGTAGAATTTTATATTTCGTTGCATCAAGAACATGTTAATTCACCAACAACAGGCTCATATCTGATTTCATAAACCACTATTTGCTCTCATAGAACAAAGACTGTTTCTTTCTGGTGAGGGTTAATAAGCCAGATGGTTAGACAGAAAGAAAGTTCAGATTTAATCTTGTTATAAATAGCTTAAGTAATCTTACTCTTCAGTTTCTTCTATTTTTTTAATCAGCAAAAGTTTTACTATAAATATCATCATTTTGTTCTATTCTGGATGTGTGGAACACTAGTATTTCTGATCTGGTTTAGCTTACCTGGAGTTAGCAGTGATCTGAAGGAAAGAGGACCAACTGTAAGTCTCTGCTTACCAAAACACTAATAATTTTATGGAACAGGACACCGCAGTAAATGCTTTACCATTTTAACACGTGCAGAATGCTCAAGTTGGCACAGACTGTTCTGAAAGTTGCTTCACAGGGTGAAAGGAAGAAGAACATCCTCCACTGGTAACCCAGAAAATTTCCTGGAACGCAGCAATGTATTGGTAGCATATCTTAATCCCCCCCCCCAAAGGCAAACTGTTCCCATCAGGATCAAGAGAACCTAAAACTCATAGCCTTCTATGTTTGGATAGTTGCCATAAGCACTAGCATTCTTTGCCTCATTGGCCACTTAACTTTTGAGAATGTGCCATTCTCAAGGGAATGACAAGGCAAGGAATGGCAAACATTTTCTAATGGTTACCTATATCCAGCCAACTAGAACTTGTAGGAGCACCTGAATCCCTCCATTAAGTATTTAGAAAAATTAAGTAGTTATGCAAGGCAAACTAGATCACACTTCTTCACATTCCTACTTTTCAGTGAGGCAGCACTAAATTAGATGTAATGAGTTCCAGCTTTCGTTAAATCGGAAAGGTGAGGCATTTTGCATATGTAGTGTTTCAGAATATGTTTTGTGATTTGAAAAATATTTCTTTATTGCCTGAAGTGTATTCAGCATAGGCAAGGACATCTTGCTCTATGTACAAAACAATATCTATCTCCCCGTTTTATGGAACTTCTAAAGTCACAAGAATATTCTAATTTTTTTTCAGAATGAATAGTAACTGCTGTGCTTGAGATGCAGTTACACTTTCATGAGGTGTCATTAACAACAGTGAAAATAGCCCAAGAAAAAGTAATAGTCTGAAATATTGTTACAAGCACTGTTAATTATGATGTTTAATGCAAAAATTAGAAACACTTTAACTTTAAGTTGTATACTTAGTCTATTCTAAAGCAAAAACCCAATTATCTCATATTCAGGTTGAAATAAATTCAGTTTTCCAAGGTAATTTCTTACTATCTGATCTTCTTTAAGTTGCATTTCTGAACTGATTTAATTAACACTTGACAGTTATAGCCTCTGCTTGTAGATTTCAACTGTTTTAATTGTGATTCTTCAGAGAAAAAACTGTGCAGCCAGATTTAACCTTCTCCAGATGTTAAAAGACCTTGAACTCATTTGTGCAGTTTAGTAGGTATTGCATTATATTAAAACAAAATTTGTAACTAATTATCGATGAGTACTTTTGCTATATAAGTATTATGTTTATATACAGTGTTTTTTATTCTTTTCACTTTAGTTGAACATGGAAAAATATGTTGTAAGCTATTGTTCTAAGTTTGTGAAAGACCATTGCATCCTTAATTTTGATTTATTTCATATTTTTTAAATTAAATCTTAACTGAAGAAGAAACAATCACATATGGTAAAAATAAGCTTTCTATAAATGGCAGGTTTTTCCTAGCAAACACAGAAGCTTAAACATCTGTTTTGATTGTGTGTGTTAAATTATTGTTTTAAAAATGTCAAAATGTAACATTTCTTGTTCTGACTGAAAGTATATGCATTTAACTACGGATCAGCATTACTGGTATGATCACAGGAGGAACTTCTTCCTATATTCATTATTTTGCCCATGACATCAGCCTTTTGCCTATGAATGCACTAGAAATAATAGCAATTTTTTAATTAAAATTGTGTGTGTTAAATTATTGTTTTAAAAATGTCAAAATGTAACATTTCTTGTTCTGACTGAAAGTATATGCATTTAACTACGGATCAGCATTACTGGTATGATCACAGGAGGAACTTCTTCCTATATTCATTATTTTGCCCATGACATCAGCCTTTTGCCTATGAATGCACTAGAAATAATAGCAATTTTTTATTTAAAATAGCTGATTGTGTATCAGTGTCCATTTGCTACAAATTCTAACATCATTTACATTTAACTTTTATACTTTATTGCTTTGTTTACTTTTCTCGCCTCTCAGTATCAATGTGTATAGAGCAGTGTATTTCTGCTGAAGCAGTAATAACACATAACACGAATGTTACTTTTCAGAGGTTTTCTGTTTAGAATTATCTTAACTAAAAATGAAAGAGCTAGAATCTGATTCACTGACTAGAGATTTCAGATGCCAGGGTTGAGCTATGCACACTACCATCAATCCACATAAAGGTAATTTTTGAGGGAAATCCCTCTCACCTAATTTTAGTAATCTGTTATGTAAATGTGTATAACTTATGTGATATCCTTAGGCTTCTGTTAGAGATCCTGAAAAGAAATAGACATTTTTAGGGTATGATTTATCCATCATGCTAAATGTCTGTATAAGTATAAAATAAATGATACCTTATAAGTGATTCTTTCTCCTCATTAACTATAAAATGAGCCTTGGGTATCTATTTGAGGTACATACATCTGTGCTACTTCTTAAGTTCAACAAAATGTATTGTATCCTAAATGTCAGTAAGACATTTTCAGAAATTAGCATAACCTCAGAATAATATCACTTGTAATATTCCATCTTCGCTGTCTATTGAGTCACTAATAAATAATTTCAGCGTATATTAGTGGGTTTTTCAGTTCAATTTCTGATACTGCCAAGATTAAATTTAGGCTTAGAGCTTTATCCTCCCCCCTCTATTTTCAGGAGAAAGTCTGGGGAGAAGGGGGATTTGCAGTGACTCCAATGTTGGCCAGAACTACAATTGTAAACATCTACATTTAGATGTCCGCTTGTGAGCTTCATTTGCCTAAAGGTAAATAAGGATTGCCGTTAAGTTGCCCAGATGTATCCTTCTTGTTTTCAAAGTGCTGGTCTGGGAAGAAGTGTGTCTCCTACAGTTCCTATGACACATCTTCAGCCCTTTAGAGATGTCTTGAACATCTTAATAAAGCTCAGATTACATTAGGTAGCTAGATGTAGGTAACTGATTTAAGTCCTAAATATCATGTCTAAGTACTTATCACAGTCAACACAGCCCATGAGTCACCTAGTTACTCCGTTGACTAGCTCAGATTGCATTGACCAGACCTTCACTGACTATGAAGGAGTCTAAAAACCTATCACTGTCTGTAGACAATCTGGACCTGAATTCCAACCCAAGGACTGTAGTCAGATGCATAAACATAAGCATCTAGAGATCTTTTAGGTGCCTTAAGTTGTCCAGCTTATTTCTACAACGCTGGCAGATATGAGCTGGACAATGGGATATCAAGCTGTCTGGGACATTAGCAAGAAAGAAGTCAGAGTAATCTTTGACACTATTCAAGAATTTATGTTCTCAGAAACTTCATCTTCAGGTTTTTTTTTTTTTAATAGAAATTTCATAAAAACACATTTTCAAAATTTCAGTGATGCTGTCATTTTGTGATTTATGCTCGTTGCACTGCTCTATGTATGTATTTACTCTACCATGCTTTTTATCAGATAGAGTGACCTGAAGGACATAGAATATTCAAACAGTAGGTGCAACATGGAGTTGTGCATGCTAATGTGTTCCATTCTGTTCTTAACTCATTTTCTAATAATTCCTACATTTATTTGGTATATTTCAGAATATTTTTGCATATTACAGAACTTTCCCTTAAGATCCTTTTTTCCTGAGGATGATGTCCACTTTTAGTCTTGGATGAAAAGCCTTTGTAAGGAACTTATCTTACTCTTATCTCCCTATAGAGTAGAGACAAAGGCACCTTAACATACTGATTCAGATTTTAGAATATTATATAACTACAACTGTCTTGGCTGACTAAAGGTAGTCAGACTAAATCTGAAACTAAAACTATTATACTTTGTGTCTACTGCTAAGGTTATTTTTTTCAATGTGTCCCTGTTTTTTCCAAATTTGAGTATTTAATTTATTTTCCTTCTTTTTTTTTCACCCAGTTACCATGAGATCCTTATACAGTTTTTTCATTTTTACCTGAATTGGACACCCTTGATTAATTTTATGCTGTGTACAAACTCTGTTAATTTCTGCCTCATTCTCCATATAGTATTTATTAATGTGTTGAGAATGCAGACATGTAGACTATATTATAGTTATATATTATAGTTATTATATTATAGACTATATTATAGTTATATATGCAAAAATAAAGAGGACCTGGTTTGACCTCTAGCCCATAACTGACTGACTGACCTCTACACTGTTGAAAGTTAAGTTTTCCAACAGTAAATTTGGCTTTCACAGAGCCAGTTGGAGCAATCTGGTCCAAAACAGTCAAGGAGTGAATTCATAATTAAGCAATATATGGTTGGCCAAGGGTCCAGTATAATCTCTTTCTGTGGTCCTCATCTACCTAGCAGGCTACATGGAAATACAAAAATTTGTAGTAGCAAATTGGTAGCTTTCCTCTGTTTTGAAAATTGAACATTTTTTTTTCTCTATCTTTTGTTCTGCATTTTTTATCTGTTAATTATCCTGAGAGAATATTCCATTCTATTCCATTGGACATTACTACCAGGGACAGCCTTGAAAGTTTTTGAAAATCCAGAACTGAATATTTATCCATAGGCTCACTGACCCTAATAGATTTCTGAGGTACAACTTTCTCCCACAGGAACTATATTAACTTTTTTCAAAATAGCAGTAATAATGAGGTAAAGAAAACACCTTAAAAACTGTTACTGTATGATAAGCAACATGTGCACATAAAATGCGCATTATTAATTTTGGACCTTTGGAGATTTTACTTTACTGTGATAAGGTATCGATCAGCCTGAAAATCCTTGATGTAAATTGCAAATGGACAAGACAGATAAGAACAGATTTGAGGAAATTTTGACCAGATGAACATAACTTTTTTAAATACAAGTCAAGATTATTTCTAATTCTGAAACACCATAAAACACAAAAGAACACATAATAGATCAGGTAAATCAAATGAAATTCAATCAGAAAAGATTTTCAGGAAACAATTTTAGGTCAAAAAGAAAGATTTAGTAAACATTGGAAGAAGTAATCACATACCATAGTATATAATCAGGATATGGAGGTTTCTACTTAACATCTTCATTTTCTCTGCCGATGTTGATGAACAGAGATGTTTGCTGTGGATTTCCTTTTTTTTCTTTTTCTTTTTTCTTTTCCTTTTTTCCAGAATGAGCATTGTTTTGACTTTGTTTTTGTTTTTAAGTATGAACCACCACTTTTGTGGTCCATTATTAGTTAATGAATAATAGACAATTTTACACAGCTATCTGGAGATTTATAAACCCTGTTCCGTTTGATAAACTTCCCCTGTCTTACTACGGCTTTAAGCAATCATGTCTCAGAAAGTTTTGTTAGAATGGTGGATATCTATCAATATATTTAATAGTACAGAAGTATAGGGTTTATTATTTTTTTCAACTATCCTGTCAGTTTCCATTGGAGAAGAACTGGCTGTAAAATAAACAAATCATAAAATCTTCAAGGTCTGAAGAAAATACCGCTTACACTGATTAAGGAAGTTAAAAGTTAAGGCATGAACAAAACTGCCCTGAGAAACACCAGCCAATCTAGGCATGATCCTACCTATTTAGGTAGGATTTGTCTTGAATTTTTATAAAAAGGCTATTAAAAAAGAGCTTTTTGACTAGAGTTATTACCAGAGTAAATCTCCTCATTGGAGCTGTGTGTTGTCAACTTTTTTTTTTTTTTTTAATTTGTTCTTCAGTTAACAGGTTGCAGATAAAATCATCCTTTCACATCTTAGGGGACAGTATTAGCAATATTGTTTAAGATTCAAAAGAAGAGTGAACACAATATCTGAAGAATCTGCCTTTATTTTACTAGTAGACAAAGGTTTTCTGTAATAGAGGATATATTAGAAAATTGATATTTGTATGACAGGACTCCAGGTAAGTACGACATTTGCTCCCACCAATCTCTTCTGTGCTTCATTTGTACATTTCTACTAAAAGTATATTTTGGGGGCATTTTCTTGGAATAGTCCAAGGCTTTATTTCATCAGTAATGAAGTCTCTTGTTACACTCCCAATGTCATCTGGAAAGGAGGATTTCTGAAGAGTGAGCACAGCAGCTGTTGCCTAGTAGGGATGAAAATCAATGACTTGACACTTGACAGCTGCAAATTTGTATGCAGTTTAATAGTTGAAAGCAGCATACAAGAAAACTGCAGGTTGCTCACCCCCTGGGTCCAGCACACTTGGGTTTTGTAAATTATTGTGGATTAATCAAAAAGGAGTTCTTCATTTTCATAATAATAAATTTTAAAAGGTACCTTTTACTTTCCTTAGTCCAGACACAAATTCCAGTTTTTAACATTCTGAAGTTTTATTGAATGTCAGATATACAAACAGTATGTAAATATATGTATACATATATACTTTCAGTTTTTACTTCATTGGGAAAACACAATTCCTGTTTAAATAAATAGGACCTGAAGAGGATGCATAAACTAATGTTTAATAATTGTAGGAAAAGAAACCTTAAAGGAAACCTTGATGAAACCATGATATCTACTGTGGTTTTGACAAAGCTGGAGAGAAATTGCTAGAATAGGAAATGCTTAAAAACAAAACCACTGAACAAACTTTTTCATTTATATGAAGCATGCTGCTTCATATAAATATTCATATCTGTTGTTGATATATTATGTGTTTGCACTTGGATTAACTTTATTTTGTTACCTGGGTTGATAAACAGCAGAGCAAAGTCTGAATGTGAAGTAAAACTTAATTGTTCAATACTGTAATTTTCCCTGATACCAGTAGGTGGTAAATTTTAATAATAGTGCAGAAAATAGACCACCTACAGTCTCATACCATCATAAGAAAATTCATGGGGTCTTTCTCAAATGAAAGCATACTTTGGTAACTATTAAATGACAATAAAATTGGAGGTGTGGAGTTTTAAAAATATAATTTTAAAAGTGTAAGGATTGGTGCCTTTGTTACTGTCATAATTTTTCACTCAAGCTGTAAACTTTTTTGAAAATCAGTGG
>NW_008795495.1:1536512-1545183 GCF_000699145.1 Aptenodytes forsteri | reverse complement strand
GGGATGAAATTTACATAGGATCTGAAAAAGGGCCATAAAGTAATGTGTAATATTAAAACCAGTGAATTCTTTAATACATGGTAAAACCTACTACTACAGTAGTAGGTAGGTAGGTAGGTAGGTAAAACCTACCTACTATATTGTACTTATTTTGAATACTTTATTCTCAAGAGTGACTAGTATGATATCTACCAATGACCTAATTTAGTTCAGTAATGAAAAATGGTTATGAATATTATTAACTTTCCCTTTTTCTTAGGTGTGCTATCAACATATTAGGATTTTGAGACTGACTTTTGAAAATTGTTCTTGTTAAAAATGTTAAAATCTTTACTGTTATTATCCTTTTTATATGTTTGTGACTCATTTGTAAAATGAAACAGCAAACATGTCAATGACAATAATTTTACATCTTCTAACTATCCACTTATCAATTTTCTTCTGTTGCCAAAAGTTATAATGAATAGCCTCAGCCTAGTGAACATTGCACTAATTCTTCTGTAAGAGCATCTTAGTGTCCTAAGGGGAACTGGTTGTGAGAAAATGCAGGAGAAGCTTGGATGGCTTATAACTTTTGAAATGAACTTGATAGAAACTAATTGCAACCAAAGGTTGTCACAGAGAATTCCTGAAAGGGGTTCTAAATTGTCTACATAAAGTAGATAAATGATGTGTTGTATAAATGAAGGAAAAGGAAACTACATTCATGTACTGAAGTGATGACAGCTATTTAACTACCTAGAGAGATGAGAGATAGAAGGATCATTCTTCTCTGTCATGAAGTAATCACCTGCTATGCAGTAGGCACAATCAAAATAGCAACATCACTTCCACTCAATGCAAATTCTCCTCTGAGTTCTGCATACACTTTAGCATTTACACATCCTGATTTGGGAACTTTTTGTCATTCTCATTTCTCAGGTACTGAATTTTCAATACATTGCTGCTCTTACTTTCTCATTCATTGCAAACTTTCTTATCATTATGTTTAGACTTTAAGAAGGTCAATATATTGCTACTCTTATGCATCTCATCCAGTCACTTTCTGGGGATGTTTTAGTTGTCCATAATTTATAGTTAGTTGTGATATTTATATTGTTTATCTGCAAAATTTATATGTGCAGAAGACACTGACACTTTTCTGCTGAAAAAATATCTCTTAGATTTTCTGTAGTTGTATACAAATGTCACACTTTTTAATTGTAGATGAATATATTTACTGTCTTACCTGAAACTGCAGCTCCAACACAAAATGATTATACAACACTCTCTGCTTCCATTTAAAAGGAAAGAAAAATACCAACCCTTAAAAATATGAAAACAGTGAATCTTAAAAGGCTAAGATCCTTTATTCAAATACAGAACCTTCAGTTTACTAAGGCAAAGAATAATTTAGAGTCTGATATGTGAATATTTGAAGTTAGCAATTTTCTACCTGCTGCTTTTATTCTTTCGTACTTTTCAATTCCGTGCCTCCTCAGATGTGTTTCACAAGGTGTCCCACCTGCACTCACTACCTATCAGACAAATCTAAACAGAAAAAAGCATACAGCATGTATGTAAAATATTACAATGGGAAATTCATCTGAGTAACATACAAAAGTATTTCCAATTGGATCTTAACAACAATAGGTTTTTAGGCTTATCAGACATCACCTACTTCACAGGGATATTTTTACTACTGTAATGCCAAAAACAAGCTTTACAGTGAGGCAGTCTTCCAAAATCACAGTTTTCTGAAAAAGACTGAAATAATATTGGCTTTTCATTTTTTAATATATTGGGTGGAAGGTGCACAAGTGTTGGCAGTGGGGGCCTGCAGGGGTGGCCTCTGTGAGGAGAGGCCGGGGCTGCCCCATGCTGGACACAGCCGGTTCCAGCCGGCTCCAACTGACCCACTGCAGGGCACAGCTGAGCCTCTCAGCCAAGGTAGTGGTGCCTTGGGAAAAACATATTTAAGAAAACATATTTTAAAAAAACATTTTAAAAATGCTGCATGGCAGCTGAGAGAGAGAGAAGTGAGGAAAGTGTGAGAGAAACAGCCCTGCAGACAGCAAGGAGAAGAAGAAGGAGGAGGAGGTGCTAGAGCAGAGATTCACCTGCAGCCTGTGGGTAGGACCACACTGGAGCAGACACCCACACTACAGCCTATAGAGGACCCACACTGGAGCAGGCAAAATGTGTGAGGAGGAAGGAGCGGCAGAGAGGAACTGTTATGGACTGACGGCAGCTCCCATTCCCCATCACCCAGTGCTGCTCTGGTTGGGGAAGGTAGAAGAGTCAGGAGTGAAAGAGTGAAGTTGAGCCTGGGAAAAAAGGGGGAGGAGGGGTTGGCAGGAGGTGTTTTAGTTTTTGTCCTTGCTTCTTACTGTCCACCTCTATTTTAATTGGCAAGAATTTAATTTAATTGGTCAAAATCTTTTCAAACAAAGTGTTCATTTGCATGGCATTGTTTCCATATCTCTAATTTATCACATCTGCACTTATCCTTGGTGGAAAAAGATCAGGTCAGAGAATACTTAAGCAAACAGGACATACATAAGTCCATGGGTCCTGATGGGATGCACCTACAAGTATTGATGTCATTTCAAAGCCACTCAGTAATGTTTGAAAGATCACAGTGATTAAGAGAGGTGCCCAAGGAATGGAGGAAAGCAAATGTCACTCGTGTCATCAAGGAGGACAAGAAAGAGGAACCAGGGAACTACAGGCCAGTCGGCCTCACTTTGATCCTTGGAAAGGTGATGGAGCAACCAACCTGGAAACTGTTTCCAGGCACACGAAGGACAAGAAGGTGATTGGGAGCAGTCAGCAAGTCATTCCTTGGTCTACTCATACAGATTCAATATTTACTATGTAATACATATTCTAAAAAAAGTCATTTCTGTGAGCTAAAAATAAAATGCACAAAAATTAAACTATGAAAGTTTTTGATTAAATGTCATTACTTTTACCATGCAAAATGATAAATATGGCTCATAGATTAGAAAACTAAACAGAAGTATAGACAAAAGTTTATTTTCCATGTGCATCTTGTAGCATTAGAAATTATTAATGAGCAAAACTAAAAAGAAGTATAGACAAAAGTTTATTTTCCATGTGCATCTTGTAGCATTAGAAATTATTAATGAGCTAATGAATTTACTATGCCAGTTACAATTATTAGTTTCAGTTTTGACAGTCAGTTTTCAAAGTTTCAAAAAATGAAAGTATGAAAGTTCAGGTTAAAAATTGCAACCCCAAGACTTGTTATCCTCTTAGAGAATTTTAATTCCCACTAAAATGATGAGACATACATATAAAGAAAGGTGAACCTGTAAAGGAAGAACATATTTTCATGACTGATGCACAATACAGATTAATAAGCAGCAAATCTTCCAAAATGTGCTTGATCTGTGTTCAGATAAAAGCCAAAAATAGGGAATGCAGCTGATGAAATATACTCTTTAAAAAGAATGGTATATACGTAATAGGAAATATTACTTGAAAATTAATTGTAATTACCTTATACATTAAAACTGGTTCATAGATTGAAAGCTATCTGAGAAACAGTAAATGAAGGAGAAAAATGAAAGTATTTCAAAACAAAAAGACGGGGATGCTCATTATAAGCTGCATTGCCACAATGTCTTCAAAAAAATGTATCTTGAAATACTCAGCAAATGTTACCAAGGTCAGCCTCATGACCAACTACATGAGGAGGATACAGGACAGACATATAACCACAGACGTACATAATATACCAGACAATAAATGTACACCGCTCTTCACAAGAGGAGTAACGAAGCAACAAAGTAAAGGGAGTTTAGTTAAAAAATCTGGCCAAGTAAGAATTGTCTTAAAAATTAAGAGCCAAAGTAAAGCCCCCAGACAAACACTGTATGAAATGGTAGCAGAACCACCATCTCTTTTCTGGTTCTTAAAGTAGTCTTCAAATCCAGTTGAATTTTGACAAATACAGTCTTGCCTGCGTGTCTTGAGTTTAAGGGAGAGGACCCACGCTGGAGTAGGGACAAGTGTGAGGAGGAAGGAGCGGCAGAGAGGAACTGTTATGGACTGACGGCAGCTCCCATTCCCCATCACCCAGTGCTGCTCTGGTTGGGGAAGGTAGAAGAGTCAGGAGTGAAAGAGTGAAGTTGAGCCTGGGAAAAAAGGGGGGGGAGGGGTTGGCAGGAGGTGTTTTAGTTTTTGTCCTTGCTTCTTACTGTCCACCTCTATTTTAATTGGCAAGAATTTAATTTAATTGGTCAAAATCTTTTCAAACAAAGTGTTCATTTGCATGGCATTGTTTCCATATCTCTAATTTATCACATCTGCACTTATCCTTGGTGGAAAAAGATCAGGTCAGAGAATACTTAAGCAAACAGGACATACATAAGTCCATGGGTCCTGATGGGATGCACCTACAAGTATTGATGTCATTTCAAAGCCACTCAGTAATGTTTGAAAGATCACAGTGATTAAGAGAGGTGCCCAAGGAATGGAGGAAAGCAAATGTCACTCGTGTCATCAAGGAGGACAAGAAAGAGGAACCAGGGAACTACAGGCCAGTCGGCCTCACTTTGATCCTTGGAAAGGTGATGGAGCAACCAACCTGGAAACTGTTTCCAGGCACACGAAGGCCAAGAAGGTGATTGGGAGCAGTCAGCAAGTCATTCCTTGGTCTACTCATACAGATTCAATTTTACTATGTTAATACATATTCTAAAAAAAGTCATTTCTGTGAGCTAAAAATAAAATGCACAAAAATTAAACTATGAAAGTTTTTGATTAAATGTCATTACTTTTACCATGCAAAATGATAAATATGGCTCATAGATTAGAAAACTAAACAGAAGTATAGACAAAAGTTTATTTTCCATGTGCATCTTGTAGCATTAGAAATTATTAATGAGCTAATGAATTTACTATGCCAGTTACAATTATTAGTTTCAGTTTTGACAGTCAGTTTTCAAAGTTTCAAAAAATGAAAGTATGAAAGTTTCAGGTTAAAATTGCAACCCCAAGACTTGTTATCCTCTTAGAGAATTTTAATTCCCACTAAAATGATGAGACATACATATAAAGAAAGGTGAACCTGTAAAGGAAGAACATATTTTCATGACTGATGCACAATACAGATTAATAAGCAGCAAATCTTCCAAAATGTGCTTGATCTGTGTTCAGATAAAAGCCAAAAATAGGGAATGCAGCTGATGAAATATACTCTTTAAAAAGAATGGTATATACGTAATAGGAAATATTACTTGAAAATTAATTGTAATTACCTTATACATTAAAACTGGTTCATAGATTGAAAGCTATCTGAGAAACAGTAAATGAAGGAGAAAAATGAAAACAGTATGTAAAATCTGGATATGCAGTGTAAAATTAGTAACTTTAGTAAAGTCTGGAACAGGCAATAAACTGCCAATTAATAGCTACAAATGATTCTAAGCTGGAAAATACTGCAAATGATAAATACAAGGAAGAGAGAGAATAAGTTGTGAGCTAACAAATTTAGAGTGTGCTCCCCCAAAAAATAAAATGGAGACACTCTTTCAAACGTTACCTGGAAATATGTAATGAAATTTTTTGTTTTAAGAAAGCAGTCAGACTATAAAGGACAAGAGGTATCACTGACTGAGAATGTTTGTGTTACCTTCATGTGGAAAAAACGCCAAACAAAACAGAACAGATGACTTAGTGCTGAATTACAGAGACAGAAGAATTACAGAATCTAAGTTACCAGGTAGGAAAAGGATATTGTCCCATTCTCAATATATCTGTTAAAACAAATCCAAATAGGATGCAATTGTGAGCAGTGAGGGACTCGTGTTAGCACAGAATAGGCATTTTGTGTCTTGCCTCCTAAGATGAGATGGGCAATATGCCTTACCAAAACTAGTGAGAGAAATGTGTTGGGTGACAAATGCACAATTCATTCCAGGAGACAAATCAATTATATATTTATGAAAGTGAACTCTGTGTAGAGTACCAGATGCAAATTAGGTTTCTAACCCTTGGCCAGTCAGATATTTCTCTGAATTTCAAACAAAAAGCAAATGTTCCTCTTTATCCAAAACTGACTGAAAGAGAGTTAGGGACTTGTGCCACAAAACTGCCTGAAGACAAGAATCACATTATATAAGAGAACTGGAAACACAATTCAGGCAGGACTTGCAAGGTCCTGAGCCCCTGAACTTCAACAGATCTTCCATCTACTGAAAAGCCTTCTAGAAATCTCATTAAGGTATTGAGGTTTATATTCATCTGGTATGGGCTTGAGCACAACCCTAGCATTGAGTTCAGTCCTAAGTGTGGATACCTTTCTTCTATTCCTTCAAATTTCCCACAATACTCATCAATAATCACTTAATAATTACTTCTGCATCTCAACTGCATATACCACTGTACCCTAAATGAAACCATTCTAAAACCAAAGTATCTCCAAAGAGAGATTCTAATAATGATTGGCCAAATCAAGAGGACACTCAACAAGTATTCATGTTTTACATTTTTACATTCAGATACACAAAGTGTCTGTTTTCTCCCATATTTCATGAAGAAAAATATCTTTGTTAGCTAGTTCTGGTAATAAGGCAGGTCATGCAAAAACACCTTTGGAAAAAGCTTTACTTGAGAAGCTTATTAAATGCAGTTAGACTGTTAACTTAAACAGACAAGCCATGTAGGTTAAGAGCAGAATCTGACTGCTCTCCACTCTCACTAACCAATCAATGATGAATAAATAGTTTTTAAAAAAGGGCCAGGAATGAGAGACATCTAGTATCATTCTTATAAAATAGGACAAGGCTATTTTTCAAGTACTTCTGTAGACTTTGGATGCATAGTTCCAGTTCTTGCTAGACTGTCTCAGGAAGTATTAGCTTCATTCCTTATTTCCCACTTACAAACTGGCACTTACATTAGAGTCAGTTTAAATTCAATGAGTGGATAAAAATACTAGTAAAGGTTTGAAACCTTCCCTTAGCTTGTATCATTGGTAATAGCATGCAAAGTTTAGATGGAAAAATTCTGCCCTCTTGGCTCAGTGTTTCTTTAAAAAAAAAGTATTTGAAGTCTGATGTAAGCTAAATGAAAGATTGCAGTCCTCTACATAACCTCTCCAAATATAAAGCTATAAGTTTACTTTAGTGATATCCTGAAATAAATACATTCAAAGAGATCTCATTAGATACAGACTTTCTTTGCCTTTAGTCCAGTGAAGTACCTATAATTTTCTTTCAAGGTCAAACTGTAGGATGTTCGATCTGAAGCAAAAGCACAACATTTCTTTCTGCTAAATCTTGATTTCCTGAAGCTTTGTTGTGCTATGTGAGCACCAAGAGCTAAATCACAGGTTCTGTGTTCATTTATGAGTCCAGTTTAATGTCAGATGCTATCCTCTTAATGTCTAACTTTAGGAAGTTAACTAGAATTAGGCAGTTACTTAAGAGATTAGATGGTATCACATGGTATTAAAAAAATCCGTTTTAAATTAAACAGCTATAAGTTTAGCTAACACTCAGAGTTAACAGAGGCTAACACTAAGATAAGAGAAATTAGGGCTATTTTATAAATATAATCTAAGAACACAATGCATAACATCAACTAAAGTTGTTATTAAATTTTCTATAAAACATCAGTGTTAATATTCTGCTAATGAAATGACCAGATGCTTTATAACCTTACAATTCCACTGAAAAGATTTTCTTCCCCAGTAGCGAGTTATTAAACAGGGCAACTTGGAGGAACTACCTGAAAATACTGCAGACTCCTGGGAAAACCTACTAAGAGACCTTGTTTTTCACATTGGCATTAGACTTTGATGAAACCCAAACCTGTGAATGTGTAACTTCTGAATGTGGCCAACAGGACCTCATACAGGCCCCAGAAGTTAGCAGTAACGTGGAGAAACTCTTCTGTTGTATATAAATAAGTAGAAGCTCAATGTTCAGATGTGACATATACCCACATTTTCATTACGTTCCCTCAAGTATTATGGGCATAGAGACATCTAAAAAGGATTTTTTAGTATTTTACTCCTTTTAATCAAGCTTCTGAAACTTTAGAGAATATATTCTCTAATGAAACATTTTCTAGCTCTATTTAAGACTAAAAGCACTCAGCTGAGCTTAGTCACAACTAGTTTTTAAATTGTATAATTTAATTGCAATATGTGTTCACTAGAATGTGAATAGAACACTACAAGCACTGCATAAATCTATTTCGTCCGTAAACCAAATTTCCCTGCATCATTGTAAGAAACTATTTCACACAATAAACACTATCAAACAAAACATTTTTCAGCTGTGTCTGCTTAGTGGTATCAAGCAACAACAGCATGTTTCTTAATACTAAGGAGAGTCAGAACATATACTTTGCAAAAACAGTGACAGCAGTGAAGAATAAGGCCAGCAGCAAACAATGGATGCTTTTTCTGTTATTCAGGTGAAGTAATACAAGATCAAATGGACATCCTCTCTAACATTCTGCACTGGAAGTATTAGCAGTAATACCCTCTTCTCATCACCTCTGCTTTGGTAGGTTAAAACAAATCCTTAAATTTCTTTTCAAAACATGCTCTCAATCCCCTTGATTGTTCCAGTAGTCCTCCTCTATATGTGAATCATAGAATCATTGAGGTTGGAAAAGACCTCTAAGATCATCGAGTCCAACTGTCAACCCA
>NW_008795495.1:1529423-1532928 GCF_000699145.1 Aptenodytes forsteri | reverse complement strand
TCAGTAAGGGTCCACCGGCACGATCCTCCGCTCCGGAGCCCTTCGCCTCGGTGGCTTCGCTGAAATGATATAATATATCATAATATAATATATATATAATATAAAGTATAATGATTGGTAATAGATTCAATGTATAAACATAAGCTTGGGAAATGTGTATTAATTTAGCAATTAAATCTGAAATAACAGCATAATCCCAAGGGTATAACACTGCATAATGTTATCACTAGTATGGAGAAATTATCTTGTTGACATATTCTCATCTAAGGTACAATTCAGTGCACAATTGAAACTTACATTTATTAAAGCACTTATTAAAGGACAAAAAAAAGAATAAAACATGTTTTATGCTGTTTTTCAGACAGAAGGCCTAATCCAAATCTGTTAAAATTAATAGGATGATCGGCTTTGACTTCAGAGAACTCTCCCTCTCTTTCTCAATCAGGGTTCAAATTGATTAATTTTGATTCACTAAGGAAAGACACAGAAGACAAGTAATGTTCTCTGGATTGGCAGAATTAGCTAGTTCCCTTCACGTTTTTTCTTTTTTTTTTCTTTTTTCTTTTTTCCTTTACTCAAAGGCAGATGAAAATTATCACCAAAAAAAAAAAAAATCTGCTCATCAGTGGAAGAAAGATAAAGCATCTAGTGTAAAGGTTTATTGCTTGTTCTCATTATTTCAAAATATTTCAATTATTCTGTGACATTAATAGTTTTATATATAAAGTTAGGAGAATAGGTTATGACAGTCAAAAACTGTTTAACAGAATGTCACTTATTGTTGTGTTAAACCATTTTGGAAGAATTTTGTTATATCAATATAGGTAGATAGATATATTTCATTTTTGAGGCACTGTGTTAGAAATTACTAGTGTAAGTGTTCTTCATTGACAAAGTTATAAGTTAAAGCAATGGTTTTAGAATAGTGTATTTGCTTTTAGTCCTGGTTATCCTAAATCTTTCTCTGTATGTTTTGAATTTCCAATACTAAGAGACAGATATTGGAGGAAAAGGAAAATTAATCATTGGTTCATATAGTAAGCACATGGTGTATACTATACTGAAGTCAATATTCACACTGCAGGATCTTAGAACCACTTTTAATTTAATCACATTGCATTCCAAGTTGCTATAGATACATTTGTTAATCACCTATATAGTCTGTAGAAAAGAAAAGTATATGATGTGCTTTATTTGGAATTCCTCATTTTCAGTTTTCAAGCTGTGTTTGTATTACACAAACACAATATCCTTCAACATTTTAGATGTTCACTATCAAATTATATTATTTTTACAACCAAAAAGTGCTTTCATTCTATCTCCAAACCCTGCAGTAATTTACAAAGATTCTTGCTGGAAAAAGACTCATATCCTTGCCCAGCATGGATTCTCCTTCCAGATACATTTAATTAATCATATATGTTACTTTTTTAATACCACTGAATTGAACATTTTCATCTTAACATGATTTGAAAATAGAGTTTTATAGAATTCAGAGCAACAAATTCAGACTGTTTAATGTAGAAAACATTTTTTTTCATTCTTTGAAAGGTGTTCCCAGGGGTCCAAAGGTCTATGAGTGTTAAAATCTTACTTAAATTTCATTTAATTTCTGAAAGGTTTTGTTTCTCTGCAGATTTAGAATTAATCACAGTAAAGAATAAAAGAATGCATAACCTTTAGTATCTAAAACAGATTAAACAACATGTGTAATTAATAAGCATTACTTCATCGTTAAATGGCATCAAGGATGACTGTTTTATAGCCATATTAATATTGATAGAAAATGTCAAAGTATCTAAATGTCAAGCCGTTTTCTTTAGGTTTTAACCATTCTTCCATTCTAATGCATAACAAATTGGTCTAGCAAGAGCACTTAAATAGCAGAAAGGTTGGTGAGACATCAGTATGGTCCTATTCTAACCTATCATTCACCTGGGCTGAATATTCCTGGTATACAGAATAGTTAAAAAAAGTTGTTCAACTTGCAAAGCTATGTTCAACTATAAATAGCATATCTGAGCAACTATAGATACTGTAGTTGAGCATAGATTGTATACATACTTCAATCTGGAGTATTTGTACAGAGGATTTGAATCTCCACTCAAAAAAAAAATTAAAATTCAGTATAATATTAGACGGCAAATTAAATGTAAAATGAAAGGAACCACTCATACTGGTCTCATTTCCTCCATTGCAACATTATGCTGAAGAGATATGAAGCCATTTCTTCTTGAAAACCATGAATAATTCTTGTAAAAAAATTTCTAAGACCTATCTGCCCACATTTTATAATTAGGCATATAATTCTCAATTTGCTATTCATTTGATGAGTGAAGTTGCTCAAATGTTCAAAGAAATAGATAGTACAATATATCGTCTGAATGGATTCCTCCATCCCTCACCCCCTGGCACAGAATCTAATCCCCCCAGCTTTTTAAAGATCCTTAAAATTACCATTTACATAGACTTATTAATTGCGGGTATGATAATCACTCCAAAAGCCATCTCCTCCAGCCTGTCCATTCTTTTCAAGTCAGCATCGATAGGACAGATGCATTTCAATAGTCTGTTCATTCACACAACACATCTCCATATGTTTTTAGTCCCATAACATAGCCAAAGATATTATTTGCCCAAAACCTAAGTGCAAAGGGAAGATGCTAATTAAGAAGACTATGAAGCTATTCACTGGATGTTAAGGGACTGAGCATTCCAAGGGGCATACTGAAAATGATCGCTCTATGTCACTGGTTTTTTATATGTGAACTTTTCTTTTATTGAAGTGGAAAGTTCTTGCTTGTTAGCTCGAGGAGGATTTTATGGCTATTACTACGTTTTTCTAATACTCAACCTCCTTTTTCATTTTCCTTTATTTTTTTCTGTGAAAGCGGTAGTAAAAGTCCTTCTAGCCTGCTCCTAGGACTTCTGGAAACTTTTTTTCTCTTTCTTCTTCTTTTCTTTTTTAATTTCTGGTGTATTCCTGAGACATGAGGGTGCAGCTGCCTCCTGGTGTCTAACCTTTGAGTATCATTCCTTTCAAGACGAAGCAAAAATCTCCCTCTTACAGAATAGGAGGTACAGCTGCTAGGCTATAAACCCACAAAAGGAGATCATGAACATTGTCTTTTGAGGCACCCATTCCCAAGGAAAAATCTGAGCACAATGCTTTTCAGTGGATGAAGATACTGTACTATTTCCTACACTATCTCAGGAGAAAGGTCCTGAGAGAGGCAGGTCCTGCTTGACCAACGTGATCTCCTTCTATGACCAGGTGACCCAACTAGTGGATGAGGGAAAGGCTGTGGATGTGGTCTACCTGGACTTCAGTAAGGCCTTTGACACCGTCTCCCACAGCATTCTCTTAGAGAAGCTGGCGGCTCACGGCTTAGACAGGTGTACTCTGCGCTGGGTCAAAAACTGGCTGGACGGCCGGGCCCAGAGAGTTGTGGTGAATGGAGTTCAATCCAGTTGGCGGCCGGTCACGAGCGGTGTTCCCCAGGGC
>NW_008795495.1:1526596-1527975 GCF_000699145.1 Aptenodytes forsteri | reverse complement strand
GAGTCCCCATCCCTGGAGGTATTTAAAAGACGTGTGGATGAGACGCTTAGGGCCATGGTTTAGTGGACATGGTGGTGTTGGGTTGACGGTTGGACTCGATGATCTTAGAGGTCTTTTCCAACCTTAATAATTCTATGATTCTATTAATTGGAAAGCTGGCATAATCAGATAAGGTCACTCTTTGGAGATTTTCAGATATGACATTCTTTTCATTGACTGAATGCAGAAGTTGGGCATTTATTTTAGTACACACAAAAATTATTTTACTTGTCCTGAGTTGGAACCTAACAGGATTTAGTATTGCTTTGAGTGATTCTGGATGCATCCAAAACTTGGGATACTTTCAATACATTCCAAAGGGGAAATAACTGAAGTACATTGTCTAGGGAATAACAAGTTCCTGTGTGAGCTACCAAGTGAAACTTAAAACAGTTTGACTTGTAGAGCAAGTAAAAGTATTAAAAAATGGAACTCAAGTGAAAACTGCTATCGACTCAAATAACAAGGGCAGTACTCAAAATACATCCATTTATATCTAACTTAATGACTAGAGTAGTCCTATTCAAAGTAATTTTAGTGACTTCACAGAATCACAGACTAGTTGTGGTTGGAAGGGACATCTGAAGGTCATCCTGTCCAACCCCCCTGCTCAAAAAGGGATGCTTAGAGCAGGCTGCTCAGGACCATGTCCAGACGGCTTTTGAATATCTCCAAGGATGGAGGCTCCACAACCTCTCTGGGCAACCTGTGCCAGGGCTCAGTTACCCTCACAGTAAAAAAAAATGTTTCCTGATGTTCAGAGGAAAACCCCTGTGTTTCAGTTTGTGCCCATTGCCCCTGGTCCTGTCAGTGGGCACCACTGAGAAGAGCCTGGCTCTGTCCTCTTTGCACCCTCCTTTCAGGTGTTTATATACATTGATGAGATTCCCCCTAAGCTTTCTCTTCTCCAGGCTGAACTGTCCCAGAGCTCTGAGCCTTTCCTCATAGGAGAGATGCTCCTGTCCCTTCATCATCCTTGTGACCTTTTGTTGGACTCTCTGAAGTATGTCCATGTCTCTCTTGTACTGGGGAGCCCAGAACTGGACACAGCAGTCCAGGTGTGGCCTCACCTGTGCTGAGTAGAAGGGAAGGATCAGCTCCTCAACCTGTTGCAACACTCTTCCTAATGCAGCAACGTTAGCCTTTTTTTGTGGCAAGGTGTGCTGGTTTTTGCTAGGATAAAGTTAATTTTCTTCGTAGTAGCTAGTATGGGGCTATGTTTTGGATTTGTGCTGAAAACAGCATTGATAAAACAGAGATGTTTTAGTTATTGCTGAGCAGTACTTACACAGTCAAGGCCTTTTCTGCTTCTCACCCCACCCCACCAGCCAGTAGGCTGG
>NW_008795495.1:1520547-1525991 GCF_000699145.1 Aptenodytes forsteri | reverse complement strand
TGTTTTGGCTACTGCTGAGCAGTGCTCGCACAGCATCAAGGCTGTCTCTCCAATGTTCCCCTGCCCCACCCAGCAGGCTGGGGGTAGGCAAGATCTTGGGAGGGGACATAGCCAGGACAGCTGACCCAAACTGACCAAAGGGATATTCCACACCATATGATGTCATGCTCAGCAATAAAAGCTAAGAGAAAGCAGGGGGTGGGGGTGGGGGTGTTATTTTGACGTTTGTCTTCTGGACCAACCACTATGCGTACTGAAGCCCTGCTTCCTGGGAAGTGGCTGGACATACCTGCTGATGGGAAATAGAGAATAAATCTTTTGTTTTCCTTTGCTTCTGCACACGGCCTTTGCTTTTGCTTTATTAAACTGCCTTTATCTTGACCCACGAGTTTTTTTCCATCTTATTTTCTTCCCCCTGCTGTCCTGCTGAGGAGGGAAGTGATAGACCATCTTGGTGGGCACCTGGCATCCAGCCAAGGCCAACCCACCACACTGACTCATGTTCCACTTGTTGTCCACCAGGACCCCAGGTCCTTTTCTGCAAAGCTGCTTTCACCAGTATATGCTGGCCCCATGGCTTCTGTTGTTTGTTTCAACACTACCCAAAATGAAAGATACTAATTTCAGGGTTTTTTCATCTGCACTCTGCCAACAGGTTTGGCTGTTAATTATACATTCAAGTTTAATAAAGATTTAAAAATCTAAGAGGAAAACCATAAAAAGTTGGCAAAGCAGTTCTTGACATTTTGGGCAACTAGCATTTAGCTGTCCACACTGATCTCATCTATCTGTGCTTTTACAGTGTGCATTTCTGCAGCATGCTTGTGACAGACTAGTCTGGTAGAAGCATATAATGGGTCCAGCAACTAAGGAAGTAAAAGCAACAAGAACTGAGTTTAAAAGTTCTCCATGTTTTCTCTTCCTTTTTTTCACTTCAGTCTCTCTGGGACAGATTCAGTTGCCTAAGCTTAGGTGGCCAGTAGCGTTCAGACACTGATACCCTGAAAGGGCTTACAGGACTGGCCTTTGAACCCTTCCAGACCAGCAAATGAAAGGCAACCAGGATATCCCATAGTGCCTGAAATGTCCCTGAAATTATTTGTGTTTACACAACTGAACAAATCCCTCTTTTCCTGCACTTTTCAGTTATTCAAGTGGAGTCATCTGAAAAGTAGTTATATCTCCGTATATGTAGAAAGTAAGAGAAAAAAGGGAAATTGCCTTGTGGTTTTCTAAAGCACCTCTGGGGGAGTTTAGAGCCCTCCAATATTTGCAAATAAGAGGCCTGGTACTCAGGAACATGAAAAAGCTTAAATCTATACACAATTTTATTTGTTTGTTTCTGCAGGCGTTATTTTAAGTTGTGTTGTAAACAAAACAGACTAGTATTCATCAAAAATCAGTGAACTTCAAGTAAAGCAGATCTCCTATTCAGACGATAAGATTCTATCCCATCTCCAATTTAACACAATTAAGTGTATTTTGGGTAAACTGAAACCACAAACAAATAGATACATTTAAAGGACACATAAACTTTTTGTTACCATGAATATGCTTACACAAAGAATTTGATTAATAAAGGCTTCCTAAGTATGAATACAAGCTGTTAAGTCCTTTAAAATTTAAGGTAAAGTAGGTGATCTAAGAAATTAACACTGTCGTAGCTCAGTATAGGCATTTTAAAAAGATGAATTGTTTCCTAGTGAAGATAAAGATATATAAGCACTTGTAATGAAACAGAGCCTGTATTTGGTATGTAACATTACCACTTTCTTGAAAAGGCATTTCATCTTTATGTTTTATGGAAATGTAATGATAAAAGAGGAACTGATTATCTGGAAAGCATTCATACAAGTCTGCTGAGTACCTGTATTCCCCCAGAGAGTTCCTGGAATGTAATTGTACCATTTGTTTCACTACAAGACAAAGACATAAAATTGCAGCCTCATTAGGTTTTAGGATGTGGAAGTTGATTTTTCTGTTGTACATCAACTTTCTTACAAGAGAATGAGAGACAAAATTGGTATAATAATTTACAAATGTTAAATAATAATTTGTAAATCTTTCTTGGCAATGCATTGAAATATAAGAAAACCTTGAGGGCTAAGAAGTTAATGCTTTGCTAGTTATAGCATCTCTTAATTTTTCATAACAGTATGAACAAATTTGTTAGTGTATAATGGTTCTAGTCTATATAACAAATAGAGATATGCTAAACTGATTCTGTTGCATCTACCTGTGTTGCTATTCACAGCACTTGTTCATTCAGATTTGTAAATGTATCCTGTAGAATTTTATGAGGATCACATTGCAATATTACTGTAAGCTATATGAAATTTCACTAACTGAGCTGCTAAGAGATTTATGTATCTGGCTCAATGTGGATATGAAAAATAAAAAAGTTATACTGCATTTTAAATATTCAGTAAACAGAGACACTAGACATTTAATTTGACGTGGGCAATAGTTTAGTATTCCACTGTTCCATATTGTTGAGCCTTTCCTAGTGTCTTTTAAAGAATTCTGTGTTTAATGAAGTTAGTACTTCAAATACTAACCCTTTGAATTTCATGGACTCATATCTGAGTCTCAATTCTACATAGGCTTTTTACTGCTTCAATTTGATTATGACTGTGATCTTTTCAGAGTAGATTAGAGTTCATCGTTCCAGAAGACTTGTATTTTTCAAGATCATATTCTTTTGTTACATGCATGATTTCATTGTTTATTTTGTAATTTATTTGTTTAATT
This sequence comes from Aptenodytes forsteri, assembly GCF_000699145.1. NCBI lineage: Eukaryota > Metazoa > Chordata > Aves > Sphenisciformes > Spheniscidae > Aptenodytes > Aptenodytes forsteri. Next base: position 1,523,240 of record NW_008795495.1, on the reverse strand, counting down.
GTTTATAATTTTTATTTTGGCTTGTTAATTCAGTTAGAATTTGTTTTTTATATTTTTTGTTCAGTAGCCTACCTGCATTTGCAATGGGAAACTTTATAATCTCAATGTTATGGTTACTACTCAGGAGTGAAATATAGACTGAAGAGATTTCACAGACAGGATCGAAGCACAAATTTGCTTGAGGACCAAATGATAATCTCAGTCTGAATAGGAAAGGTAATTATTTTTTTGCCCCTTAAGGAATGAGATCAGAATTTTAGAATTACATAATACTATTAGTATTATATATTACTTTAAGATGCTTGTTCCAGTTGCTTGTGAACTTGGAAACTATCAACTGTAAGTATATTGCTTGCCCAATTAAGGCCAGAACACTACTTATTTATCTAAAGATAAGGGGTTCAAAAAGCAGAGTGTAGCTAATACTTGCAAGTTTTTTCGTTCTTCTCTCGGACCATGACAGCAGGGAAAGAATATGAATTAAAATATTATAAATATAAAGATCACATGAAATTTTCAAGGGAGCAGCCATAAAGGAAGTGAGGGAATATTTAGATTTTGGCAAGGAAGTCAAAAAAGGATATGGACTCTGGCAGAGAAACGTATGGTGACCTGAGTGGAAGTGAATGTGTTAAGGAAGAAAGGCAAAGCTGCTGAATGAAAAGTCTAGGAACAGCTTATTTGCTGCTGCTATACCTAGTTTGCTTCTTTTATTTGTTCTTTTCCTTCAATGATTCAGTTGAAAAGTCAGTGAGACAGAAGCTACTTTGAGATCTAACGGAGAGTGAACTGACCTAGATGAGTGCATGTGGGAGCCAGCTCACACATGACATTTGACAAGTACAGTATTAAATGAAGGTCAGTCATCCATATAGCATCAAGGAGCTCCTCAAAGCTAAATTTAGAGTAATCCTTATGACTCAAACTCCTTTGAAGGGTTCCAGGACAATTAAATAGCTGGGAGTTTACAATCTGCCTCATATTGTAAATTGCCTAATAAAGCTAGTCTGAGATGGCCTCAAGTTGCGCCAGGGGAGGTTTAGATTGGACGTGAGGAAAAATTTCTTTACTAAAAGAGTGGTGAAACATTGGAACAGGCTGCCCAGGGAAGTGGTTGAGTCCCCATCCCTGGAGGTATTTAAAAGACATGTAGATGAGGCGCTTAGGGACATGGTTTAGTGGACATGGTGGTGTTGGGTCAACGGTTGGACTCAATGATCTCAGAGGTCTTTTCCAACCTTAATGATTCTATGAGAGGATTAGAAAAAAACCCTAACTCCCAAAATATGGAAGAGGCACTGGAATGAATATTTTCCTCTAGTTCTATGTTCTTTGACCTTAAACAAGTCTGAAAAAATCCTGACTCAAACTTTCTTCTAACACTATCTGCTAACCTACTGTCACTACCCACCAACCTATTAACACTACTTGAATAAAAGTTATGGCAAGACTTGCAAAGATGACAGTCAGATAATTTCAAAACTTGAAGAAATGTGCCCCTGCAACAGTAAGCAAGTCACAATACAAACTGCAGCATTTCTTTTGTTAATTCGATGTTCATTTAAAAATAATAATTAAATAGTCCTTTACAATTTAATAAAAGCAACTATATCTGCCTCATCTACACCTGTTTTTTTTCAGACTTTTGACATTTTTCTATCCAATATGTTTTCTGATGCCTCACAGCAAAGAAGAGAATTTGACTGAATTTTAGTTTACTATACTATAAACCATTCTAAAATATGTTTTTTGAAGTTTTCCAATTCAATGATGATACATTTCTGAGGAAAAAAAAAAAAAACACAAAACAACCTTCAGAGTCCACTTTGTTCTCCAGCATTGATCAAATGTCCTCATATCATAGAGATTATTATAGGATATTTGTTTAAATTAGAACCCTTTTTTTTCACTACTTTTAAACATATAAATGGCTTATCTTGATGTGAAATCAATAAATGTTTCATTTCCACTTCTAATTACCTCTATTCCTCGTTATAACAAATTCCCTTTAAAATAGAGAACCTGCCAATTTTTTTATACGAAGTCCTTCAAAGTGCTGGGAAGGAAGGGATAAAAAAATGTTCTGTGAAAAACCCAATCATGCAGTGAATATTGTGTCTGAGTCCATGATCCTGGGTGACTGAAACTGTTTATTAAACTATCCAGAGTGAGTGTAATCATGTGCTAAGTGGTAGCTGAATTGAATACATGAAGACTCCAAACTATAACTTTCATCTTCATCTATAGGCAATTAGGAGAAATTTCAGGATCGGTAGTCCTTGTCCTTGTGAGACATTTCAACTTCACAGACATCAGCTGGCAATATCATATTGCTGTGATGAGCAGGTCTTGGAAATTCTTGAAGTTTGTAGGAGATGATAACTTCTTGTGACAGGTACTCACTCAGCCAGCTAGGAAAGATGCCCTCCTAGACTTGCTATTTGTGAATAGAGGACTTGTGGGGGATGTGATGGTATGTGGTCCTAGACTTGCTATTTGTGAATAGAGAACTTGTGGGGGATGTGATGGTATGTGGCTGCCTTGGCCACAGTGATCATGAAATGGTTGAGTGTAAAATTTTCAGTGTAATGAGAAAAAAGGACAGCAGATTTGCTACCCTGGAGCTCAGGAGAGCAAACTTTAAGCTATTTAGGGAGATATTTAGCAGAGTACCCTGGGAATCTGCTTTTGAG
>NW_008795495.1:1513462-1518653 GCF_000699145.1 Aptenodytes forsteri | reverse complement strand
AACAGAGGCTGAGGGGGGACCTCATTGCTCTCTACAGCTTCCTGAGGAGGGGAAGTGGAGAGGGAGGTGCTGATCTCTTCTCCCTGGTATCCAGTGATAGGATGGGTGGGAATGGTTCACAGCTGTGCCAGGGGAGGTTTAGGCTGGACATTAGGAAGCATTTCTTTACCGAGAGGGTGGTCAAACACTGTCTACTCTATTCTATTCTATTCTATTCTATATCTGGTACAATCTAACCAATGAGGCAAAATACTAATTAAAAGAAAGATTTTACTTCCATTGCATCTCCAATAATATTAAATGATTGCATACTTGAAAGACATTGTATTTTTTTTTTGGTTTTCAAAAGAAAAAACTTTTTTAGTACAAGTAAAGAATTATATTATGTTTTATGTATTCATACTGAGGTTATGAATTCATTATAACATTTTTAAACTTCTAGGTTCCAATATAGATATTATAATAAAAGACTAAGTGCATGTATGAAGAAACAACTTGTGCTTTGTTTCTTTTACACTTCTTTGTCCTTCCAGACAACATAATGGAGGGTCACAGTCTCTGCCTATGCCCAATAGCTGATTGATTTTCCTTCTGTCCCACTTTGAAGGACAAGTGAATGGTGTGATTTGCTAACAAAGACATTGCTCAAAACAGATACAAACAGTTAGATAAGCATATTGTAAGGTTGCACCAGGAATACTAATCACTTTTTAGTGGTAGCAAAGTCTGTATAAGGGCTACAATCTTGGAAGCCTGTGTGATAATGTGAGACTGTTTGCATTTGGACATGGGATTTTTTTTTTGCTCATGCCTGCCTGGTATTTGCAGTGCACAGATATTATAGTGCACAAGACACTATTGGCCAAAGTTTTGCAAAAATAAACAGTAGAATTTGTAATACTAAATCAAACCAATGCCAAAGGTATGTCTATATTTGATAACTATGTTGGGTTTTTTAATTTCCCTCTTACTAAACTACTGTGTTACCCCATCAATGGTAGCAACAGGAAAAATGTCTGTACAAATAGTTTGCAGCAACAGAATTATTATGTCACCTTTCTATGTTTATAGTATATCCATAAGTACTATGACAAAGTTTGGAAGCCTGGGAAAGTAGATTTGTCCTTTTGAGTTCCTCAACTGTCGGTATAGGACCCATAGGCCAACTATATTCCTAACTTGGGCACCTTCATTAGAAACATAAAACTTAGCTGAGCTAAATCTTGGCCTTTATCTTGTTCATACAAGTGCTCCTGTTGCTACAACTGCTGTATTGCTGCACAGTATATGAATAAGTTGAGAAAAATGTTCGTGTAGGCAGACAGAGTAGGAATCCAGTTCATCTAAATTTAGGTGTCTATGTAAGACTAGATATCTAAACATAAGATTAGGTGTCTGAATTTACATTATTGTCACTGGTGATGTAATCAGCACAGTCAATGAAGCTTCACCCTACCTATTTGATCTATTTAATACCTCTCTAGAAACCAAGAACTATATTGACTAGATTCCTACCTCTGATAATAGGAGATAGGATATTAAAACCACATATAGGCACCTATCATGTAGACACTCAGAGTAATGGTGAGACGAATCCCACCTGCAGAACTACAGCCTTAGTGTATGAAACCCTGCAACAACCACGGTGGGAAAGTGTAGAATAAGATAGTAACAGTGACCAGCATGAGTATATGCTTAGGTTTAGCTGACCACAAGAACTGGCAAATTCACTCAAATAGAAAAACAGAAAAGCTTCTTGCACTTCTCTTTTAAATAAGTTAAATGCTGATAATGATGATAATGAGGAAAAACATTATAGTTATGAGAAGTGAAAAAAGATAATTGTGATTTAATTAAATGTGTTTGATACTTTACCTGAGTACCAGCATAAGTAACACACAACTAAAGCAAAGTTCTTTGACAATCTTTGGCAATAAGCATGTGACAAAAATGTGATAAGAACAAGAAGTTGAAAGAAAGAGGGTGAGGGGGGTTGAAATAAACAATATAATTTAGTATATGTATGGTATGATATATGAAGTTGCTTAGCGTATATAAGAGGAAATGAACTACAAGCAGTTGGTGTTAAGCTTCTGGAGGATTATACTGCTTGTATATTGCTTAACTGCCCAAAGGAAAAGAAAATATTTTCATCTACCTATTGTGGTTAACTTTGGCTGGCCACCAGGTGCCCACTAAACCATTCTATCACTTCCCTTCCTCAGCAGAACAGGGAGAGAAAATAAGACTAAAAGCTCATGGGTCAAGATAAGGAGAGGGAGATCAGCTCACCAATTACCATCATGGGCAAAGCAGACTTGACTTGGGGAAAGTAATTTAATTTATTGCCAGTTAATAACAGAGTAGGATAGTGAGAAATAAAAACAACTAAAAACACCTTTCCCCCACCGCCCTTCTTCCCAAGATCAACTTCACTCCTGACTCTTCTGCCCCCTCCCCATGAGTGGCACAGGGGAACAGGGAATGGGGGTTGTGGTCAGTTCATCACATGTTATCTCTGCTACTCCTTCCTCCTCACACTCTTCTTCTGCTCCAGCATGGGGTCCCACCCATGGGAGACAGTCCTCCACGAACTGCTCCAATGTGGGTCCTTCCCCCAGGCTGCAGTTCTTCAAGAACTGCTCCAGCATGGGTGCTTTCCACTGGGTGCAGTCCTTCAGGAACAGACTGCTCTAGCATGGGTCCCCCATGGGGGCACAGGTCCTGCCAGAAAACCTGTTCCTGCATGGGCTTCTCTCCATGGACCACAGCTCCTGCCAGGAGCCTGCTCTAGCATAGGGTCTCCATGGGCTGCAGCTTCCTTCAGGGCACATCCATCTGCTCCAGTGTGGTCCTCCAAAAGCTGCACGGGAGCAACCTGATTCAGCATGGTCTTCTCCAGGGGCTGCAGGTGAATCTCTGCTCTGGTGCCTGGAGCACCTTCTTCCCCTCCTTCTTCTCTCACCTTGCTGTCTGCAGGGCTCTTTCTCTCACACTTTTCTCACTCCCCTCTCTCATAGCATTTTTTGCCCTTTCTTAAATATGTTTTCCCAGAGGCAACACCAGCATTGCTGACAGGCTCAGATGTGCCCTGCAGTGGTCCACCGAAGCCAGCTGGAACCAGAGGGGAACAGGGCAGACCCTCTCCTCTCCTCTCCTCTCCTCTCCTCTCCTCTCCTCTCCTCTCCTCTCCTCTCCTCACAGGGGCCACCCCAGCAGTGCCTCTGCTACCAAAACCTTTCCACAGTCACTCAATATACCTATGTATGCATAGAACATGAGCAGAGAACGTTTTCTGAGAAGTCAAGAGAGAAAACAGAATTAACCTTTGCTATGTTTCATATTATATATTTCAAACAGCACAGTATTACAAATCTGTGTCTGAAGAGACAGTTGCTTGTATTTAGTGAAGTTTTCTCCTTTACGAGATAGCACAAACAATTGATGGTAAATGCTGGAACAAGAGATAGAGGAGGGTGAGTGCCATGCTAATGCATTCAGTCCATCACTCTGTAATTTTTGATACTATCAGAAAACTGGGTAGGAAAGGTTTATATGAGCTGTTTTAACGCTATTTCTGCTGAGTTCATATCATAGGACCAAAGTAGAGCTGGCCCACAGTAATGCCCCTGAAACACACATGGTGGTTGCCGTTTTCTCACCTTCATCTGTTTGCTCTGTAAGTCTGATAAAATTATATTTCACCACTTGTTGATGCAGACATGGTCCTCATGGTCATGAGTCTGAAGATCAGGGGCAACTATTAGCAGTACAGCAATATTTTGGAATCAGATCTTTTGTAACCTATTGAAATCAGTTTTTTAATAGCTTAATTTAGTTTCTTGTAGGCAATGTCAGGGATATGAAACATATTCCCTATAGAAAATGAAGGAATTCTGGGTAGTGATTCTGCTATTACAATGTCTCCATGTTTCAGGAATCCTAAAGCATTATTACAATGAGAGATCACATACAAACCTGCCATAAGAAATTCAGTGACTACAGCAGGTTGCCATAATTATTAATTTCTTACTCTCTGAACTATTAATATGCTGCCTTAATCAACCAAACACAGATTTGAGCTTTTATTCAAACAGCTGTTCAACACCGTTTCCTTCCACAATTCCATGCAAAAAGGAAATCTCACTTACAAAATTATTAACACAATTAATGTCTCGTGGAACAAATGAAAAATGATCATTTGAAATAGCAGTTTGGGTGAGAAGATCACTTAAATCAATCACTATTTAGATTAATTTATTTCATAATTACGAAGATCTTCTGTATGAAAAAAAGTGAATCATTAATAGAAGAGACATTCATGAAGTCAGACATTTTTGGTCTAGCGTGGAGCACAGTAGCAGTATAATACTTATAAGCATAACTCAGTTTCTTGATTTCATAGATACAGTGAGATAAATATAGAGAACAAAAATCATAGAGTCATAGAATAATTTAGATTGGAAAAGACTCTTAAGACAATCAAGTCCAATTGCAAACCTAACACTGCCAAGTCCACCAATAAACCATGTCCCTAAGTGCCACATCTACATGTCTTTTAAATACCTCCAGGGATGGGGACTCTACCACTTCCCTGGGCAGCCTGTTCCAATGCTTGACAACCCTTTCAGTGAAGAAATTTTTCCTAATAGCCAATCTAAACCTCCCCTGGCACAACTTGAAGTCATTTCCTCTTGTCCTATCACTTGTTAGTAGGGAGAAGAGACTGACACCCACCTCGCTACAACCTCCTTTCAGGTAGTTGTAGAGAGCAATGAGGTCTCCCCTCAGCCTCCTTTTCTCCAGGCTAAACAACCCCAGTTCACTCAGCTGCTCCTCCTAGGGCTTGCTCTCTAGGCCCTTCACCAGCTTCACTGCTCTTCTCTGGACATGCTCCAGCACCTCAATGTTTCTCTTGTAGTGAGGGGCCCAAAACTGAACACAGTATTCGAGGTGCGGCCTCACCAGTGCCGAGTACAGGGGCACGATCACTTCCCTACTCCTGCTGGCCACACGATTTCTGATACAGGCCAGGATGCCATTGGCCTTCTTGGCCGCATGGGCACACTGCTGGCTCATGTTCAGCCGGCTGTCAACCAACACCCCCACGTCCTTCTCTGCTGGGCAGCTTTCCAGCCACTCTTCCCCAAGCCTGTAGCACTGCATGGGGTTGTTGTGGCCCAAGTGCAGG
>NW_008795495.1:1512314-1513094 GCF_000699145.1 Aptenodytes forsteri | reverse complement strand
TGGGCCCGGCCGTCCAGCCAGTTTTTTACCCAGCGAAGAGTACACGTGTCTAAGCCGTGAGCAGCCAGTTTCTCCAGGAGAATGCTGTGGGAAATGGTGTCAAAGGCTTTACTAAAGTCTAGGCAGACAACAGCCACAGCCTTTCCCTCATCTACTAAGCTGGTCACCTTGTCACAGTAGGAGATCAGGTTAGTCAAGCAGGAATTGCCTTTCATAAACCCATGCTGACTGGGCCTGATTGCCTGGTTGTCCCACACATGCCATGTGATGGCACTCAAGATGATCTGCTCCATAATGTTCCCTGGCACCGAGGTCAGATCGACAGGCCTGCAGTTCCCTGGATCCTTCTTCCAGCCCTTTTTGTAGATGGGCATCACATTTGCTAACCTCCAGTCAACTGGGACCTCCCCAGTTAGCCAGGACTGTTGATAAATGATGGAAAGTGGCTTGGTGAGCACTTCTGCCAGCTCCCTCAGTACCCTTGGGTGGATCCCATCCGGCCCCATAGACTTGTGCATGTCGAAGTGGTATAGCAGGTTGCTAACCGTTTCCCCTTGGATTATGGGGGCTTCATTCTGCTCCCTGTCTCTGTCTTCCAGCTCAGGGGCTGTGTACCCCAAGAACAACTGGTCTTACTTCTTGTAAGTAAGACTGTAAGTAAAGACTGACGCAAAGAAGGCATTAAGTACCTCAGTCTTTTCCTCATCCTTTGTCACTATGTTTCCCCCCGCATCCAGTAAAGGATGGAGATTCTCCTTAGCCCTCCTTTTGTTGCTAAGA
>NW_008795495.1:1510347-1512177 GCF_000699145.1 Aptenodytes forsteri | reverse complement strand
AAGAATCAAAAACTCTATCATTTTGTGATCGCTATGCCCAAGATGGCCTCCAACCATCACATCACTCACAAGTCCTTCTCTGTTCATGAACAACAGGTCCAGCGGGTCGCCTTCCCTAGTTGGCTGACTCACCAGCTGTGTCAGGAAGTTCTCTTCCATATGCTCCAGGAACCTCCTAGACTGTTTCCTCTCTGCTGTATTGTATTTCCAGCAGACAATGTACATTATCACACAGAAACAATCAAACTACAGAAGGTAAGTCAGGTCAAGTAGGCATGGTTATGAATACCTCTGGGAGATAAGAGACTACGTGTAGTCTGACTACAGACGCCAGTTCTAAGTAACACATCATCTTATAAATTAAAAAAATGTATTAACAATTTGCCTTTGGTATACTAGTGTTGCATGAGTTGAAACTCTGTTAGCGGACTAATTTGGATTTGACTGTTGCTTATCACTTTCTGATGCAATAAATAAAAGGAGAAATCAATAAGAAATGTCCAGAAACTTAGGAGACTAGTGTGTATAAATACTTGAGCAGGCAAGCAAAAGAATAGTAGAATAAGAATAAAAGAATTATAACAATAATAGAACAAATAACCTCATAAACCTACTTATTAGCTTTTTTCCAAGTTAGAGTGTTGAACACCAGTTCAGTGTCAATTTAAAAGTGGGAGATAGATTTCAGTTATTCTGAGCTGCAAGTAGAGTTTTAGTTGCTTAGAGCAACTTGGTGTGTTGTCTACACTTAAATGCAAGCACAAAGACTGTATGTGGAAGTGTGCTGAAGACATAAGATGATGAGTTTCTTATGGAGAAAACAGAAATTAAGTCACTATTCAGGGGTATAAAAGAGCAAAACAAATTATTTTAAATAAAAACATGCATGAACACCCATGCATATGCATGCACCCTTGCAGAGTTTAATTGAGTTTTGTATACTTTAGAGGCAGTATACTGTAACATGCCCAAATAGTTGCTTATGACAGTACAGAGAAGTTGGTAAAACTAGCAATTAGCAATGACCAAATAAAAATAATTCTAATCTATAAATCAATATTTTCATGCCATTTTTCATTTTGGACACCTCACAGTATTTTATTGCTTCATCTGAGACCTCCTCAAGGAATTTTATTCATAGGGGGAGAGATGTTCAGCCTTTTTGAAAAGGATCGCTTTGATTGTTTCAGGATGATTATCTTGCATTCCTAGTTACTTTTACAAATTACCTATGTATATTTTTTTATGTATTAATTTTAGTTTTATTTAAATATCAGAGACAATACAAGCTTTTTGAATAACAATTATATATATATATTTGTATATGTTTATATTTGTATTTATAAGCTTTCTGGTTTATGATGTCTTTATTTAACATTATAAATTAAAGCTATTTAAAGCAAAATTTTAAATATATGAGTAATTTAATAATGTCGATTCAGTGACCCTTTCTAATCTGAACACTCAATGACTTCTGGGTATGCTCAGTAACAGCATTTTAGATGTTTAGGTCCTATGGTAGCAATATGTAAAAACCTATAAAGATAAACCTACACAGTTGAAAAGGATGTACCTTGGATTTAAATACCTACTTTTCATCTTGATCTTGTATGAAGTACAAACTTTCTTAATGAATATAACTTAGAATGGGTTGCAGGATTTGGATCTTTAGCTGTAGGATATCAAACTGCTCAGTGATAATTAGGAGAGTCAGTGAAATGTGGAATGTCACAGAAGAGCTTTCTCATTTGCTTTGCTTCATCTCTTGCAAACGCTGTGTACCTGACCTGCAAGCTGGCATCAAATGCAAAAATAAATTAGTTGTGTTAT
>NW_008795495.1:1506362-1510336 GCF_000699145.1 Aptenodytes forsteri | reverse complement strand
TGTTTTTTTTTTTTTTTTTTTTTTTTGAAATTGTTATCACTCCAAATGGAATTTTGCCAGATTCCTTTATAGTGCATTCTAAGAAGCTGAAACAGTGCAAAGAAATTGTTTCTAAAAGCTAATATAAATGTGAGATTCCTTCAGTTTTGGTTTCAGATGGGGATGCTGGAAAATTTATAAGAAAATCTTATATTCTGTCATATTCTATTTGCTTAATTTGTTTGATACCTCTTTCTGATATGGATGCTGAAAGACAATATTTTTCCAATATGTATAAATGTATCTCATCATACTGTTGTGTACTTGTCATACCAGCACCTCCACTAGCACCAGACAGAAAAACAAATCAGTAAAGAGATATTCAATTATCACAAATCTTTCTATTTCTAACAATTCTGTAAAAATAATCGAGAAAATGGTTTTCATTTTTTAATCAGCATTGGACTAACAATCTAAAGGACAAATTAATGCATTTATACTGCATTTTTGCATTTGACATTCAACTCAGCTGCCTATTTTCACAGACATCTCACTTTTTTATAGAGAGAACTGAGGAACACTGAGAACTTCCATAAGCATTAGGTCTGATATTTCAGAGTGATACTGAGATAGGAAATAATCTTCTCATTACTTCTTTCAGATGTTATGACTTGACTCCATTTAAACAAATCACTTTAAGTGTTTGAGAAGAGATTACCAGAGTCTCAGTTATCAGCTTGCACTCATGTGCTTTGGTTTAGACATTGACTCATAGAATCATAGAGTGGTTTGTGTTGGAAGGGACCTCTAAAGGTCATCTAGTCCAACCTCCCTGCCATGGGCAGGGACATCTTCAACTAGATCAGGTTGCTCAGAGCCCCGTCCAGCCTGACCTTGAATGTTTCCAGGGATGGGACATGGGGATGAAAAGTACAGTTAGTGTATTTTCTTGATAAGCCTCCAGAAAACTGGGATTCTTCTCTGAAACAGGAGAGAAAAGATTATGAGAAATTAATTTCTATGTATATCCCAACACAGAGTAAGCACAATCTTGCCTGGTGGTGAATTCTCTGTTGTTTTCCACTGCAAACAATACACTTTTCCTGCAGCAAGGGTCTAAGTGTGCAAAGCAAAAAGTCATTTCCTTGTGTTTAACAGTCAAATGACCCAGTCCTTTGCTGTTTTTCTTTTCCATTGATTGTGCAGTTCCTTTTGGAGTGACACAATATACAGGACTTTTATTAAGATCTGCTGAATCATCAAGAGTGTTCACATTTGTAGATCAGGTGTGAGTAATAGTAAGACAAATTGCTTGGCGCATACTCAGTTGGACCTCTGTGACACTGTGCAGGCTATTTTTTTGCTCATTTGCTCATAGCTTTACCTTTATTTAATGCTATGCAATAGCCTAGCCTGATACATTCTCAGAAACTTTTCTGTGCCTGTACTTTTTCAACTCCATGCATAAAAATGGGGCCTGCCCTTACTCTGTAACTGTCATTAAAAAAAATAAAAAAGAAAAAGGAAGGGAAAAAAAAAAAAAAGCCCAGGTATACATGTCTTTGTCTGCATAAAACGCCCAAAAAAAGTGGAGAGATGGGGAGAATATTACATTAGATTTCCATATTTTGTACTGAAGCTTAATACCAATGTCTGCCTATTGATTATGTGGCATAGCTTTTGGATTCTGGCTCTAAATAATACACATTTTCTTTTTGGTAGCAAGTATGAGAAATTTTGAGAATATTACATTAGATTTTTATATTTTGTACTGAAGCTTAATACCAATGTCTGCCTATTGATTATGTGGCATAGCTTTTGGATTCTGGCTCTAAATAATACACATTTTCTTTTTGGTAGCAAGTATGAGAAACCACAATTGAGACCTGTAACTGTTAAATCCAAACTGCTTTGAAACATCCAGATACATTGTAGCTTTACACACAGCAGAAAGAAGAAGGGGGCATAAACTATCCAAAAGATGTGGTTCAGATATAAACCAGAAATTAAGTAGATAGTAGACATTTGAACTGTGTTTTGAAAAAGTCATGATCCAGAATCTAAACACCTTGTATGACTGGAAAAGGCTTTTAAGCATCTGCTTATGAACATTCCTAAACCTGTCACTGAGTGAGCAAATCTCCTTTTCCCAGGCAAGCCTAATTATAATGTAGAAACTAGATGACAGAAACTAGATGACATTCTGTTTCCATCTGCCCGTCCATTGTGGTTGGCATTTTGAAAGTGCTCTTAGAACTAGCTGACAATACAAAAGCTTCACAGCAGAATGCACGTGTATCTCTTCATTTTTAAGTACAGTTTGAGGAGAAGATATCTCCAGTAAGAGCTAAAAAAAGGTTGCAGCAGTCATTCAAGAAGTGAGAGATCTTAAGCCTCACTGTAGCCAACTTTTTGTCTTCCACCAGTCAAGGAATTCTCACATGAGGCTGCGGTTTGTTTCCCCTCCTCCCACCGAAAAGAAGAATACAAGCTTCCTGGTGTGAGAAAGGGAGTGTTAAATCAAAGAACATGATCTCCGAGGGCACTCAGCTGCGTAGGGGTACACCTGGCTTTTATCATTAACCTTCAAAAAATTTGTATACAGTATATGTTTAAGCCACTCAATTTGAAAAAAAGTAAGTAATGCTAGAATAAAAAAAAAAGAAATAGCCACTCAGGAAAATGGCAGCTATCCCAGCCAAGATCTTGGGTTTGTTTACATGTAAACACATGTTTACATATGTGCATTACCTTCATTCAGAAACAGTGCAGTAAAATCAGACAGGCTGGTTAAAAACCATGTGAATGATAGCTGCCTTTGGAACAGGAACTGAGGAATCTTTTCTTCTGAGGCCTATTAGTATATTATTGTCTTTAGGAGTAGCACCTTAGTAGTACCCCAATGACTAATCAGGAACTCATGCACTGGTTTCCATAATTATTTCATAGTTGGTTTATGTATTCAATTTTAACCTACCTGAGTTAAATCCAAGGCAGTAGAGAGGATGGAGGGCAAACAACAAACAAAAAAGAAAACAGCACCAGGATCTATTTGCTGGTTGATGTCTCCCATTTTTCTCCAAGGAGGATAGTAAGGTTTTACTCTCACAGATCTGGAAGGAGAGTAAGTCCAGTAAGTCCCAAAAGCCTTTATCTAAGAAAGACAAGACATATAAAGACTGAACAAGCTAAGTTAGCCACACGAGGTGCCTGGTTGAGTGGATTATGAAAGAGATGCAAGGAAATTCTGGCAGAAAGGCTGAAATGCGCACTTTTTCCTAACTGAGAGACTGAGTAACATGACTGAAAAAATGTTATTAAATGAAAAAAATGAAGCTTTAGATACAAGGAAACAACTGCACAAGGGCCTTTAAAAAATACTTAAAGTTTTTCCGAATGAATGAATAATGTTTTAGGTTATTTTAACTAAATTAATAAGAGAGTTCCTTTTTCTGTGCATTACTTCAATCCTGACATGATAGAACCTCACTGAAAGGAAATAGCCTCTTTCTTTGTCTTCCCCAGTGCAGGAGGTTATGACTTCAATATCATTGCTTGGCTCTCTGTTACTATCAATGTTACCTGTACGCAACCCTAATACAGATGAGTACTTCAGAACTTGTTTATTTTGTGTTATCCATCCACTTTACAGTTGGCCAATGGGAAATTAGACCCAACCTGTGTGACTTGAGTTCTTTTAACACCTTAGGTTTCACTGTCCTCTTTTTCAGTGTTTAAACTTACCATTTATACAGTGACTGTACCTTTTCTGTTGCGTGGTTAGTTTGTTTTGCACACAGTGAATATGAAAATAAACATTGGTTTAATGACTACATAATTTAAACAGCACAAAGAAATTATATAATTTTGAACCTACCTGACTGATAACACTCTAAGCTAGCATACACAGAAGTCAAAACAAATTCATGTTATAGAATCATAGAATCATAGAATCATAGAATCATTAAGGTTGGAAAAGACCTCTAAGATCATTG
>NW_008795495.1:1501709-1505530 GCF_000699145.1 Aptenodytes forsteri | reverse complement strand
CCCCAGTGCTGAGCCCTGGGGAACACCGCTCGTGACCGGCCGCCAACTGGATGTAACTCCATTCACCACAACTCTCTGGGCCCGGCCGCCCAGCCAGTTTTTGACCCAGCGCAGAGTCCACCTGTCTAAGCCGTGAGCCGCCAGCTTCTCTAGGAGAATGCTGTGGGAGACGGTGTCAAAGGCCTTGCTGAAGTCCAGGTAGACCACATTCACAGCCTTTCCCTCATCCACTAGGTGGGTCACCTGGTCATAGAAGGAGATCAGGTTGGTCAAGCAGGACCTGCCTTTCATGAATCCGTGCTGGCTTTGAGAAGTAATTTGGCTTCTGAAGAATAATAAATGTATCTAATGACCTATTAGGCAAGAGTATTCAAGGAAAAACACCGGAATCATTCAACAAACAGTGATTATATAGCACAATGAAGAAAATGAAATACAGAGAAGGAAATGTGTTTTGACAGCCTAAATGCCCTTTACTCTTTCTTCAAAAAACTTACTGTTATTTATGGCTTTCCTTAGGAAAAATGTGTCCTTGTTGCATATTCCTTTTTAAATGCCCTGTGAAACGATTATGACACCTGCTGTAGAACAACTTGACTGGGTTATGCCCACACAGATAGAACCGTGGTGCTGTAAATCTAAGAGCTGCCAAACTGTCCACACACACTATGCTGGAATTGCCCGCGATCCTCTATTATTTGTCTTTAAATATTTTACACTCCTGACACAAATCCAATATTGCTTGCTTGGCTAGATGTTGTTCATGAACCCTGTACACAAACATTTTCTAGCTCTGTTTCTGGTTATATGCTATTGTATTAAAAAAAAAAGTCCTCTTTCTCAAACGTAACCCGGACATTCTGACAGGACCATGGAAAATGTCAAGAAATGAATGGAATGGAAAATGTCAGGTAATCCTGAATTCTTGTTCCCATTGGTAAAGCTGTTAACTTTTTCATCTGTCATGTGATTGTGTAAAAAAACTAAAGGTCAGCAAGTGACTGTTTAGCCTTCTATATAGGACCGAAAAAGATCAACTGCTTCACATGCCAGTTTTCATTTATGTCACACCAGCTTATGTTTTAATTAAACCCTAACACCCAATCCCGTCCCATTCCAAATATTAAATAAATAAAGTGTTTGGTCTTAGAAGACTCCAGCCATTGGAAAACAGTTTTACCCCAGTGATTGAGCCTGAATATGAAACTTGACCTACTTTTCCATCTGTAAAACACAGATAATAGAATCTGTGAATTCTATTCTGATTCTATTCTGTGATAATAGAATCACAGAATCACAGAATGGTTGATGTTGGAAGGGACCTCTAGAGGTCATCCTGTCCAACCCCCTGCTCAAGCTTTACTTAAAGCCCTGTGCCCAGGACCATGCCTTTGAATATCTCTAAGGATGGAGACTCCACAACCTCTCTGGGCAACCTGTGCCAGGGCTCAGTCACCCTCACATTAAAAATAATGTTTCCTGATGTTCAGAAGAAAACCCCTGTGTTTCAGTTTGTGCCCATTGCCCCTGGTCCTGTCAGTGGGCACCACTGAGAAGAGCCTGGCTCTGTCCTCTTTGCACCCTCCCTTCAGGTGTTTATATACATTGATGAGATCTACCCTGAGCCTTCTCCTCTCTAGGCTGAACTGTCCCAGAGCTCTGAGCCTTTCCTCATAGGAGAGATGCTCCTGTCCCTTCATCATCCTTGTGACCTTTTGTTGGACTCTCTGAAGTATGTCCATGTCTCTCTTGTACTGGGGAGCCCAGAACTGGACACAGCAGTCCAGGTGTGGCCTCACCCGTGCTGAGTAGAAGGGAAGGTCACCTCCCTTGACCTGCTGGCAATACTTTGCCTAATGCAGCCCAGGATATCATTAATCTTCTTTGTGGCAAGGCATAACGCTGGCTCCTGTTCAGCTTGCTGTCCACCAGGTCTCCAAAGACCTTTTCTGCAAATCTGCTTTCTAGCCAGTTCGTCCCCAGCACATACTCATGCATGGGGTTGTTCTTTCCTGGGTGCAGGAACTTGCACTTCCCCATGTTGAACTTCATAAGGTTCCTGTCAGACCATTTCTTCAGCCTGCTGAGGTTTCCCTGGATGGCAGCACATCCCTCATGTATCAGGCACTCATCCCCAGTTTTGTGTCATCAGCAAACTTGTTGAAGGTACACTTTACCCCATCATCCAGCTCATTAATGAAGATTTAGAACAGGATTGGACCCAGTATTGACCCTTGGGGTACACCACTTGTTACTGGCCTCCAACCAGACTTCTTGCTACTGATCATCACCCACTGGGCCCAGCCGTTCAGCCAGTTTTCAATCCACCTCACTGTCTGCTCATCCAGCCACTATTTCATCAGCTTCTCCATGAGGATCTTATAGAAGACCATGTCAAAAGCCTTACTGAAATCAAGGTGGACAGTATCCACTGCTCTCCCCTCATCTACCAAGGTAGTCTTTTCACAGTAGAAGGTTATCAGGTTGGAAGGTGTATTGAGTGTATAAGGCAAGGCTTTGGTAGCCAGGGGTAGCAGGGGTGGCCTCTTTGGGAAAAGGTCAGGGGTTGTCCTTTGCCAGACACTGCTGGTTCCAGCGGGGTCTGCAATGGACTCACCACAGGCCAAAGCTGAGCCCATCAGTGAACTTGGTGGTGCCTCTGTGAAAAGATATTTAAGAAAGGGCAGAAAATACTGGATAGAGAGGAAGAGGGAACAAAAAGAATGTGAAACAACACGGGGAACACCAAGGTCAGAGGAGCAGGAGGTGCTGCATGGCAGGGCAGTATACCTTCCAAAGGGACTGCAGCTCAGGGATGAGCCCACACTGGAGCACCCCAAAAGGAGTGAGTCTTCTGGAGAACACATGCTGGAGCATAGGAAAAGAATGGGAAGGAAGGAGCAGCCGAGAGGATCTGCTACATCAGACTGCAACCCCCACCCAGTGCAACCCCCAGTGCCATCTGTTGACTCACTGAAGGGACTGAGTGTAATCCATGATGATAACAAGGTGTGTTGGAGTGAAGTTGAGCCTTATGTTTTATATATCAAATCTATGCTTTAAATACAAAAAGAGAGGAAAGGTGTAAATGTCTGGGGTTTCTTTTTTAGGTTTTTTTTTCACCCTTACCCAAATCAGTAATTAATATTTATTTTGATTGGCAATAAATAATGTTAATTTCCCCACAATGAATCTCTTTTGCCTGCTACAGCAATTGGTAAGTGATCTGCCTGTCTTAATCTTGACCCCAGAGCTTTCTTGTTCCTGTTCTTCCTTTTTTTTCCCTGCTGTCCAGCTTATTTTCTCCAAACAACTAGCATACAATGTTGTTTTTCAGACTGTTTTACGGAAAGCTCAGAACACTTTAAAAAAAATCATATAATCCATAAAAGAGTGTGATTAATTCAAACTGTTTATCTCAATGTGCATCACTGCACTTACATGCTATGAGATCCAAGGACCATCATATAGTCTTTAAATGAACTGATTTAACTCTATCTTTATATCACATAATGTATTTTTTTCTCCACTAATGCAAGTAGATATTTGTTCTCAACTTCCTCTATGTTATTTAGATACTATCTTCCAAATTCCAGCATTACTTTATTTTTTGATAGTTTATACTAATTTGTGCTTGTGCCATCCTTGTCTCTTAGTTGAAATAGCTCTGATTAGTGGTGTACTCTATGGGTGTATTTATAATGGTAAGCACATCCTCCCTCAGCCTTTATTTTGGATGCTCAACCTCTTTTAATCTGTTTCTATATGTTTTCCCATACTTTCTGTCGGTTTAACCTCTCAGTTGGCAACTAAGCACCACG
>NW_008795495.1:1500696-1501448 GCF_000699145.1 Aptenodytes forsteri | reverse complement strand
GCTAGTGTAAGCATTACCTAGCAACAACTAAAACATCGGTGCCTTATCAACTTTGTTCTCATCCTAAATCCAAAACACTGTACCAGCTACTAGGAAGGAAATTAACTCTATCCCTGCCGAAACCAGGACACTTTCCCAGTCTATCCCAGTCTTTTCCCATACTAAGTTGTAGAAGTAGTATATATTAATTGTTTTTTTAATTTACTTGTAGTAAGTTAAATTAATTTCTCTAAATGTGGAGTATCATAACTGTATTGCAAATACATTTCTTAGGATCAATAGGAATTACCTATTGATAAATATTACATGTACCTGTCTTTACATATTTGCATAATACATCTCATCTCATATGTATTATGACTTTACTGGGTACTGATATCAACAATCAGATGTTGTTTTCTCAGTCATTTCCAGATTATTAGATCCCTGCTTACAGCAGAAATCTTCAGTCTCTGTTCCAGGACGGTGCATTTTATGTTATTGCCTTTCAATTTATTACTATATTCATTCATTGTCATTATTAATGACATCATAGTCTTCTTTTATATCAATGATATCTCATAAAGTGTTTTCAGCAAATAAATTTACTTTTATGATAAGATCATTAATGAAGATATTAAATTAGCCGATGTTATTTCTTGGGAAATTCCACTGTTTAGTTCCCTGATTGTCCTGGTTTCAGCAGGGATAGAGTTAATTTCTTTTCTAGTAGCTGGTACAGTGTTTTGGATTTAGGATGAGAACAAAGTTGA
>NW_008795495.1:1490189-1500667 GCF_000699145.1 Aptenodytes forsteri | reverse complement strand
GTTGGGGGGAGTGAGCGAGCGGCTGCGTGGTGCTTAGTTGCCGACTGAAGTTAAACCACGACACTGATGACTAGCAGTTCCTTTTTGTCGTATGCTCTTTAGTTACTTTACCTGCACTGTATTAAAGTGTTTCCACTTTAACAAATTTCCCCTGTAACATTGCATTAAAATCTGAATTTTAAATAAAAGTTATCTTTTCTATTTCTCATATTTCCCAAAAAGGTTATAAAACATATTGGTTTCATTTATCATAATCAATTTTTAATGCACTCAAAATTGCGTTGTGCCCCCCTTTCCACTTATTTTCCTTTCCTGCCTGATTTCTTCTAGTGCATATTGGTGGTGGTCACACTGCCAGATCTGACCCTAACCATTTTTTTCTCTTCTTACATATAAGTCCTAAATAACCATTTTTCAATTCTATACCATTGTTAAATTATATGCTAAATAGGTCTGCTCAAAATACCTGGTATTGGATTTGAAATTTCAAAACTGTCAGATGGAGATTGGCTGATTCCTGAATATGACTGCAGTAAACAGGGTGAGATATACTACCATTTAGTCATTTTAATAGCAAGCCTTTGCATATTTATTCTCATTAATCTTATTCAAAACTGAGCAGGTAATTGATTTTGTTTTGGGACCATATCCTGATTAGCAAAAATGTATCCCTCCTACAGCACATAACATCCTCCTCCCCTTTGTTTGTTTCCGTTATCCAGAAAATTTATCCAGAAATTTTAAATTTGCTGCCTGACATTTTCAAGTGATACTCTACAACTAATTAAGAGAAATAATAATTTAAAAAAAAAAATCTATTTCCTGCTTGTCCTTTTCTTATTTCAAAGGATTTTATCTTTCTATGATAAATATCTTAATTTTGATTCTCCTGACACTACTTCTTCTCCTCCCCTTTGTTTGTTTCCTTTTTCCAGAAAATTTATCCAGAAATTTTAAATTTGCTGCCTGACATTTTCAAGTGATACTCTACAACTAATTAAGAGAAATAATAATTAAAAAAAAAATCTATTTCCTGCTTGTCCTTTTCTTATTTCAAAGGATTTTATCTTTCTATGATAAATATCTTAATTTTGATTCTCCTGACACTACTTCTTATGTCCTTTTATACACAGATGCATTTATGTTAAACACTGGGTCTATATTACAGTATTGACCCACTGTTTTGGTCTCCCATTTGTCTGGACTGGTCACCTGTCCAGGATGTACCTCAGGATTTTTTCAACTTGGTACCTGAGTCACTTTTATGCAGGTTTCTTTGATGTCCACAAAATTATTGATTTGAAAGCAATATATTTTTTTAGTTCCCCTATTATCTTTTGAATGAATATTAACTATCAAGCAGATTTACTGTTCTTAACTTAGTATCATGTATTTACTATCTCTTTTTGGATATCACAGTTTTGCTTTTCAGAGAAAATAGATCCGACTGTATCATAAAATCAGGTAGTTCACATTATTTTTTTTCCTCTTTCTTAGTTGTTCCTTGTATTCACTGCACAGAGGTTGCTGAGAGGTTCCCATTCCTCAGATGTTCACTTCAGATTGATCGATCGATTGATCTATCTGTCCATCTGTTCCTCACCACATGCACCCCTTTTGTCCTGAAAAATTCTTTCTCATTCTCCATATGTTCATCTAACATTTTACAGCAATCATTCTATTATGTATGTTGGCCGTCATCTCAGGAAAGCAAGTTTTTCAGAGTCTTGTTACTTTCAGCTGTGTTGGTTGAATGTCACATTCATCATTTGCTGTCGGTATGGGAGTGTCAGGGAGCAGCAAAGGCAAGGGAGCTGTGGGTGATAACATGGCTGGCAGGAGCAGGGCTCCATCCCACAGCACCCAGGCAAGGAGAGCGGGGCAGTAGCACAGGGGCAGTAGCCAGATTCAGCAGAGAGTTCAGATCACCAGGCAAGTCCCTACTGATGGGGCAGGTCTGGGGTCAAGCCAGGAAGTGGAGGCAGTGAGTCATGGTCAGGTCCAGAAACACCGACTGGGATCAGACAGTCGAGTGGTCACCAGGCAAGCCCTTAATGCTGAGGCATGTCTGAGGTCAAGCTGGTCAATCTGCTGGTCAAGGCCAGGGTCCAGACCAATGGGGTACATGGCCAGGCATGCATATGACTGCAGCACCATTGCAACCTGGCTCAGGTTGGTATCAAACATGACAGCCTCTGCTTAAAAGCAGCTACCAAGTGAAAGAAAGGGGAGCTTTTGCTGAGGCTTCTTAGCAGAGCAGCTCAGTGGGGCCTTCCAGAGGCTTCTTCCAATTATTTTTTTTCTCCCAAGGCCAGCTGAGGCGTCTAAACCCACTCTCCCTCATCAGCAAGCTGGCCTTGAAGGTGGCCAGTTAAACTCCTTACAAGGGTGTCCTGGGCCTGGCTGGGATGGAGTTAACACCCACGTTTTAGTTATTGCTGAGCAGTACTTACAGAGTCAAGGCCTTTTCTGCTTCTGGCTGGGGTGCATGAGAAGTTGGGAGGGGACACAGCTGGGACAGCTGACCCCAACTGACCAAAGGGACATCCCATACTATATGATGTCATACTCAGCAATAAAAGCTGGGGGAAGAAGGAAGAAGAGGGGATGTTCAGAGTGATGGCGTTTGTCTTCCCAAGTAACCGTTACGCATGATGGAGCCCTGCTTTCCTGGAGATGGCTGAACACCTGCCTGCCGATGGGAAGGAGTGAATGAATTCCTTATTTTGCTTTGCTTGCGTGCGTGGCTTTTGCTTTACCTATCAAACTGTCTTTGTCTCAACCCATGAGTTTTTTTTGCTCTTGCCCTTCTGATTCTCCCCATCCCACTGTGGGGAGTGCATGAATGGCCACATGGGGCTGAGCTGCCATCCAGGGTGAGCCCACAACAAAAGGAGTGCGCTCCAGGCCCTGACAGAGACTTCATGAATATATGTTTTACAATGTAAAAATGGGAATCTAAGAAGTTAGAATAAAAGTCTAAAAACATAAAAAAAACAGTCAACAAGTATTTCCAAATATGCCATCTGTTTTATAAGAGCAGAGAGAATTAACCTGAAGAGGCAGAAGTTCAATCTTACATATACTCATTCAACATAACCCAAATACTTACATTCCTGATCATTGCTTTTCACACTCCAAGAAGTACTTCAGCTGTATGAATTAAATTCACTAACAAAAGTGTAAGTTACCAGAACACTTTTGAAACTAAATCTTTTTCTCTCGTCTGCATCCTAAAACTAACTTGTGTAACATGTTTATACTTTAAATTCATATTAACAGATTCTAAACTCGGGTATGTCAAATTTATTTAATGGAATCTTATTTTGCAAGACACTAAGACAATGCTTAAATTTATCTAAAAGTTATCTTTATTAATCAGCAACACAAAGAACTTCAGGTTTATAAATCTCACTGATTTTAGGAATAGTTTGTAGCTCAAGGTTTGTTGAGCTATTGCAATATATTCTTTAACAGAAAAGAAATATGAACTAAAATAATTCACAGAATAATGTGAAAGCATGGTATTGCATGTATTAAAACTCATAAAATAGAACATAAGTCTCTATCATGTAGCAGCAGTTGAAATAAACCTGATTTATTTTCAGAGGTATCACCCTCAAAAAATGGTTCGCAATGCTAAGTAATCAATCAATTCTGCTGAGGAGTTCTAATGACATCACAAACCATAACAGAAGATTGTAGGTGGTTATTTAATCACTATCATCTACAGCTGAAATTTCATAGTGAAGGGGATGAGACAGAAGAGAGGAGCTAGAAGTGGCAAGGGAGGAAGGGTACAATGTCTCTGTACAGTCCCTCTGGAGAGAGCAGGATGAAACAGAGTCATCCAACGAGAGTTATAGATTATTTTACAGTATTTTTTGTTTCATTTCACCACTGATTTTAGAAGCAGCACAGGGATATGTCTGAATATTTTAGCTGTTTTGTAATAAATTCACTGATTGTCCCCACTTACCAGGTTCAATTCATGGAAAAGTTTTGGTACATGTGAATTAGATTTCTTTTGGAGGAAAAGGATCTGCAAACTCTTCTCCAAATACATACAAAATGTGCTCCTCACCCTAATGGAGAAAAAGGACCTTTGAATCAATGACTGGACTTTTGAACATCTTTGGCCAATTGTTTGAGGGATGTTCAGTCCTACCAATCAGACTATATCTAGTTTGACGTAAAAACACTAAACTAAAAATTGTGTAGATGTCGGGACCTTAGAAGCAATCATTCAATCTTCTGGTCTGTTTCTATTAAGCCAAATTACTTGCCACTATAGGCATTGCCTAGGGTGATTCTCTGGTAGGCTAAAGGTACCATGTAGTCTTAAAGTTACAGACCACACAGGCCCTGCACTCAGTTCCGTGCTTCTACCCTTTTCCTGTCTTTAGCTACCACAGCCCATAAAATGCTCCCCTTTTTCCCCCCTAAATATTTGTGATACTATGCTTCCATTTTTCTGACTTATCTAATCATTCATCAGCTACCCTGTTAATATTTCTGCCAAAAAATTCCTTTAAAAACAGACCTTTAAGAAGCATTGTTTTCCTCTACTAGAGCAATTCTCACCTGCCATTTTAGAGACTCCTGCCATCCAGAATGGCTGCCTGCCATCTGTTTGCAGTGAGGGAGATAGCATTTAATAATTCAAAGGATGGATGACAAATACTCTTTGACATTTTTCCCCTGGTTGCAGTATACTTACAAAAATATTTTATGTCTATAGAAATGATTCTATCATTCAGTGGGTAGGAAAGTTTCACATGTCACTCAAATACTCCAATAGTAATAAAATCAACTGAATAGCAGACTTTCTAGACTTTTTTTTTTTTTAAAGATTCAAATTCCCTATTAATTCTATTAGCAGTGAACATTTTCAATTGATAATCAAATGCAATCAAACTTCACATAACTCAAAAGAAAAGATAACTCAAAAGACAAGGCCTAATGATATGCTATGGTCATGGTCAAATATACAGAGTTTCAACATGATGGGTTTTTCTTCATAAACTGAGGAAAAGAAATCTGATTCTTTTATTGCAGCAGTAGACTTGAATGGAAAGCAGACAAAATGAAAAACAAATTCCAGTGAAAATACCATTTTTCAAATTCAAGCCTGTGGCAATAAATCAGGATGTATCAACTTGAGTAATTTTTCAGATCTATGCATAGATTTCATCTTCCAGTGGCTGTCAAATAAATGTGACAATTTAAAAGGCCTGATATTACAAAGGGAGTCTTCCTGGGGCGGTCAGTGAAATTTAACTACAGGACATAGTGGATCATGTCCCATAGTTGCCTGGCTTATTAAAAAAAAAAATCCTGTTATCATTGAAATCCACATTTACAAATGTCTGTCTGTTTAAAAGTGTTTCTCTGGATCTTCTGAGAGTCTGTGTTTCTCCAGTTAGCAATTGGCAAACCGGCTTGAAATAGGTACAGTGAATTGTTTCAAACTTCCTCTTTTGATTCTGAGTTCAGTTCAGAAGTCACTGGTCTTTATAGTGAGAAGAAATCTTTTTCATACTCACCATTACAAAATATAAATGCTTCATATATACTAGTCCTTAAATAAATAATTTAATAAATAAATTGTCTTTCTTGTCTTGAAATGTATATTCACATTATTTGCAAAAATTTAGGAGAAAAAAAAGACAAAGGTTATGCAAGTCAAAGCACACATATATAGTCAGCTGTCATGTAGAAAGTAAAAAGGAGTTTGTTATTTTTTGTATTTAATTTATGACTGGACTGTAGATAGAATGGGAGATAGTAATCAACAAATAAATTAAAAAATAAAAAATTAAGTCAGTGGAAAAATGGATGGTAGATGCACCAGTTTTCAAAAAAAGGATGAAGTACTCAAAAATGACTGGTAGGACAAGATTTTAACCTGTCAAAGTCAACCATGCAGATGACTAAAAAGCTTTTGTTTAAATATTAGGTGAGATTTTGAAATGCTTTCAGAAAGATTGGCTGCTAAATGCTACCATAATATTTCACTGTCATTTCAATCAGTAGCTTCTTAGTGATTCCTCTCAAAAACTCAGGATAATCCAGAATTGTTTTAGTTTTATTTTATATTCTTTTTACAAAATAAAGTATTGTCAACTAAATACAGCTAATTTTCATTAGACCACTCTAAGATTATTTTTAATTTCTTGGTTAATAAACATACTTATTTGAACTGTATTGTCAAAAACCATACTATAACTGAAATAGTATTCAAAGGAGTTCTGAAATAGCCTATTATTTTCAGATGTGGAAATGACTGAATTTGTGTAATTCTAGATATGGGCAAAGTTGTAAGGAAAGCTACATTATATTTTGTTTAGAAATGTCCTGTAAAGGAAAAAAAAAAAAAGTTTCTATTTTAAAGAAATGGGGGTTTCTTTACCTGCAAATTTTTACAGACAATATCAGCATACTTGGATTATTTCTTTTTTTAATAGCTTTGAATTTAAACCTGTTTACTTCTAATACCACTAGTTGCTATGTCTACTGAAACACCTAATAATTTCTTATTGCTTTTCAGTTTCAGTCAGAATCTATTTCTATGGGAATCTCTTGGCTGTCTTATCTAAATTACTTCAGCAAAATTACAGTGTTTATGACCATATAATCTATACTCACAATTGTTCAGAATATGACAGCAGACATGAGCCTGCACAAAGACAGAGCATATAGTAAGTGCAAAATTCACTTTTTTCTGATGGAAGACCATGGAGAAAAATATTTAATCATACATCAAAGGACAGGTTTTTTATTGTGTTTTAAGCCATGTATCATCTTCCTACTGAAAAACTGAAAAAACTTTAACCAAAAGTCGTCCGTTGTCTTCCATCCAGTTTGAAAAAGACAACTCACTAGAAAAATAGCATTTCTAGGAAAATGACAGATGAACAAAGGAATATATTTTTCTTTCTTTGTTGTTATTGTTGTTAATATTAGCTGGCTCATGTGAGGAAATAAGTTTAGTCAGAGGAACTGCAAATTTGCTCATTCTCTGCATCATCAAATGCACTTCATTTTGAAAAGTAAAACAATAACATTTTAGGAATAAAAACTAGCTGTTAAATGATCAAAATTAATGAGATTTCCTTTCTTCAAAGTTACTGAAGCCATTTCTGTTCTTTGGGGGATTTGCCTTTCATTTTGTAGCAGCCTGCTCAGAATGCATTTCCCAAGCTGGATGACCACTGAAAACGTGGTAACAAAGTTAACTGAGTAGAATCTTGAATATTAATCAATTTTATTTTATAGTTGCCTACATGTTGAGGCACTACTGAGGGGATTTTTTCTGGGTTTTTTACTAAAAGCAAGTAATTTTTTTTCATAAATCAATTTTTCCATTTTCTTTTTTTTTCTTTTTCATCTTTTGTTAGATAAAAGATCATTTCCTCTGAAAAATTTTCTGATATATATGCTTACAATATTTTTCCTGCTTTACTCAAATACTTATCTGATCTAATTAGGAGACTAATATGTATTGATTTAAATATTTTACAGGTTTTTCTTCATGACAAAGCAGACCAAGTTTTCATAAAAAAATACCAATGCTATCATTTCTCTAGAATCGATTGAAAACCACTGCATTTCAACATTTGTAATTCATATATTTTTCAATAACCTGAAGAAAATACAAAATTGTTACTTTAGAATGTATACTGATATTAAGGTTTTGTAAAGTGATAAATGAAACAGATCACTATTCACAGACTAACTACAAGATTTTAATGATTTTGGACCTTTTCACAAATTGGTCACAAGGAAACAGTATGGAGGCAAAAGGTAATTTCAGCATTTCTAAATGAAGAAGGCAGACTGTATTTGTGCAATGAAGAATTCTGTCTTAGAAAACAGTGGCTAGGAATAATATTTAACCATATATGGTAGGTAATTATCAGAATAACTTGTCAACATCTGTTGTGGAATTTTTAAAACATGGTTGGATTTTTTTTTTTTCTTCTCTCAAGATACGTTCTTTGTCAAAGAAACTGATTCAGGGAAGGTAGAATGTGCAAAAGCAATTAAAATGTTCATTGTGTTTTCTTCATATTTAAAATTCAGAAGTATAGAAAACATTTTATTAAAAAAAAAAGAAAAAAGAAGAAAACAAACGAACAAAACTCAGATGATATGCTGAAATCTTTTCTAGCAGCATGATTCTGTATTTTTTTTTTTTTCTGGTTTCCAAATGCCTATTTTTCTGTTTAATCAAAGTTAATGAGAATCCGTTTGTGAAATTGCGTTAACCAACTCCTGTTCCTTATATTATTCTTTGAAAACATCTATTGTTTCTTATATTTCAATTGTATCGTATTCCACTGTGGTAGAGTTTAATATTATTTCTTAACAGCCTTTGTGTTTTATATGCCTTAATTAAAACTTGATTTCTTAATGGTACCATTAATTTTCATTTTCACTAGGAAGTTTCAGATTCTTGAATGATGGGCACGCATTAACTTCAGTTTTCTTCTAAAATAAGTAAATGCAAGATTTTATTTTTATTTTATAAAAATCCAGTATCATAGTTTCTTTCATGTTTCATGGTTTTGCATATTTATTGCCCAACAAATATGCATTTGTTTTTAACTATCAAAAATATCCTGGGTTTCTGAGCATGCAAAAGTCAGTTTGAACTGACCTTGTTTTCTTTTTCTTCCAAACCTTATCATCTATGTCAATCACACACTGTCATTTCTTTTTCCTTCCAGTCTTTGTATCCCAGTTAGAAAAATTTACCCTGGCACTTATCACTACTAATCTGTGGCTTGCTGGGATTGTAAATATTTTTTATTTGCTCCATAAATATACCTTTCCACCTTTCTTTTATATAGATTGTACTAATCTCTATTGACATCCCAGTTATAAGAATCTTCTCACCAGGCTTCAATTATGCCCACAAGATCACAACCACCATCATTTAGCAGCATTTTTTTCCAGTTCTTTTTGCTTGTTTCTCATCCTTCTAGAATTGTGTACAGGCACTCTAATACAGATCTCTCTTGATTCTTCATGTTTCATCCTTTTGACAAATACATCTTCCGATATATTACTGTGATACTAAAGGTGCCAAAAGCCTAGCAGAACTCAAAGGACTAGATTTTTATAGTAGATAATATTTTACGGATAATAAACTCTACAGTTATGTAACGTACAAAAAAACCCCCCAAGCTTTCTTGCTTCAGGGTTTAATCAACTGCTAGCTATCTCTCATTAGAAATAAAATTCCCTTAACACAGGAGTATCTATTAGGGCATGTAAAATTCACTATTGCTCCTAATACAAGCTGTGGGAGTATCCCAGCACTTTTGAAACTAAGACTTACTTGGGTGCCTAACTTCAGGCACCTATTTCTAAGGATTTTCATGTACAAGTTGAGAAGCCCTGTTCTGAAATTATGCAGTGAAATTAACTGACAGCATTATAAGTTATGTTGTGATGTGGAAATAAAAGAAACTTGACACTAGCATTTTCTTTCTCAAAAATATTTTGGATAACATTGTTGGTGCTCCATGTGCAAGATTTAGTATCTAACAGTAAAAGGTAGAAAGAAATGAGCAAGACAGAAGCTCAAATTCTACGGTAATAAGAGTTGCTCCTGAGCAACATCTGAATTGACCCTGCTGTGATAAGGATAAAGCTCTTGTTTCTTTAATTATATTCACCCTTTAATTATATTCACCTTTTGTTTACAGTTTTTTTCTCAGGTACAGTATGGGAGTGAATTCACTCAAATGTGACTCTACCAAATGTCAGTACATATATCTGTGTCCTAACTATCTCTGTCATTTCTTCTTCCATATAAATAAACTGTTTTCACACTTAGACCTTCTATTCACTGTAGAATTTTTACTTCCTAGTGTGGATGTCAGTTATGTCAAAAGAAGTTTTTAGCTGATAGTTGGGGTTTGTTTCATAGTCAACATGTAGCAGCCATTCAAACAAGCAAAAGCTTTTTCTCCATACAAATTATTTCATTTACATTCTTTATCAGAGCCCCTTCATTTACAGACAAGGGTGTCATAGGTATAGCCGTAAAACATTTTTAGTATAAACCTGGGCTTATTTTTTTGAGTATTTGCTCCTTACAAATATACTGTATAACATTTACTATTTGGTGGAAATTTAACATTATCAAAGACAAACATTTGGACATTTCTACATCAACCCTAACTGTCTCACATTATTCTGAACAGGAAATTTCGATTTAACATGTATTTGAACAAGCAAATTATGATTTTTTTGTAATGCTACGTACAGATAAAAGGATCCATTTTGTCCTTGCATTATAAGGTAGCCACTAAACCATCTTGCACTTCTTTCTACTGAATAGACAGTGGTGTGTGGTCATTCATCATCCTGTATTAGATTGAAGTCGATGTTACCCTTTCCATTCTCCAAATATTGGATCGATCACTCATCTCTAAACAAAAATAAAAGAACAAATCTTAAGCATA
>NW_008795495.1:1488620-1489237 GCF_000699145.1 Aptenodytes forsteri | reverse complement strand
GGGACAAGGGAGCAGAACAGAGCTGGCAGATCTTTAAGGACGTTTTTCATAGAGCGCAAGAGTTCTCAATCCCCAGGTGTAAGAAATCAGGCAAGGAAAGCAATAGACCAGCATGGCTGAGTCAAGACCAGTTGGTCAAACTAAAAGGCAAGAAGGAAATGCACAGGCAGTGGAAACAGGGACAGGTATCCTGGGAAAAGTATAGGGACGCTGCCCGGTTGTGTAGGGATGGGGTCAGGAAGGCCAAGGTGCAGCTGGAGCTGAACTTGCAAGGGATGCAAAAAATAATAAGAAGGGCTTCTACAGGTATGTCAGCCAGAAAAGGAAGGTCAAAGAAAGCTTACCCCCCTGATGAACAAGACTGGCAAACTGGTAAAAAAGGACAAGGAGAAGGCTGAGGTACTCAATAACGTTTTTGCCTCAATCTTCACTAACAACCTCTCTTCCCCCACCTCTTGAGTGGATGGACTGCAAGGCAGGGACTGGGGGAACAAAGTCCCTCCCACTGTAAGAGAAGATCAGGTTTGTGACCACCTGAGGAACCTGAACATGCAGAAGTCTATGGGACCTGATGAGACGCATCCCAGAGTCCTGAGGGAATTGGCTGATATAGTTGC
>NW_008795495.1:1488267-1488540 GCF_000699145.1 Aptenodytes forsteri | reverse complement strand
TTTAAAAAGCCACTCTCCATGATATTTGCAAAATCATGGCAGTCAGGTGAAGTCCCTGGTGACTGGAAAAAGGGAAACATTCCACCCATTTTTAAAAATTGCACGGCGGGTTGGACTAGCATCATAGAACCATAGAATAGTTTGGGTTGGAAGGGACCTCTAAAGGTCATCTAGTCCAACCCCCCTGCCATGGGCAGGGACATCTTCTACTAGATGAGGTTGCCTAAAACCCCCTCCAACCTGACCTTGAAAGTTTCCAGGGATGGGGCATCC
>NW_008795495.1:1471886-1484523 GCF_000699145.1 Aptenodytes forsteri | reverse complement strand
ACCCAAACTATTCTATGTTTCTATGATAATGGTAAACAAAAGAAGAAATTGACACTGGAATCATACTAGTAACTCTCACATTCAAAACTTTATTTCTTCATTAAAACATGTTATCTTCAGTGCTTGAAATTAGCAGTTAACAGCCTTACTTTGCTTATTTAGTTTATATAGCACATCTTTTTTCATATCATGAGTCAAATGCAAAATGAAGCATTGAGCCAAATGGCTTTGCTTTCTCTTGTTACACTTATATCTCTTAGTATTTACATAGTAAACTTTTTATTTATTTCTTTTTTAAAGAATCTGCTAACTACTGTATGAAATATCTTATGATTTGAAGTAGCTAGCTCTGTTTACCACATCATACGCAGTGAAATCCATATTCTGTGTGTTTCCAGTGTTGGAAATTAGAGAAATAAGGTGATCTTTGATCTGGTGGTGCATGTATGTTCACTAAGTCCTATAGATGTTAAAAGGCTGCCACTCCCCTTGCTCCAGTTAGCTATACTATAATAGGTTTCAGTGGTTTTTGCTGCTGTTATTCTGCAGGTGACAATAATAGGGTGATGGCCCCAATTTTGTGATATCACAGCTAATATCGACAAAAAAGGAGAATGAATTCTAGTTCTTTCTTAAAAAAAACCCAACAGACCAACAACAAAACTGTTTAATGTTTTGGCTACCACTTTTTATCCCTCTGTAGGAATCTTCAGTTTGTGAGAAATGAAATAATAACCACTTTCTCTAGGAGAAAACATTTTTTTCCTGCTGTTATTCCGACCATTCAACATTTCCTTCTGGGCAAGTCTGTGCTTCTTGCTTAATTTTCTGATTGTCCTTAGGATCATAGCCTTTAACCTAATCAGCATTTTGCCCTGCTTAATTCAACTCATATAGGGAAAAACTCAAGCTTTGAAAATAACACATTTTCATAATACACTTTTATCTTTCCACCACTGAGAACTCTGCATCACTTTTTACAAATAATTCTGATCAAGTGTACTAAGTAGTATAAAAAAAATTAACTGGTTCTACCAAGAAATAAAATAATAAGATGAAAATTCTTTTTTCTGTTTTACTATCTGTAAAAAACTTTGTGCATACCCATCAGAGATAATCATCATTCACTTATTTCAATTGAGTTGTAATGTAGTTGATTTCAATGGTTTAGCATATTATCTACCTTTCAGGCATTAATAAGGAAATATCATAGAACCATAAAACAATTCAGCTGGGAAGAGCTCAGAAGGTCTCTAATCTAACCTCCTGCTCTTAGCAGGCTCAGCTCTGAGGTCAGACAGATGGCTCTGGGCTTCATCTAGTTGGGCTTGAAAATCTCTAAGGATAGAGACTTTGTATCCTTGCCCAGGAGCCTGTTCCACTGCTTGACTGTCTTCATTTTAAAAAAGCTTTTCCTTATATCCAATCCGCAGATGGATCTGGTTCTCCTGCCATGCACCACTGCGAAAAGCCTGGCTCCATCTTTTTGATAACCTAATCTTAGGTACATATTTTGGATGGGTGTCATTACATCTCCCCGAAGCAGTCTTTTCTCCAGGCTGAACAAGCCCAGTCCCTCAACCTCTTCTCACAGGACAACTGCTCCACCCTCAACGATTCTTGTGGCACTCCCTTAAAACTGCTCCAGGTTATTGATAAATTCCCTGTATAGGGGTGCCCAAAATAGAACTCATAGGTATGAACTCACGAGTGCTGATTAATCCCTTCCTTTGACCTGTTCCTATTCCTCTGCTCCTATTAATACAGCCATGGACACTGTTGGCCATCCCTGCTGCTAGGATACACTGTTGGCTCATGTTCAGCTCGTTGCTCCTGCAGGAACCCCAGGGCCTTTTCAGCAGAGCTGCTCACCAACCCATCTGTCCCCAGCCTGTACTTCTGCAGGGGGCTAGTCCATCCTTAGCAAAGGACTTCTGCATTTGTCTTTGCTGAATTCCTGAGGTTCCCATCACCCATTACTCCAGTCTCTCTAGGTGCCTCTGAACGCCAGCCCTGCACTTGAGCTTATCAGCTGCATTCACAGTGCAGTCTTATCTTCAAACTTGGCTAAGATTCACTCCATGGTCTCCTTCAAGTCACTGTTAAAGATATTAAATGTGACAGGCTCCAGTATAAATCCTGTCAACAGCCTCCAAATGGAATATGATTCCATTATTAATTCCACTAAACTGCTTCCATTAAATGGAATAATTCTCATGCTCTTTAAGTTTAATAGTCTTTCTTGGAAGACAGTTGCTGTTTTTTATTAAACCTTGAATGTGAATCTACTGTACACTCCTGGGTTTAGTATGTGTATTGACAGTAATTAATTTGAGGGGAGCTTAGGTTCTCCCTGATCAAGCCCAGCAAGATCAGTAGATCAAGATCAGTACCTGGTATATGCCAGATCTATGAAGATGACTTGGATCCACAGAACATATAAATTTGTGGTAGGTACCTGTATATTGCCAAGTCTTTTAACAAATTTTAATTTTGTAGATTAGAATTTTTTAATCGCCATTGTTTTTTGGTGGTTTCACAAAGCTGTCTTGAAGCAATATTTTTAAGGAACACCTTATATTACTCCCTGAGAGTTGTCAGTAACTTCTTTGATAAAAATTAATTCTGCCTTTAATTCTTTTTAGTATCATTATTTTTCTCTGTTGAGAATTAGCTTATTTCATTGAGATTTTAACAGTGTTACATATCAGTATCTTAACTAGAAAACACTTCACTTATCTTTCCTAAAGGACTTAGTCCCATTCATCTTCCTCCTTTTTCTTTTTCAGTATTCCAAGATACTTCTACACCTACTTTAAAATCATCATTTGTCAATTACCAGATGCAACTAGTCCTGGAAGATATTTTTCAGTATCAACTTTTTTTTAAATTTTCTTTCTACTTTAAAACAAAAAAAAGATTTTGAAATAACATGACATAATATTGCTATTATCTTTATTTTATCTTCTTACATTGTCTTATATCTACAATATACTGCCAGAGTTGCAGCATTAGCGTATCACCATCAATATGATCAGATTAGTTTATAGAGTTCCACAAAGCTATGAATTTAAAAAGAAAGTAATAATAATTAAAAGGCAAGGAAAACCAGCAGATGAATCTAAATTTGCCCATGTTGTTGTTGAAACCGTGACCAACAGTAAACATTTTATTTTCTGCAATAAATATTAAATTTTGTTTGTTTTCTCCAGTCATTCATCTTTCTTAATTTATTTTCTTCCTTTCTTGGAATTTTGGGTTTTCACAGCTGATTGAACCTTTGATTACAGGTAGTGGCTCATACAAGTTGTGTTATGTTTATGGCAATATATAGACAGACTGAATTTAAGAGTTTTGTAAGAATCCAAGGTAACATACATTATGAAATTTCACCAAATTCTTACCAAATTACTGATTTCAGTATAGTAATGACAATTAAAATCTGGAAAGGTTCTCTTTGATTGCTTATTTATGCATTCTATGTCTGTCTGATCCCTAGACTCAATATTCCAGCGCAAGTTTATAAATTCTTTAACTACCTGTTAGTTTTGAAGCAATTAGTTGGGTTGGCAGATTGCTTTGTTTTGTTTTTGTGCTCCACAGTTGCCTCTATTTTCTTCTTGCAGCATTGCATGAAGCTACGCACAATCCCACTTACATGACGGGGTGCAAACCTGAGTTGCATTTCCCCATTCAGTAGGCAACTGAATGCTGTCTTGTTAGCAGTCTAGCTAAAGGCATTGAAATCTTCATACCTGTTCATATCCAAGAGACATTTACATCTTGCTTACTTGGCCTTTGTTTTTTGTTATACACAACCAAATAAAATAATAAGGTTGTATTTATAAACAGTGAAGTAAACTACTAGACCTTGAATATCTCAAAAAGATTTTTTTTTTTTCTAGTTTATTTACTTCTCTGAAGTCCAATGGTTTGGCATGCCACTTTCTAAGTGACATGTCTAAGTGACAAAAATGTATGGTCTAGGTCCTAACAAGTTATTTTTTAGGTCACGTTCATCAATTATTCACTAGCTTCATTAATCACAATTATGTCAGCACTGCCATTAGCAAAAAGTGCATACACTTTTCTTTTCCTTATTGAATTAAAGCTGGTAAAAGATAAACCTCTGAGATTTCAAGGTACATTGTCATTATTCTGCTTCAGATGTCCATTCAATATACAATCGTATCTCTTATAGATGTTAAATCCATAGATTGATATTCATTTTTTTCCATTTTATGTTGCCATCATTTTGCAATTGTTTGACATAGTCATTGATCAGTTTTATGTGTTCTCTCAAAGGTATGAAGGATGCAGCTTTTATATCTTTTGTCTGGTTAACACAGTTCTGGCCAAATACTTGTAGAAATTATATTAGTGCATCTTTTAAATGATACAGCTTTCAGATAATAATGTACTGTGTAATAATGTGTATATTATGTGTAATGCAATTTATATGCAGTTTGGACCTCAGATCTCACAAAGTCAAAACCTCCATTTGTCTATTTTGTTTAACAAACATCACTAGTATCATTCCTATGGATAAATGCCACATCACCCTGTGAAGCATTATTCAGTTTATGATGTATCTGGAAATGCATGCATATAGGTACATGTATGTGAATTTGTGCTAGTCAGAAAAAACGTAAATCAGCTCTCCATCATCAATCCTCGGTAGAGAAGTTCTTTCTAATGCCCCATAGAAATTTGACAGCAATTATACTTCTCTGCTCTACTAACTTAAAAAGGATACTTGTTCTATTTCAACTTAAATTCTATCATCAATTCAGAAAAACACAGATGGAAGAAGAGAGTTAGCGCGGGGTGGTTACAGAAGAGGAAAGAGGATTGCCTGTAAAAAACAACAGACTTACATCTTAAGTGAATGATGAGCGTAGTCCTGCCATAAAGTA
This sequence comes from Aptenodytes forsteri, assembly GCF_000699145.1. Classification (NCBI taxonomy): domain Eukaryota; kingdom Metazoa; phylum Chordata; class Aves; order Sphenisciformes; family Spheniscidae; genus Aptenodytes; species Aptenodytes forsteri. The sequence continues at coordinate 1,479,607 of NW_008795495.1, read as the reverse complement.
GTGCAGGAAGTACAGGTTCTGGATGATGACAGGAGAGATAAGAGAGACAGACTGTTGAATATTGACATGATTTGGCACAGAGATAGTATTTTTTTTTAGTTTAATTGTCACTGATAGCTTCTTTTGCTTGTGTTGAAATGCAAAGTCTATCACTGAAGGAAGAAGAGAAAGGAAGACTCAGAAGAAATAGAAACTGTAAGGTTTCTGAAGGTTCTGAAGATTCCTATGATACTACTAATGATTTAAAGAATAAAGAAAATAATAGCTGGTAAAGAACACATTCTCAAATAATGAATGAATTCTACCAGCTACATGCAGCTCAGAATTTAGAACCAAAACTTAAGATTCAGGCCTGGAAGTCTGAAATAAAAAGTTATAGCACAATTCTGTTCACCAAGAAATAACATTTGGAAAGGAGAACATCTTTTCAGATACTGTTTGAAAAAGGTAGTCTGTGTTCACCAGTGTTTAATCATTCTAATCCTACCTTCTTTTTATAATTGCTACTAATCTTCCTGGCACTGATGCCAAGACTACAGGCTTATAGTTTCCCAGGTCCCCATAATCCTTTTTTAAAGACTGATATCATATTTGCTACCCTCGAATTATTTAGGTAGCAAAAAAGTGTAAAGTAAAAGGCTATCCATAGCTATTCAACTATTTTAACTCTGAGCTTTTAAAAAAATGTGTATGTGTAATATATGCAGCCCTGGGAGTTTGATAGCATTAATTTTGTCTTTTTACCCCATAATCTTTTCAACAGTTACTTCAGGCAATCTGCCGACTCCTGCTTAAAAAGGTTTACTAAAGATGTTTATTTGACAGTGGACACCAAAGCAAGGAATTCATTTTGTTTCTCTGCAATGTCAGTGACACATCTGAGTACTACCTTTTTACCCTGGTCAACAGCTGGATCTGCAGAATGTCTGACAGGCTTTTGGCTCCTGATGCATTGGAAGGAATTATTAGTATTATTTATTGCATTGGCTAGTTTCTTGAACTAGTCACTCCTCTTCTGGCTATGTATCTGATATCCCTATCATGCTGATTTCATCATTTAAGGATAGATATTCCCACTCCTCTATCCCTATCTATTAATCAGGTTTTCAGCATTCTTATTGGTATGTACACTTTTTGGTACGTTTCTTGTCATTATATTTAATATCACTCATGTTGTTCTTAATTTCACATTTTATCATGTCTGTTTTCTGACTTTTCTTTCTGTTGATGATACTGAGTTTTCAACTCTTTCTTGTCAGAAATGGTTTTGCAGAAGTCATCCCAACCCTTCACAGTGTCATGAAATTTGTAATGGTTCACTGTGCTTTGAGTTTTCATTTCCAGCAAGGTCTGTAATTCAAAGTAAAACACAGATTTTGGAAACAAACTTTCATCAACGCTGTGCTAAGTCAGTGGGGCACAAACTCTGCCAATGAGTATCACGTGTACTACAGGGAAAGAATTCATTTGACTCAATCTTTCGTTCTATAATGTAACAAAATGGAAGTCTATCATATGGCTCTATATGTGCTCAACCTATCATAACATGCAATATTCACGAAGATACTCTTCAGACAGGACATGCACATGTGATGTGACTGGATGTATAGTAATCTGAGGGGAGAAACAGGTCATATGACCAAGCACATATGAAACTCTGACCCATATAACCTGCTTAAGAGTACTTACAATGGATCTTCAAAAGAGATGAGAATGGGAAAGGCAGAGGACCTCAGATAATTTATCTGGCTTGCAGCCAGCTGCTGCCTTGTCTTTGGGGTGCATCTAAAAGAAAAAGGCAAAAGGGAGTGTAATGACAGTTAAGTAAATAGTTCTGCCAAAGCATATCTAAACAATACACTAATAGCTGACTATTCCTGAATTTAAAGATGACATCTGCAATCAGGTAAAAATAATTTATTTTCTTCATTTACCAAAGGGTTTGAAAGTGTAGGCTAATCTGAGAGTGATTGTGCTGTTCCCACAGAATGTGGGAAAGGCAGTTAAAGTTTTCCCAAATAACATTCAGCTGAATAAAGTCATTAGAATATTTTAGTAGCATGCTCTATAATTTTGAGCCATGCAGAATCCTTACATGCTTTTTTAATTGCTCATGCACACTTTGTTAAAATAGCCACTAGTTAAAATAGTAAATGTGATATGTTTTTGCTTTAGAAAGGAATATCACAAGCACATCACATTTTGCATGTTGTCATGCTACCTAATCCATGAAAGTAAATAACTGCTCACATTTATCCATGTTTTTTATTCATTGAAGCAACTTGGAATCTCATTCAGCTTTCTTTACCCCTGAAGCACTACTTATGAATTAAAATGTTCTGTAATATGAGAAAATATGTCAGAATTAAAGAATACAACCCTCCTTTAATTATTTTCTAAACAGCTTTTTTCTACTAAAGGAGGGAAGGAAAGCATATTGATTCACTTACTCTGATTTAGGTGTTTGCACATTTTGAATCTTGAAGAGAATGCCTGGGATCATAGGTTGGGGACAACCTTAGCTGCAGTGACCATGAGATGGTGCAATTCAGCATCCTGAGAGAAGGGAGCAGGGGAAAAAGTAAGATCACAACCCTGCACTTCAAGAGAGCAGATTTTCCCCAGTTCAGAGATTTGCTTGCAAGTGTTAGGGAGCAGCAAGGGTTGGCTGCCCCACAAGGGAAGGTGAGTCAGCAGCATTGTGTGATAAAAAGGCAGGTGCAAAGCAGTGACCTCACCAATGAGAACCCGGGATGTAGAATGGCAAGTCAGGGTCAGGATCAAAGCCAGGGACAGTGGTCAGGGTCAGACATAGTCTAGTGATCACCCAGCTAGGTTGTAGTGAGGAGGCAGGTCCAAGATCAAGCTGGGAAGCTAAGACAGCTGGTCCTAGTCAGGGTCAGGTTTGGGGAGGTATGAGCCTAAGCACAGATGCAGCTGTTGAACAGCTGCTGCACAGCTGTGATGTAGTATTGGCAGGAGTGAGCACTACAGCCTCAGCTCAAAAGTGGTTCCCAAGGGAACGGAAGGGCAGGATCTTGCTTTCTTCACAATGGCACTTACCAACAAAGGAGCTGACCTTGTACTCAGCCAACTAAACCCTTTAATTTAGCCAACTAAAATCCTAGAAGGGGATGCACTACAGCACTGACAGCAAGAATCCCATGGGACATATCCCTAGAGAGAAGAGACGTCCAGGGCAACTGTTTGATTTTCAACGATCACCTCCTTAAAGCTCAAAACCGGTCCATCCTGATAAGCTGAAAGTCAAGCAAAGGTGGCAGGAGGCCTGTGTGGATGAACAGAAAGCTCCTGACTAAAACTCAAATGTAAAAAGGAAGCATACAAGACATAGAAAAAAGGACAGATGACCCAGGAGGAATATAAAAACATTGTCCAGGCATGGAGGGATGAGATGAGGTAAGCCAAAGCCCATCTGGAGCTGAAGCTGTGGTGAGAGACATGAAGGGCAACAACAAAGGTTTCTTCAGGTGCACCTGCAGCAAAAGGAAGACTGGGAAAAATGTGGGCTAGCTGTGGAATGGTGTAGGGGAGCTGGTGACAAAGGAGACAGAAAAGGCCAAGATACTCAATGTCTTCTTTGTCTCAGCCCTTAGTGGTAAGACTAGCTTCAGGAATCCCAGGGCCTGAAATCAGGAAACTTGTGAGCAAGAAAGATTTACCCTCGACAGAGGAAATTCACATTAGGGAACATGTAAATAAACTAGACATACACAAGTCCATGGAACCTAACAGGAGAGACATTCACGGGTGGTGAGGAAGCTAACTGATGTCATTGTGACACCAGTCTTTATTGTCTTTGAGAGGTCATGGTGAGCAGGGGAGGTTCCTGAGGTCTGGAAATGGGAAAATGACATTCCTATCTTCAAGAAAGGCAAGAAGGAGGATCCAAGGAACTTCATGATGGTCAGCCTCACCTCAATGCCTAGGAAGGTGATGGAAAAATTAATCCTGGAAAACATTTCCAAGAGGTGAAAGACAAGAAGATGATTGGGAGTAGTCAGTATGGATTTACAAAGGTAAAAATAGTGCTGGACCAACCTGATTACCTTTTAGAATGCAATGACTGGCTAAGTGGATGTCTTGATGGAGAGCAGTAGATGTTTAGTTTGACTTCAGTAAGGCTTTGGCACTGTGTCCCATAATGTCCTCATTGACAAGCTAATGAAGTATGGAGTAGATAAGTGTACAATGAGGGGTACAGAGCTGGCTGAACTGCTGGGCTTAGAGGGTTGTGATCAGCAGCACAAAGTCCAGCTGGAGGCCTATCTCTAGTGATGTATTCCAGGGCTCAATACTGGGGCCAGTGTCTTTAACCTCTTCATTAATGACCTTGATGACAGCACAGAATGTCAGTTTGCAGAAGGTAGGAAAGTGGGAGGAGTGGTTGATATACTGGGTGGGTGTGCTGCCATTTAGAAGGACCTCAACAGGCAGGAGAACTGAGCAGAGAGGAATCTCATGAACTATAATAAAGAGAAGCACAATATTCTACATTTGTGGAGGAATAACCCCATGCACCAGTATGGTCTGGGGACCGACTCTCTGGAAAGCAGATCTGCAGAGGACCTGGGGGTCAGGGTAGAAACCAAGGTGGACATGAAGAAGCAATGTGTCCTTGCAGCAATGGTATCCTGGGTTGCATTAGGAAGTGTTGCCAGCAGGCTGAAGGGGGAAATCTTTCCCCTTTACCCAGTGCTGGTAAGACACATCTGGCATGCTGGGACCAGATCTGGACTTCTCAGTATAAGAGAGACATGGATATGTGGTGAGAGTCCAGCAAAGGGCCACTGAGATGGTTAAGGGTTTTGCACATTAGTCATATGAAGAGAGGATGAGAGCTAGGACTGTTCAGCTTGGAGAAGAGAAGGGGAATCTTATCAATGTGTATAGAAGCTTGATGGGGAGGGAGTAAAGAAGGCAGAACCAGACTCTTCTGGGTAGTACCCACTGACAGGATAAGAGGCACTGAGCACAAAATGAAACACATGAAATTCTATCTGAATATGAGATTTTTTTTTTTTTTTTTTTTACCTTGGGAGTGATCAACACTGGAACAGGTTGCCTAGAGTACTCATGGAATTTCCATCCCTGGAGATACTCAAAACCCAACTAGTCATGGGCCAGATCAACCTGATTCCCATTTTGAGCAGGGCAGTTGGACTAGTAGATCTTCAGAGGTCTCTTCCAACATCAACCATTCTGTAATTTTATGACTGTATAGGATCATGTCATAGTTCAGTGGGAAAGATCCTCCAGAGGTCCTCCTGCAATGATCTTTCCTCTTCAGGCTGACCAAACCCCAGTCACTCAGTATCTCCTCATATGGCAGAACTCCTGCCCCTGCTTTAGTGGCCCTTCACTGAGCTTGTTCAAGTTTATAGATATTTCCCATCTTGTGTGGTCCAAAAGTTGATGTATCATTGTAGATGTGGCCTAATGAGTACTGAATAGAAGGGAAATAATCACTTTCCTTGACCTGCTGACTCTTCTTTTGTTAATACAAGCAGTTGCACCCCTAGCTTGATGCTGTCTGCAAACTCAATGACAGTGCACTCCATCTTCTCTTCCAGGTCATTGATAATGATGTTAAACTGGAGAGGTTCCAGAATAGACCTGTTCCAGAACAGACAGTGGTGCTCCAGCTATATAAACCATTAACTTGATAATCCAGCCATTTTTTCACCCATCTAGTGAATTCTTCCATCTAGACTGCAATCTGGGATGTCAGCTTGGATGTGCTTTTTGTGATATTTAACTGTGGCTTAAAAAAGGGAAATGAAGTTCACAAGAGAAGACAGGGGCTTGCTCTCTCTACAGAGTTGATGAGAACAGGGTTCGCCGCTCAGTTAGAAGTGCTTTGTAAGACCATGAATAGCTTTTGATAATTATCTTTGAAATTAGCTTTGATAATTTCTCAAGCACATAGAAAGTCCTTACTGTGAGGAAACTATATCACAAATCATACATTTTTCCTTCTTTTTCTTTCAAATCAGTAGTGTTGCATGATCAATACAAGACTGACTTGCACCGTTTTGGATGGATATAAATACTCTGTTTTGAGTTTGTACAGAAGAAAATCCCTCTCCTAGAACAATGTTTTATGGTATCTGAACATACCTTTTATGATACTTTTACAGTTTGAAATTACAAAACACATAAAATTATCCAGTAGCATGAAGGTGAGATTATATCTCAAAATGAGCAGGGCCAGAGATAAGAGAGTAATTTCCAGTGATTATTTTCTGATTATTTTGTTATGACAGTGTGTTGTAAGCAAGAGTTTCAGTCTGATGCAGGGAACAAGCACTTTATATGCTGGTCCCAATAGCTGTTGCCACTTTGGATAGAGGCTACAGATTTGTGTTTTCTCCAGTCACTGGTGACCATTCATTCAGTCCTTATCCTCAAGTCTGGATCTTGCTCGTAGCAGTGGACCCTTCAAACTGCTTGTTTATTGACAGGGTGCTGAAGTATGCTGAAATAACTGAAATGAACTTTGCTTTTTGGATCAAATTCTAAGGAGGATATATGACATAAAAGTGACACTATGAGGGCAGAGAAACAATCTCTGAATACATATTAGAAGCAAGTATTGCTTATATGTATTTGCAAAACTGTAACTATAGTGTAGATATTGTACTAAGATTTTTTATATGACAGTAACGAAAGAACAGAAACATTATTAACTCAGAATCTGACAGGTTTTGTCTATTTGTTTGTTTTTAACAGCTCTACTAACATTATTTTCCCAAATATTACGACAACATTCTATAGTATTTATTGTGCACTAAATGTTCTCCTAGGAGAAAAGAAAAAACAAACAAACAAAAATAACTTTTATGTTTTAAAATGGGTCTACTAACGCCTATTTCTATTTTCCAGATATATCAAGATTTGATGTTAAACTGTTTAGTATTTCTTAAAATACAGAAATAAAGCTGTGGGGTTTTTTTCAGGGAAAAGTAAAAGCTGACATGTAGAAAAGAGGAGAATGTGATAGTCATACTAAATAGCAGATACTCCTGCTGTACTATTTTCCATTATAATGGCAGATATTTCCCTTATTAAAAAAACAAATCCAAAATACATAGCTAATATTAGAGTAAAAATTAAAGAGGTTTCTAAATTAGATTTTGTTCTTTATAAATGGTTGCAAGAGTACCTACTAAAGTTTCAGTTTAAAGTATGTAACTGTTTGTCCACTGATTATAAATCTGTCAGATATTGTCTTTCCCAATAGTACTTAGAAAATAAACAAAACAAATCAAACAACAAGAAAAGCAAGCCAAACAAAATTTCAGACTCTTTATCTGCTTCCTTGTTGTTTGTTTTTTTTTCTTTTTACTGAGTCACAGTCATAATCTATTTGTGTTTGGCTTAACTGAGTGATGTTTTAGTTGATATTGCTTCTCTCAAGTACTTACAGGAGAATCCAATCGCTTTTGTGCTATTGACCATTCCCAATATAGTCCAAAATATTATCAAAGGTTCTTTCATCTCCAGGTAGAATTCCCAAATTAGAACCATTTCAGAATTTTTATTCTTCTTATAATTTTATATTTGGCACTAATAGAACTATATTGGGGAGACCTTATCGTGCTCTACAACTACCTGAAAGGAGGTTGTAGCGAGGTGGGTGTTGGTCTCTTATCCCAAGTAACTAGCAATAGGATGAGAGGAAATGGCCTCAAGTTGCA
>NW_008795495.1:1463027-1471757 GCF_000699145.1 Aptenodytes forsteri | reverse complement strand
TTTAGTGGGCATGGTGGTGTTGGGTTGCTGGTTGGACTCGATGATCTTAGAGGTCTTTTCCAACCTTAATGATTCTATGATTCTATATATAAAGTACTTATTCGGGAAACAGGAGGAATTCACTAGTTTACAAATGCACGTAATCCAGTGTAAATTTAGTGTGCGTGAATTCAATACTGCATCCAGTTGTTTAGAAGGCTTAGTGTGGAATTTAATTCAGATGACTATAAAAGTTTGAAGTTGGATGTTGCAGTGATCCTGACTAGAAGACCATTATACATCAAGGAGTTAGTAATACGCATAACAGTTAATCTGAATAAATCCAGGTCTATACTGTGCTACAGGTACTGCATGGCCTTCAGGCCCGTGTTATGCTATACAAATCCCTTGGACACAGGATGAACTCATCCAGCTCATTGTAACAGAGGAGACTGCAGGCAGTTCCCACTTGGTACTGGTGATTACACCACAGAGTGACCTTGCCTTTATCTAACAGTGCAGCAAGAAGTTCTTGTGTGAACATTCTTCCTATTTGGCAGTAGAAATGATGAAGAAAATTGTTTTATTGCAAGAAAATCCCTTAGCAGCTCGAATGACCAACTCTTTCTATGGATGGGGTCTGCATGGTGTTCTGCTTGTGGATTGGAGACCTGTTCAGTGTTGCACAATTTGAGATTCCCAGCGTCTGAAGGGTCATAGTATTTGTACTATCCTCTCCTTCTTTATAGTATTCAATCTAATAAATAGCATTTTAAATGATACTTCACAGAGAATGAGAGCCTTTCTTACTGGGATCATAACAGACCAGCACCTCCTGGTGCAAAACAGATGTCTATGTCAGTGGTAGTACCTAACTTCATTAATACTTAACAGATGGATGTAGGCATTCCAGAGGGCGCTTCATCAGACCTACCTTAAATGGTTGTCACAGAAAGAGATGATTCTCCCTCTGAAGAGAGCCTGGGTTTTGACTGAGTAGAAATGCACACTACCGTGGCTAGATCAGACATATAGATCAAACTCTTAAGTCTAAACTTACATGAGATGACATTTATCCAAGGTTAGTGCCACATATTCAAAGTTGTATGACCATGTGATCAACTACATCTGAAGATTATTACACAACATGAGAGTACATAACCTTCTCATGTTCTACACCAGTGAGTAGATTGAAAACTCCAAAGCTGGGGAAAAACAAACAAACAAACCCCCAAAACCCCATTTTGTGAATTAGGAAAACTGTAACTCCATAATTCCGTAATTTGCATTGGAGTATTTTGTTAGACAATCAAAAGATTTCAGATCACAGATGACAGGACTAAAGGGCTGGACCTTGCTTATCCTCTGTAGAATAATTACACGAGAGCTTGCTGTTGAATACATACTTGAAGTATTCTCCAAATGAAAAAGGAATGCTTGCAATTTTTAGTGGGTTGTAATCAAACCAGGACTGGTACCTGTAGAAATAGTTCACAAATTCTTGAGAGATCGTATGAAGGAAACAGCAACTGTGCAAAGCTCTAAGTTTGTAGGAAATTATAATGAAATCACCATGGTGAGGTAAAATATATCCTAGGTAAGAAAGTGATAACTGAATCATCTGTAAAATACAGCCACAGTTTACAAGAAATAGTAAATTGTACTGGATTGTTGTAACTGAATATATATAGGTATATGCATACATATTGATCACTTAAGTAAATTCCATGATGCAAATGTGTAAGAGACTGACAAATTGGGCCTGTTTCAAAAGTCAAAATGAGAATTTACTGGATTAACTTTCATTAACAGTACACTTAGCTAATGACTAGTTCTTAGTCGTTATAATTCATTATCACCAAATACATAAAGCAAGTTGTCCTTAACAAGCTTCTTGTAAATTATCTGACAGTATAAAATGCCAGACACAATCCTGTACAGTTAGCATAGATTTTTAGTCCTTGATCGTTTTTACTCACAAAAGTCAAAGTGATTTGAGATTTTTGAAGAGTGAAGCTGGAATTGAAGGGGACATCTTCTTTCTTCCCTATCTTCCCTCTCATCATTGACATCTTATGTTCCTTGGCCTCCTTCCCAAAAAGAAGGTGATCTCATCTGTTTATGACATAGGTCATTTTATTTTGGGGATCAGGACTTGTTCTTGTTTCACCAAATATATTGCTTATTGTGGTGAGTTGACCCCGGCCAGTAGCCAAACACACATCCTGCCTCTTGCTCACTCCCCTCTCCTGCTGAATGGGGAGAAAATAGAAGAAAGGTGAGAAGACGCATGGATCAAGATAATGACTATTTAATAGGAAAAGCAAAAGCTGTGTGCACAGGCAAAGCAAAGAGAGGAATTCATTCACTGCTTCCCACAGGCAGGCAGATGTCCAGCCACTTCCTGGGAAGCAGGGACTCAGTACACGCAACTGTTGCTTGGGAAGACAAACACCATGACCACAAACATCTCCCACTTCCTCCTCCTTTCCCTGAGCTTTTTATTGCTGAGCATGGCATTGTACGGTATGGAACACCACTTGGTCAGTTTGAGTCAGCTGTCTTGGCTGTGTCCCCTCCCAATCACTTGTCCACCGCCAGCACACTTAGTGTGGGAGGTGGGAAAGAGAAACACTTGATGCTGTGCAAGCACTGTTCAGCAATAAGCAAAACATTGGTGTGTTATCAACACTGTTGTAACTACAAATGCAAAGCACAGCACCGTATAGGCTGCTCTGAAGAAAGTTAATTCCATCCCAGCCAGACCCAGTACACTTACACCGCAGGATTACCCAGGTTCCACTGGATGTTTCTCCTGCTTGTTCTATGTGTTTTGCTCTTATAGTGCATGTGTTGTCCTCTACCCTACTCGTGCACTTACACCAAAAGTCAAATAGAGACTTTTGGCCTCCTCGCAATTAAAGATTTAAGCTCAGCGCTGTTACAGAACAATTAGTAGTGTAACAATGTTACAAAATGCTTATACACACTGACCTGATACTCTTTTTTAGTGTAGTTACCTTTCGGTTTCAAGGGAAGCAAAAATACACCTTATCTTGCACAGTCTGCTTCTACTTTGGGGGTACAACAGGCTTCTGCTCTGGCTATAGGGTCTACAAAAATGCTATGATAAATATGATAGAAGAAACTTCTACGGAGAACATTCTGACTATTATTAAACCACATAAGAAGCCCAAATTCAGCTTGGTTTCTAAAGTGTTTAAATTTCCATGGTCAGCTGTGTTCTTAGGTAAGTACAGAGGCTTGGCAAGGGAGAAAGCCTGATCCCATCATTACTTCCCATAACGGTTTTTTTTTTTATTTTCAACTGAAGTGCATGTGGGGGTATTAAAAAATGAAATTTTTTGAAGACTATGTGTTCATATATAGCAAACAGCTCAGCTTCCAACATAAAAAAGAACTGGTTTGGGGCTCATAGGCCCAAAAATAGGATGTCTATCTTTGACCAACAAAAAAAGCTTCACTAAAGAAACAATATTCAAGGTAATTACTCTAACTACTACTTAAAAAGAATTGGAAAAAGCTATTTCAACTTCCTATTGTTTTTAATTACCCCTAGTCCAAGGTTAGTAGCAGAAGTATTTGATTTAAATGGAAAAGATAACTTCTTAAAATAATCTCCTATTAAGCTTTTGCAGAACACATCAAGTAGCAATGTAATACCACACTGTGAATCATACTTTGTTCATCAAAGTTTTCCAGATGAGTCAATAACAGACAATGAGTCACAATTCATGAATAGCTCATTTTGACAATTCCATACACTGCTCAAACATATAAGCTTTTGCAAGGAACAGAAAACAGTTTTGTAATAAGATTTGGAGACTTCTAGCTAGGTAAAAGCTTTGCTAACATATTAAAGAAATTTCATACTGATATTTTAGCATAAACTATTTATCTATATCTAAGTGATAAAGACAATAATCTCATGGCTAATAAAGTTCATGTTTTGCATTATATATATTTAAAGTCAAAGTTTAGTGTTAAAATTTTAAAATAACTCTGTTTCAAAAGAAAAAAAAATATTTTTAAAAAGGAACTTCATGGTATCCTGTGAAGATAAGAGATGTATTTTTAACTATACACCAATGTCATACATCAAAACCAGAGTTAAGGATAATTTGTAAGGGAGAAACAGATGAATTCTGTGTTGAGTAAAGCTTTGGGTATATTGTATCTGTGGAGAAAAGAGCTGAGAAACTCTTCAGGAGTGACCAAATTATCCAATACTTATAGCTCTTTCTGATTTCATGGAGAGTTTACTTCCAGCTTTCATAATTGACTCAATTATGTGAAAGCAAAAACCAGAGTTAAGGATAATTTGTAAGGGAGAAACAGATGAATTCTGTGTTGAGTAAAGCTTTGGGTATATTGTATCTGTGGAGAAAAGAGCTGAGAAACTCTTCAGGAGTGACCAAATTATCCAATACTTATAGCTCTTTCTGATTTCATGGAGAGTTTACTTCCAGCTTTCATAATTGACTCAATTATGTGAAAGCACTGAGTTTCTTTACAGAAAGAAATTCCTTCTTTTTCTCTATTGCTTATAAAGTATTATTGATTACTGATTATTGATTCCTATTATTCATGCCTGAAACTAGTAAGCTACTTCCAATGTATGTTTAACATGACTGGTATGTCTGCCCTGGGAGATAAAGGTTTCAGAGATTTGTGTTCAAGAGATCCCCTGTGTAGAGCTACAGAATTTGGCCTAAAGTAGCCTTTTAGCACAATAGTGATAATTTATAATGTAAGTAGCAAATAGTTTTGGTCTTAACAGCATGTCTGCACACATATTTAATTCGCAGGAGAAATTGCCAGCAGAATTCAATTGTATGATTCTCAGTAACTTATAGACCATACTTCTGCAGAAATCTGGTCCATACTAACGTTGCTCTATACAACTAAATACTTGAAAAGAATATTTAAAAAAAAAATCAGACACATCTGCATTAGAAATTGACTCTGAAAATACAATATGCGTTCATACTCCCATGTGCAATTTAATACATGCAGAAAAAAACTGAAAGGAATTGGAGAAGGTATTTCACCTTAATGGCTCAGTCTGTGGGCAAGCCTTAATTTTCTAGAATAACACTAATATAAACAAATAAATCATCAGGGAAAAGGGATGTCAGCTATTGTAATTTAATCCTGCTCCAGGGAGCATTAGCACTAACTTCTATCAGGCCAAGAGTCTGTATTTACTATGTAGTCTCCATAAGGAGATGAGAGTCATAGTGGTTTTGTGACCCATATCAGTTTAGATGAGGCTACTCATTTCTGATTTGACTATATCAGTGCCAATTTAATCACATCAACCTGATTCACACATATTTACATGAAATTTATAACTTTTAGTCAAAATTACTTTATCTACATCAGAATAGAAGATGAGAAAAATACATGTGTATAAAATGCTATACAGTTGAAAGTAATACATTCAGACAGTTCAAACTGACTACATGATAAGGTAAAGTGTAACAATATCAGGTTTGTCAACACCATAAATACATTTTCTTTTATGCAAAATTTAACTTTGAAGAACTAATATAGATATAGCAAGATAAGCACATCTAATCTGAAAGCATTTTGCAGATATGGGTATTATTTTTCACCTGTAAAAAAGCAGTGAACAGCTGATAGCTAGAGGGAGAATATTACTCACTGCATCTTTCAGGGTGACTCTTCTGTTCTCTGTTCCCAGGGTTGTTTTGTTGGTTTGTTTTTTTTGGTTTGGGTTGGGTTGGGTTTTTTCTGTATTCAGAGAATCAGAAATTAATATGCGACGTCTTATGAAAAATGAAAGATCAAAAATTACTGTAGTCATGGTCACAGCATTACAACTGAGCTTCAGATTAGTGAATTATGAAGAAATAACACCACACACACACTCTGCAGTTTCTTACTTATACTTCCATAAATTAGGAAATCAATACAATTGTTTAGGTTTAGATATTTATATTACTGAGCAACTCTGAGTCTAAAGTAGAAAAAAATTCCCCCCTCATTATCCTTAATAATTATTTGTAGATGACAAATTATTTTTCCAGCTTTGCTAAGTTTTATAGGGAGAATGATCACCTGACAGAGACTAATATTTCACACATAGGCTTTTATAACTTTTCTCATTATCTTGGATTCAGATAGTGTAACAGGTATATGAGGTTTGTCAGCCTTTGCATATCTTCATTACATATACGACAGTGCAATAGATCATAACATAATGATTCGCAGATGCTTTTCATTCATATTTAGCTTATGTCTGTGTTGGGTCACAAATCACATTTCTGAGAACCAAAGTGAAGGATATTTATTTAAAAAACCTATATATCATGATGTTGAAAGAAACACTGGACATAACTGGATGGATACATTTCCTTCTGTATCACATAAGACTTATATATTGCTATTTCTCACTGAGGCAAGGTATTCATTTTCAGTTGCATCCAAAAGCTAAGGTTTATCTCTTGATACTCGAAGTCCTCAAAATATGAAAAAAACCCCAAAGAAAAAAGAAAGAAAGAAAAAAAAAGAAAAGACAATGTTTGTAGCAGGAAAAAATCAGATTAACTGAATTTGGGCTGTTACAAAGAGTGTTTTCCTAGGTATATTATCCTATTGACATAGTAGCTTGAATTAATAGGTTGTTTACTAAGCCAGAATATTTTTCAGCTTCTTTTATTTTTATATCAGTATCAGATTGTGCCATAATTTACTACTTCTTGGCACATAATTGTATGATTTCATTATAAGCAAAAGTAGAAATTGTCCAGAATGTTATTAAAACTTGAATTACTATTTCTGTGATATTCTCTTTCTGATAAAACAATAGTGGCTTTAGTGCATTATCGTTTTTTTTTTTTTTTGGTATTACACGTCATTTTCCTCCTATCTAAGTTCTATTTCACTGACTGTTTATATCAGTCTGGCGCTTGTTATGGACCACCAGCACTGACCTTTCAAAGAAGAGCTTGAATATCATATTCTTGGAGTTCAGAATTCTATTTTCTGTCCAGGAGTTTCCAACACCGACATTTTTCTCCTAGACTTCAACTGCTTTTTGAAGAGACAGCATAAAACCTATTTTCCTCTACATAGCGCTGAATGTTAAAGTGCTGAAACCATCTTATTTCAAGAAATATAGGTCTCATTGTACTGTAAGTAGCTTGCCAAGATACACAAAATAATATGAGTCTTGAACTGAAAAAGAAACATAAACCCAGCATTAAATAATAAACCCGTTAATGCTCTACATCTATCCTATGCAGTTTATACTGATGGTAAAGATCCATGTGGGTATTCGGTGCTGCCTTATCAAATCTCTAATGTCTTTTCTAAATTTCATAATTCAGTAGCACAGATGAAACATTACTAAAAACCAACAAAAACAGCTGTAGAGGAACCCCGATCATTTCCCTGAGTTCAGTATAGGTCACACAGTATTCACCACTGCTCAGAGACACTACCTTCTCTTTCCACAAACTCTCAAGGGAACGGAAAAGTAGAGATAAGGAAATATGTAACACTTCACCCCAGTGGAAAACATAAGGCAATTGCTAAAGATTGGAAAGAAAATCTTTTATATTCAGTAGCTGTAATTCAAAGATTATCAACTATTTGACAGGACAACTGAGCCAGGAAGAGCAGTATGGGGCCCAAAAGTCTAGGTATTTCCTGTTCTGTGTCATAACTGCTTTTTTTATTATGTGTCTGGGGATACCTTCAATGTAAAATTCATTGTAACAGTGACAAAAAGCCTATAAAAATGACCAGTAAATATTGCTCAACTCCAGTGCTAGGTAGGAGAAAATATCTGAAGGTATATTTGGATGCTTGTCCTGCCATAGTAGTATATCCAGCCCACTATGAAGGTTTTCCAAGTACTATAGAATATGAGTGGAAAATAACCTTTACTGTTTGCTTTCATAGGACATCTAGGCTATTGTAGTCCACAGATTAGAGGCAAAACACAGCAAATGACCTATACAGTTTGAAGTATGTCTGGTGGTGTGTTCACATCCCCTTCTTTGTCTGTAACCGTCCTCAGGGAGGGAGTGTTCATCTCAGTCATTATTAGTGTGGTCCAAACAGTAATGGAGTCTGACAACACATTATAAACCAAGCTCCATCGAGGCAGTAACAAAGATGAGCAAGAGCACTCCCATACAGTGACTCACCTGATCACCGATAGCAAATACAGGATCATAAGTGATGCCGAGGCTCCAGCAGATTGTCAGGGACACTTAGCGAGCAGGTCATCTGACAGTAAAAGCTAATCGCGCAAATACTTTTTGGATGCAGGTAAGAGCTGTGCCACCCCTTGGCTCCACCAGTGGTAGTGCAATTTGAGAGAACCAGAGCTTACACGGCAGTAGCGTGCCTTACACATTACCTTGGATGATGTGGGCAGTACCCTGACTACATAGAATCATTATCATCATTATTAAGGTTGGAAAAGGTCTCCAAGAATGCAATTTGAGAGAACCAGAGCTTACACGGCAGTAGCGTGCCTTACACATTACCTTGGATGATGTGGGCAGTACCCTGACTACATAGAATCATTATCATCATTATTAAGGTTGGAAAAGGTCTCCAAGAACATTGAGTCCAACCATCGACCCAACACCACCATGTCCACTAAACCATGTCCCTCAGCACCTCAGCTACTCGTCTTTTAAATACTTCCAGGGATGGGGACTCCACCACTTCCCTGGGCAGCCTGTTCCA
>NW_008795495.1:1440765-1458454 GCF_000699145.1 Aptenodytes forsteri | reverse complement strand
AGTCAGAGCTGCCGCTCGTCAGGAGCTCCCTCCTCCAGCTTGGGGAACGGGGGGGCTGGGGCTCCCTCTCGCTCCCTGCGCTTTTGCTTTTCGTGGGTTTTGCCGTGGTTTTGCCGCTTCAGGAAGGGTCCCCCGGCGCGATCCTCCGCTCCGGAGCCCTTCGCCTCAGGGGCTTCGCTGAAATGGCGGGTACACTGGGTTTTAAACTGCCGCCATACATGACGATGTTGGTCAAGGGGCAGTGTGTCAGGGGGCAGGGTGTCAGTTACTTTGGTCCTCCTGGAGATTCTTGTACCTCTGTCTGTTCATTTGCTCCTGCAATTATTTGGTAGCCTCTCTTAGTCTAAAAAAAATGACTTGGTGAGGTTCTACTATTTAAACCACTGAGGATAACCTGGCTTGTTTTGACTGCACCAGGTTCAGTCAGTTACATGCCTGCCTGTCAAGTCTGCAACAAAGGAAGGCTATCCTATATAATTGGGAGAGAGAAAGTACAGTGGCTAGGCTGAGTTGGCAACCTCTTTAGCCCTATACAGCTGCAGCCAAAGAGAATGTGTAAACACCGTTTATGGGAATTTTCAAAGTATTTAGCACTAACATTTTTTTTTTTCAAAGTTGTAATTTTATCATCAAATCAAGGAATTAGAATTGGACTTTCGGAGCTAGTTTAGAACTGATTTGTTCTGATAAACCTCACCTTCAATATTTAACATATTAACAGTGAGAAATGTCATTTGAGAGAATGAAATAGTTTACCTAAAGCTGCAGTCTTTGTGGACATATGTCCTTAATCAATTTACTTTTGCCAGCATTAGTCAAGAAAATGTAGCTGTAATACAAAGAAATATTAAACTACCTGAATAATTTGAACAGAATAAATTTAAATGAAAGCAAACAAAGAAAACAATTAAAAAATATGAGTAATGTCAAGATACCCAAAAGGGCTAAAGGGCAGTTATGAATTGAAATAGCTACAGAGCTACATAGTGGACCAGTTCTGAATTGTGCAGCTGACATTATGATTTCAAAATGTGTTTAAAAAAAATCACAAAAATAAGCTGGTTTTGACCTTTTTAAGCCCAAATATTATTTTCATAAAACATAATAATATGAAACAATTACCACAAGAAGTCAGCTTCGGGAGCTAAAGGCCATTCTTCAGAGGACATCATATCACCTAATTGTAGGCTTTACCAGAAGTATGTAAGTTAATCTCTTTGCCTTAGGTCCTTTTGAGGTCAATGGAGAGACATAGGTTATGCCACAGAGCTTATAAAAAACTTGAATTCCATTTTTCAGATGCTTCTCTCTTTCAATTCATTCTGCTGAACACCAGATATGTCTCTCAGTTACAGATTTGAAATTAATCAGTAGACTGATTCATGAGTGTATCTAACATCTCTTCCCTCATCCTCACTGCACTACCATAACTTCAGTAGTCCTGATGGGACTCTTGGGTGGAAAACACAACAGCTTCCATCAGTATGTGTCTGGATTTTCTTTCTTTGAAAACCAAGAAGTATGGGTTAGAGGAAATTAGTGTCATGTTAGTGTGCTGCTGGGTCTTGTCTGACCACATATGTAGACTTCTCTACTTTGGCAAAGACAACAGAAATTGTATTATACATGACTTACAACACCCTTAAGCCAACAGGGATGCTGAGTGCAGACCAGAACAAAGGAAATACTAACAATAAGAAACATATATTCCCAAAGATTTTCCTGTTCAATGTTGTTCAAATAGCTCCCAGTAGAAAGAATCCCACAGAGTTCCAGCAGAGTCAGTTTTCTTTTATGTTTGAATTTCAAAGTAACACAGGTGGCCCTGACAACTAAGGGTATGTAATTTATAATTCTCTGAACCCGTCATGTGAAATCATCTCCACATCTAAAGTTATTCCATACACTGAAAGAAGGTTTCCTAATTTCCACAAGTCAAGAAGCCTGGAATAACTGACACTAAAAACCTTAAGGCTAGAAACATAAATGTCTACAGAAACTAAAATGCATCTTAAAAAAAAAAACAAAACAAAACAAAACCAAACCCATAAAAACATTTACTAGGTTGTTTCAAGAAGTAGAAAACCTATATTGTCACTTCTACCTGCTGAAGGGAAAGGAAATTATATGTGCAGTGGCATCTACCCTGATAAATTATTAAAAAAGTAATTTTCACTATGCCTTAAAGAATATCCAGTCCAAGATATAACTGAATGCCATGTGAAATAAAGGAAAATAATAGGATATACTTAGAGCTGAACATTTCATGGAGCTAGTGGGAAATCTTCCTAATGTTAAAATGAGTAGTATATTCAGGATTATTTCCATTTTACATTACCTTTCTTATGATAAGGCTTTTCTATTGTGCTTATTAAAAGTTTTGACAGGTATATACATGCATATTATGAATTGTTTATTTTACAGAACCATAGAGTAGTTGAGGATGGCAGGGACCTCTAGAAACCCTGTGTTCCAAACCCCTGCTTAAGTAGCATCGGCTAGAGCAGTTTGCTCAGGGCTGTCTCCAGCTGGGATTTGAATATCTCCAAGGATGAAGACTCCACAGCCTCTCTGGACAACCTGTTCCAGTATTTGATCACAATCATCATAAAGGAGTTTTTCCTTGTGTTCAGATAGAATTTCTTGTATTTCACTTTCTGCCTGTTGTTTCTTGTACTTTCACTGGATACCACTGAGAAGAGCCTGCCTCTGTCTTCTTTACTTCTTCCCATCAAGTATTTTTTGATAAGAACCCCGTGAACCTTCTCTTCCACAGGCTGTACTGTTCCAGCTCTCAGCCTCTCCTCCTATGACAGATGCTCCAAGCCATTAATCATCTCAGTGGCCCTTCACTGGACTCTCTCTAGTTGTGCCGTATCTCTCTTGTACTGGGAAACACAGCACTGTACCCAGCACTCTATACCACTCTATATGTGGCCTCTCCAGGGCTGAGTAGAAAGGAAGTTTCACCTGTCTCAAACTGCTGGCAATGCTCTTCCTAATGCAACCCAGGACGCTGTTGGCCTTCTTTACTGCAAAGACATATTGCTGCCTCATTTAGTTTTGTCAACCAGGACCCCCAGCTCCTTCTCTGCAGATCTGCTTTCCAGATGTTTGGTCCTCAGCCTGTAATGGTACATGGGATTATTCCTTCACAGATGTAGGACATTGCATTTCCCTTTCTTGAACTTCACGGGATTCCTCCCTGCCCATTTCTCCTGCTTACAGAGCTCCCTGTAAATGACCCAGCATTTGGGTGTAAAGCACACCCAACTGATGTATCAACCACTCCTTCCACTTTTGTAGCATCTGCAGACTTGCTGAGGGTGCACGATGCCCAATCATCATTTCTAGTGAAACACTTTTCATGTCCTATATTGACATTATTTATATGTAAATGCCATGTTCTCTTCAAATAAGGAATTCAGATTACATACTAATTTCCTGTCGCATATACTGGCACTGATATGCATATACACATGCCTGCATGCATGTGCCCATGCATACACACACAAACAAGCAAATCGTATCTTTGTAATTTTTTCTAGGATACTGACATCCGTTCCTTTCCTTTCCTTTCCTTTCCTTTCCTTTCCTTTCCTTTCCTTTCCTTTCCTTTCCTTTCCTTTCCTTTCCTTTCCTTTCCTTTCCTTTCCTTTCCTTGCCTTGCCTTGCCTTGCCTTGCCTTGCCTTGCCTTGCCTTGCCTTGCCTTGCCTTGCCTTGCCTTGCCTTGCCTTGCCTTGCCTTGCCTTGCCTTGCCTTGCCTTGCCTTGCCTTGCCTTGCCTTGCCTTGCCTTGCCTTGCCTTGCCTTGCCTTGCCTTGCCTTGCCTTGCCTTCCCTTGCCTTCTTCCCTTCCCTTCCCTTCCCTTCCCTTCCCTTTCCTCTCCATCATTAAACTCTTCCCATTCACCTGACTATACTAGACACAAAATTTCTTAAAGAATTTTTTGGAAAATCAGAAGTTAAGCAAAATAGCAAATACATTGAGAAAAACATAACAAAATATATTGATGGGAAAAAATCATTCTTTTGAATGTTGTAGAACTTGGGAACATACATACACATCAACAGTGAGATTTCTCTCACAGATACTTAGACACATGTACAATGAGCTGAATCATAGCCTAGAACAGTGTGTTTTCTAGAACTTTCTTTCTTTTGCATTTCAAATATCCTACCGGTGCTAATGAAGATGTAAATCTTCGCAGTACTTATAAGAAGTGTCTTTGGTGGATAGGTACCATTACCCTTGCTTTACTGATAAAGCAACTCAGAAGTTGAGGGTCTTATTTCAGGCCTGAAATGATATCGTTTAGATGATATCATTCAGTCAGATTTTAAACTCTGGATATGGGAAGTTGAAAGAAAGCAAAAAAGTTATATTCTGTGTTCTGAGAAATTCTAATTTCCCTATATTCTTCATCTGCTACAACCATGTCTCTATTTTTTTTGGTGTATGTATATATAGCGGACAATCCTATATTCCCACCCTTTTTCAAACAGGACTTGTAGCTGAAATGTCACAATCGAGCTTTTACTATTTGTCTGTGTATGGATTCAATCTCAAAACTTTGATATTTCGTGATGCTAGTCAACATTTGGACTGAACTACAGACCTTAGGAGGTAAAAGCATGTATCATTACAGGATGAAAAATGAATCGTCTCGAGTTAAACCTATAATAGACTCACAGCCTCCACTGATTGATCACAGAAATTCAGATGTGCACACTGACCAGTGGATTATATTTAGAGATAAAGTATGAGGTTAATGATAGAGACTACCCATTAGCTGTAAAAGCAGTTCCAATATATGGAAATAAAAGAAGATGAAATTATGTGTAATTTTAATCTTCAAGAAAAAATTATTTAAACCTTAATTGAGGAAAGCTGTTTCAGTACCTATGACAAATAAGATGAAGTGTCATAAATAGATCCTGGTATCCTCCTGTTCTTTTGTTATGTCCTTATCAGAGGAAAAGATTTGTTCCCTGGAAAGCAGGTGACTTCTCTAGATATAGGTTCATTTATATACAGTAAGTTTCTAGCTATGCTTACATCTAATAAAATCAGTACTGACTAAAAATCATAAGAAGCACATACACCCTGCAGCATAATACTTTCAGTAGCCCTAAGGAAAGAGTATGATGAAAGAACTCTCTCTAGTATGTACAAAGAAAATCTAATCAATAATATGTCATATATTAACAAAGGTGAGTTAATGTCTTAGAATGAAGAAAAGGAGGAGTAGCATCATGATTATGTATTTCAGACCAAAAAAAAATATTACAAAGAATTAAAATAGTAGTTAATAATAATCTTTCCTCTGGATTTATGTATTCTACATAAGCATGAGAAATCAAGGATAAAATCTTGCTGATATTTTCAATTTTAAGGAAAAACGTTTTCAAAATATTAATATGGAATGCCACTAGTGCAAATGGCTCTTTGTTGAAAAAAGATGTCTAGGAAAATATTTGTGCTATATGGAGCACACACTCTGGCACAGAACTGTGTTTTCTTCAGTCAGCCTTTGGTACTTTTCCTTTCCACGTTTGAGAACACGCTCCTGACCTTGCTGAGATAGTGTCATATCATCAGACAGGGAGAAAGTACTCTCCTCCTTGAGAGTCCTCCTTTCAGCCACTCAGGCAGTTCACTAACAGCATGGTCCTCTCCACAGTCACAGACAGGTCTCCAGACCAGGAAGACAGTCCTTGAGAGAGCAACTTGACAGAATTATTTTTGCCTCACGTTTAGCATGTGGATAAAGTAATTTGTGGATTGTACTGATGAGAACCTTGAATGAATCCTATGAGACAACAAAGTTCAAGCACTCCATAACAGGCAACACTTCTAGTCCAAATCCACAAAAGAGCTTCAAAATCTGCGTTATGAAGGCACCAGCACATCACATGAAATCACGAAATACTTTGCTGGCTTGCGAATTTTTACTGACTCAGTAAAAATTGACACATAGTTCAGTTCCCAGTTCTAGTCAAGAACTTTCCTGCTCTGCCTTTTGAATACACCTCCAAACTTCTACAGCATTTTAAGCCACTGTGACTAGGCTGCTGTGAACAGGTTTGGGAATACTTGAAGTTTAATATTTCCTTAGCCTAAATCCCATAAGTATCATATATGATACAAGGTTCAGTACCTGAATTCAGTCCTGGTGTTTGTTTGTTTATTTAGAAGTATAGAGGTACCCTCAGGGTTTAAGAATCCATTAAAGCTGCTTATAAACTAAGATTCTTACATAGTTCTTCAATCAAATGTCAAACACTCTTTCCTGAAGTAAGTAACTTCAGGATAAGAATTCTTTCTGATTCTTGTTCATGTGCTTTTTCTAAAATCCATGCTTGTGTCTATTCTATGCAATGAATACCTACGAGCAAGTTCTTTATAGCATTTGTGAATGGGAGCGTATGGTTTAATATTGTGTCACAGCATCCATTACTTCTGAGGCACAGATTAATCAAATGCAAACTATTGTCCCTGTCTTCAGGTAACAAGAGAACAAATTAATTAGAATAGTGATTTTAATGAGCATATTAGACGTACCCACCAGACCTATAGCAAAAGTTTATTAGCACTTTTGTTAGGCTGATGTATGAGGACTATTACAACTACATGCTGGATAATGCAAGATGACTCAGAAGTTTAACCATTTGATAGTTGCTTTTAAAAATCGTGCAGTTTTTGCCAGATCCCCTTGGCAGCAATAGTGCCTATCGATCCTCTTCCAAGATTTATAAAAAAAGTAGCTCAATCCCTTTCCTCTAGGTTAAGTTCTTATTTCTAGGTTTGAAATGCCCTATGGAACATATGTTTTTAGGATAGACTGTAGTCATTGAGAGCATGAAAATGTAAGTTCCTTACTTAGAGAGAGAGAAAGGAAAAGAACTAACAAGACTAGACACAAGATAATTCTTTTTTTTTGTCTACAAGAAACTGAGCAACCCAAATTGGCACCTTTAGGTTATGCCTATGATAGTAACAAGACCTGAACACAGACTCAGGAAAGTACAAAGAATTTTCCTTCTTTTAAATTTTTAAGGTGGTCTCTGACATGGTGGCGATGCCTGTCAGCTAGCACTCTTTGAACAATGAAAAAGCATAGCTTGGAAGGGAGCTTGAACTAGTGAGTGATTCCAGTAGATGGTAGGAGCAAGGCCATTCTGCTGCTTGGGGAAAATACACCTTAGTCATATGGATGCAAAGTGTGCTGTGACACTTGCTCTCAGAGCACAGAGAGGTCCTTAGATTATTCTTATTTGTTAGTGTTGATATCACATAAGAGTTCACTAGTTCTAAACAATAATTATCCAAGTATAGAAGTTCAGCCTTTTTTTTTTTTTTAATTCTTCTCATGTCAGACTCCATTCTGCTCTAGTCCTGAAAGTGCTACTTTATGATGCCTCTTTTTGAAGGATAGTTACCTTTTCTAAGTTGTCTGCTTAGCTGTTGCTGGTTTGCAGTAGAGAAGTAGGAGAGAAAACTGTCTCTGGCATAATTTTCTGCTCCCCATATACAAGGTTCAGCCTTTCCAGATAAGAACTCAGCAAAATGTACAATTTTCAGTGGGTAAAACTGCTCGCCTCTAAAACAAGGCTTTTTGTCTTTTATTTTACAATCATTATGAAACAAGCTATTGAGAGCAGAGTTCATCTCACTTCACGCTCTCCTACATGTAAGGTCATCCAGGCTTCTCTACAGTCAGCTGAGAAAGAGAGAGATCTCCATAACTAATTAATCAAAATCTTTGCTAACAGGTTAAAGCTGTACCTCTACAGTCAAAGTTGTCCAATGCTTAAGCAGTTACTGTGCCATTTAATTATTCCACCAGAAGCAAATTCTGTTGTTTATGCAACCAGCATTTGAAACAGAGAAGACCCAAAATTTCAACTCAACCTTATTACAGTTAATGTTAAAGAACATATGAAGAGTCATTTTTTCCTCCCTCCTTTAAAAAGTGATAACGGACTCCTGCTGGTTTATATCATGTTACCATAAAGCTTCCATGCATCTTGCATTTAAGTAAATAATATTGTCTATCTGTCTCCAAATTTTTTCTGCCTAAGGCAGAAAGCCTTAGGCTTAGAGGTCAAATAATTTGCCTAGGGTTTGCTATGCATAATAATACATATTTGTTAGAAAGATATGAAATTTTGTGATTTTTGTAATTTGGATCATGAGATGCCAGTAGAACAGTTAAGTATGCTGTAGAATGCATAAATTCCAGATAGTGATGCAAAGATTATTGTTTATTCTCATATAACTCCTGACCAAATCGTTACTGGAGTGATTTCTCTTACACTTAAAGAATAATTCTAGGTATATGTTTTCTGTACACTGTACCAATGCAATATTTTACTGTACAAATCAATAGAACCTAGATTTTTTCCTCCTGCTAAATCTATTTTTAATTTATCTTTTACATGGGAAATAATCTTATTGACTGTACACAGTCCAAGATGTGTAAGTAAAGCAGAACCAGCATTATACTTTGCTTTCTAAATTGGACACCTATGTCACCACTACATATGGGGACAAGATTCATTTAAATTCTCTTTAGACATCTATAACATAGATGTCAATACCTGAGCCAATTGATTAGACTCTCTTTATAACAGATGGAGAAAAAATAGTACTTCTTGGAAATGCTTATCTGATCAATTTTAGACATCTACCATAGGATTAAATAAATCTTTATTTAGAATTGCCTGTTTCTCTCTATTGAGAGGTCAAATGTCTGGTTTATATATATATGTGTTCCTTAGAGACATTTAAAATTGATGTTCTCTCTTTTCTGTTGACATTTGCTCATTCTGTTTCCCTGCCATTAAGAAGAAAAAGAACATCTTGTTTCAGAATGTTTTATATTTTACACAGCCCTTTCACACTCACCATTAGTATGAAAATAATGACTATAATTTGCTGAAAGGTGCAATTGTCCATAAATTTCATAAGTTCTTGCTGGCAAGTTGTATATCCCTGCTTGTGACAAGTTTATTTGACTTTTCCACCCATCAATATATCTCTGTCCTATCTTTGACCTGAAAGTTTGTATTGTGTAGCGGGTTGACCTTGGCTGGCTGCCAAGTACCCACCAAGCCGCTCCATCACTCCCCTCCTCAGCAGGACAGGGGAGGAGAAAATAAGATGAAAAAGAACTCGTGGGTCAAGATAAAGGCAGTTTAATAAAGCAAAAGCAAAAGCAAAGGCCGCATGTGGAATCAAAGGACAACAAAAGATTTATTCTCTACTTCCCATCAGCAGGTGATGTCCAGCCACTTCCCAGGAAGTAGCGCTAGTGCACGTACAAAAGCAAAGGCCGTGTGTGGAAGCAAAGGAAAACAAAAGATTTATTCTTTACTTCCCATCAGCAGGTGATGTCCAGCCACTTCCCAGGAAGTAGCGCTTCAGTGCACGTAGCAGTGGGTCCAGAAGGCAAATGTCTTAATAATGAATGCCACCCCCTCCTCCTCCTTTCTCTTAGCTTTTATTGCTGAGCATGACGTCATATGGTATGAAATATCCTTTTGGTCAGTTTGGGTCAGCTGTCCTGGCTATGTCCCCTCCCAAGATCTTGCCTACCCCCAGCCTGCTGGGTGAGGCAGGGGAACATTGGAGAGACAGCCTTGATGCTGTGCGAGCACTGCTCAGCAGTAGCCAAAACACTGGTGTGTTATCAACACCTTTCTAGCTACCGATACAAAGCACAGCACTATGAGGACTGCCACAGGGAAAATTAACTCCATCTCAGCCAGACCCAACACATACTGGAAGAAGCAGAGTACAACCATGTATTTATTTTCCAAGAATTCAGATAGGAACTCCCGCTTTCTTTAAGGAGATGACTGGTCATCAAAAAACCAAAACTGCTCTGAGGGATGGGTGAAGATTCAGTATTTTAAATTGTTTTTCAGATTTCTGCCTGATAGGCAATTAAATATCTCTGTATTCCAAAAACTCATGCTAAACCATCATTGAATTTGCACCTCATGCACATTTTGCTGCTGTTGTACTAACAAATAGTACTGGCACATACTGCCTAATAAATGGATATTGATATAATGCCCATGTGAAGTAAGTTAATTTGTATTAAGCTACATTTCTGTAAGAAAGCAAGCAGGGTGTAGGGTGGTATATAAAGGGTTAACACTCTTTTCCCATTACAGCTTTCTTCCTGTCTCATTGCTGTGTACGTGTTACCTGTAACAGCATGTGAAATAAAGCCAGGATATCCTCGTGGACTTAACCTCACTTAGTTTAGCAGCTGAAAAAGAACTGCTCTCAGCAGAGACCCAGTGCCTATCATTGTTTCCTGTGTCCATGTGTTCCCTGAACATACACCTCTTTAAATTATATTCCCACCTTCTGTCTTTATTTCCTATATAATTATCACATATCAGTACCCATGCAAATAAGTACAGGATGAAGTGTGCTGGGCTAAAATATACCACGGCAAATTAGCAACATGCTGTTACTAAAACATATAGTGAAACTAGACTAATGATTAACAATGCCATAAATCACTTATCAATTAGTAAGTATCATAACGAACAAACTGGTATATTCCAGTGGAAAGTCTCACGTTCCATTAAAACACTGTCACAGGCCCCTGCCTGGTTTCATTGCTCTCTGTTGTTTCCTGCTGGCGAAGCAAGCCAGGAAGCAGTAACAGCGCATTGCTCTATTTTAACACAAGCTTAAGGTCCACAGCAGTTTATACCCCATATTCTTAGGCTTATCACATATTCATAAGCCTATCTGTTTAGTGGTTTGTTTTTTGGGGTTTTTTAATGTATTAGTAGGTTTAATGAAAATTATTATTTTTCCTCCTATAATCTCTGCATTAATTAATAAAAGAATGTATGAAATCTGTAATTTTTCACTATTTTCTTCAACTATCTAGTAACACTAATATCTTGCTCACATTCCTGGTCTCCTCATTTGTTATTCCTCATTTTCTTGTATCATTCATATTTTAGTTTGTTTTCTCAACATGGTCCTGCAAGTATTATTCTCTGATATCCTACATTTTTATAGCGGAAGAAGCAGAGAGACAGACTGTTGTACCCATGTCTTTGGCAGCTTTATATTTGAATCAATTATTTTGGTGAAAATTTGTCATTCAGCAGGCTTCTAGCGTTACTTGTTTTTCAACTTTATACTGGTATACCTTGAAAAATATAAATATAAATTTAAATTCTCATATGTATAGTCACAATAACCCAATGTCCTTGAGATTTTGTGTGTTTATTTTTACACTAAGATTTTGGCATCTACATATCTTTTCCATGCCTTTCTTTTCCTGTCAGGAAAAATAAGGATAACATTTCAAATTCCCTCTTTCCTTGTGTATCTATTTTATAAATATGTTTGTGTTCCATCACATACCAAATATTGAAACTAGGAAAAAAGGTTAACATTTACAGTACAATATTGCATCTTAATCTGACAGGCTGTATTTAATCAATGGAAAAAATATTTCTATTAATGTTTTTTCTTTATATAATAAAAATAGTTTACATAAACTCTTAAATTATAGACAATTCTTATATTGAACATATTGAAATAAATAAATTAATTTTATACATTAAATGATATTGAAATGAACTATTAACAAATCACCACAGAAATCTGTACTTCAGGTTTCTGTTTGAATTTCACTAAATAATATTAGATTTTCTTTAGATAATGTATGTTCTATGTTACATTTCCAAGTCTTGTTGTATACTGTATGTTATATGTGTGAACGGAGAGGTTTTTCCTCATTCTTCTAACAGCACTTGCCAGGTTTATGTGAGAAACCTCAGTAAGTATGAAG
Source organism: Aptenodytes forsteri (assembly GCF_000699145.1). Taxonomy (NCBI): domain Eukaryota; kingdom Metazoa; phylum Chordata; class Aves; order Sphenisciformes; family Spheniscidae; genus Aptenodytes; species Aptenodytes forsteri. The sequence continues at coordinate 1,446,618 of NW_008795495.1, read as the reverse complement.
ATAGCATACAATTATAATTCCTAAGAATTCCTAATCTTTAGGAATTTGTCCTGAGACACCTGTTTTTTCTAAGTCCTTGTGGTGAGTTGACCCTGGCCAGTAACTAAGCACCCACCAGCCACTCACTTACTTCCCCTGCCCCCAGTGTGATGGGGGGGAGAACAGGAAGAACAAAAGTATGGAAACTTGTGGGTTGAGATAAAGATTGTTTAATAAGTGAAGGAAAGAGAAAGAAGAAAGAAAGAAAAAAAAACTCACCCCAAAACCAAAAGACCCAAGTGATGCAAAGGCACCTTCCACCAGCAGACCGATGCCCAGTCAGTCTCCAAGGAACTAGGAAAGACTACCCCATAGTTTTATTGCTAAGCATAACATAATATGGCATGGTTAATTCAGGTCAGCTGTCTCATCTGTGTCCCCTCCCAGCATCTTGTCCACATCACTGTGGGGACAGACTCAGAACCAAAGAAGGCCTCAACACTATGTAAGCACTGTCCAGCAACAGCTAAAACATTGATATATCAACACTAGTTTAGCCACAAATCCAAAATACAGCACCATTCAGGATGCCATGAAGAAAATTAACTCCATCCCAACCACACCCAGTACAGATGACAACTTCTTTTCCAGTGCTAATAGTTCTGGAATAAAGTTTGAAAAAATATGGACTAAAAGAATTCAAAACTGGGAAGCAGAATAAAATTCAGAATTTTCACAAAAGCAAAATTTTATTACTTATTTTGTCTTTGTCTTACATTTCTTTGACTTTAATGTTCTGGTTTCACTACCCAATATTTGTAAACCATATTTATGAACAGTCTTCTTTAGATATCTACCAGACCAGGTAACTACAGAAAATTCCTACTATTAGATTATTGTGCAGGAAAAACAGAGAGAAAATACTGATAAAAGAAAAAAAACCCAAACAAACAAAACTAAGACCTAGCAGAAAAAATACTGTCATTAACACTGTACACTGCCAGGAATTACCATACCACATTCAGCTGGTGATGGAAGGGAAAAAAACTGGTAGAGGTTATATTGATATTTTCCCCAGCTGTACTTTTCCCGTGCTGTGGGTAGTATGCACTAACAGGTAGAAGCATTAAATTGCTACATTCCAAGGCTGCATAGGATAAGTTCTAACTTTTTTCTGTGATAGAGGTGAAAATGAGAATTCAAAAGTGAATTCTGGCAGTGACTTCAGTGAATTCAGGATGTCAGCATAAGATTGTATTAAGCCCCTGTCCTAAACTCTGTTTACTTCAAAGAGGCAGAAGAGGGCTGCTAGAAGAGGTGGTCTGGCTGCATGATACTGGTAACAGCCCAAAGGTATCAAAAGCACTGCTATGTGATATGAGTCACCAGCTAAAAATACCTTGGTTTTGCAAATTATTTTAAATATATTATATGCATATATATGCATGTGTAGATAGATAAATGACAGAGATAAATATAAAACAATCACCTTAGAGAAAAGATTTTTTTCCTTGTAGTTGTATTAATTGCCAGAAATACACATCATTTTCCTCAAGTTTGCTATTTCTAAATACCTGAAGAATTCTTTTGCATTACTTTTTCTTACTTTTGTTTAGAAACTTGAGTCTATAGAGAGCATGAAATAGCACAGGAGCATCCTGAACCAATATTTTTTAGTATAAAATAACCTACCCAATGATTTCTCTGTGCAGCAACGGCACTTTAACAGAGCTATGCAAACTTTAAAGCAGCTTCACCAAAATAAGATTATACTAGCTTCAATGTTAATATTCTGAAACTATTAAGAAAAAAAACCCACAAAAACCTTAAGCAGTAGAAATGGCATTATAAATGGAAATTTTAAGGATAATGTCTAAATTTACACATTTGATGTAGCAATGAAAAAATTCATTGCTAAGAAAAACATGTATGAGATCTGTCGTGCTCCCATAACAGGAAAACTGAGGTGTGTATGCATCCTGTAAAGAACACTGCATGGTACCTTGTATGGAATTATGAAGCTCTAAGAAATTCTTGTATTTTATAGTTATAAAAGCTCTACTTCACTGCAACCCATGAGGTTATTTTTAAATGTATATTTATTTCAAAGTTCAAACTGAATTGTTGGTCCTTGTGCATCTCAGCTGACCAGAAATCATGTGATTGATTCATAATAGCCAAAGAACTGTAATCTTGCTTGCCCAGGTGTTATTTATGGGCTATAAAAGGAAGTCAAAAAGCTAAGGAAACTTAAATTACCATGGGGGGAAATATTGTAATATCTGTGTTCAGTGAGACGAGTTTACTGCAGTCAGGAGAGATGTAAGGACATAGAACATCAGATTTCATGAGTTTCAGTGCTCTTGGAGCAAAAGGGTCATTGTTTTTAGGGTTACACATATGGTTTTAGAACTAAGCCAGACTTTTATACACATGTGGTTTAATAATATTAAATTACAATTCCAAATGCTTTCCCTGAACTACTACTATTTGTTAAATTACTTTAATAAAAATCTAAGTTACAAATTTGTTTTGATAGTTTTCCAAAAGCAATGAAATCTTAAACCTGCAGTGTGCTTAGCATAAGGATGTTAAAGAGTGTGTCAAACTACTAGAAGTAATATAATTTAATTTACAGCTAGGTCAGTTTTAAATTAACAGTGGGCTGAATTACTTGTAGGAATCTGTCTCTGTTTATTGCTAGTGTACAGTACAAGTTTGAGTTATCAGAGCAGAACTGGGCTGTTAGCACTGGTGCAGTACTTCTATTGTCTGGTTGTTTTCTAGCATTGCAAGATAGGGATGGCAAAGAGATTGCTACCAAAAAAACCCAACAACAAACCAACCTGCTTTTTAAATTAAGAATGGTAAAAAATATGAGAGCCAAGTAAATCAGTAATTGAAAAAAAAATCTTGAAAGCACTTGAGCATTTGCTTTAAGATAAGCATATGTATGTTCGATGGTATGGGAACCTCAATTTTCAGTATTTCATCATTATTTCCAGGAGTCAAAGTGAATGCTGAGAACAATTTATTTAAAAAGTAATTTATGAAAAAAATCATAATTTATGGAATTCACATATATCTACATGTGTGCATGTCTGTGTATGCATGTCTGTGTGGTTATGAATAAGTATATATATAACACTTTTAAATACCTGTTGTGGGGGAGTATCATGGTTTTCGTCAGGATGAACTCAGTATATTAACTACTACTCAATGATTGGATCTGTGTCAATGAGTTCTGAAATGTATGGTCTCTGTGAAAAGGTGATTAATAATGCCAAAAATGCTACAAAGTTACAGAAAAGTGGCAATCTCTGCTTCCTCTTTTCTTCCTCATAGTTAGTTGTTTTAGCCTTCACAGTCTGGGAGGAGCCAGGAGCTGAGTGTGGTGGCTCTGGCTGCATAAGCTTGCTCTCAGGCACCCCTGGAGGTCCTCCATGGCCAGGTACCCCCCAAAGGTAAAGTCATGCCACCTCATGTTGGGATGGTGGAGGATGGATAAGCTTTACAAGGTGGGGAGCATCTTCCAGATTGTTTGATCTTTACTCATTGGTAGACTGCTTCAAGATGTTGCTTGTTGATGGGTGTAGCAAGTCAATGTGCAAATATTCTTGTACAAATTTAGTTCTGCTGTTTCTACCATTTACATGTGGGTGGGTTTTTTTTCATAACACCTTCTTAATTGTGCTTTACCTAAAAGAATCTGTGTCTCTGTTAGGGGGACACAGTATGGTATGCTTAGCAACATAAGTATGGTATACTTAGCAACATAGCACAGGCCTCCAATATCAGCCTGATTATTCAAGTGATGTCAACTCAGTAGGCCAAGACAGGGGGAAAGTTAGATGAGATGAAGCCCATCCTGGAATTCTTGTCCAGTTTTCCTTATAAGCTCTAAGGTTTCTGTCATCCTGTACAGACTCACTTTGAAAAATGGTTTCCTTGAGAGAACATTGTGTATCCTTTTCCACTCTTTAAGCCAGTGAGATCATCACTTTGCAGAGTTTGTCATAGTGAGTGCAGCTCCCTGTAAAAGGTCATTGTCTCCATGTCCAGAGTGAATGAGATATTTCTTCTCCTTGTTGTATTACCTCCTATTCTTTTTATAACACTGCAGCTGTAAGACTGCTGTCATTGATACTGAAGGTTTCAAAGTCAGGGTTTCAGACCACAGCTGCTGTTTCCTTTATGATCTGCAAGATCCTTTTGAGCTTTTGTACTCTTGTCCCACTTTTCATGTTCTATTCAGCAACTTCTATTTTTTTCATGCTCCTAGAAACTAACTTTGGGAGACCACTAGTTTTCAGCATAGGGATCACCATATTCTTTTTTTGAGCAAAAAAAAGTCCATCTAACCAGACAGTATATAGAATTTTAGTCAAGTTAAATACTTAACATTGTATTCAGCTCTTGAAATGCACATCTGGCTTTGAATGGGTGACTGTACCAAAGATGGAAATAATGAATCATAGAATCATAGAATACCCTGAGTTTGAAGGGACCCACGAGGATCGAGTCCATCTCCTGAATCCACACAGGGCAACCTAAAAGTTATACCAAATATCTAAGAGTGTTTTCCAAATGTTTCTTGAACACCAACAGGCTTGGGGCCATGGCCACTTCCCTGAGGATCTTGTTCTAGTGCTTGATTACCCTCTCAATAATAATGTAAACACTGTAAATTCCTCAAAGTGACTAGCTGACTATATGTCCCCTGAAACTATCCACAGACATTTATATAGTGATTGCGTAAGTACTAAGATATATCACATCAGACTTTTTCCTTGCATTTCAGACTTGATAAAAGTCAGTCCACAGTAACTCGTGTCACCATTTTAATGCTCTCTTAATATAGACTTCGCTTCTTTAATAAATCTTCTTTTTGAGATGTCTTTAGATAATATTACAGAATGTAGGTAAGTATTCTGGAATGCCAATCCGTGTTATGAATACTGTTTAGTTTGCCTACTCTTCTGTTGATAATTTTATGTATAAAGTATATTTTTCTAAAACCCGTTCTTATACATCACTTGTTTAGTTATTATAGTTTGAATTAAACTAAATCACTTAGCCTTTCTCAGTTTACACTTATATGAAATGATTTCACATATTGTTGAAAAAATCACGTATTTTCTTACCTGAAAATACTTAGAATGCCTTCTAGAAGCGACAGACAAGTCAGTGGTAGCTGCAGCTTTCAAAATTACCATATCATTTTCTTAGTAGTGCAGAAAGTAATCTGGAATTTTGCTTGTTATGTTAAATATCCAGCAAAATGAGACTAGTTATCAAAACTCTATATATTTATTTTTCTGATTTAATATTAAAGGCAGATTGACTGGACAATTTTATTTATGCTACTTGAAGGAAGTATAAATATCTCAGGGTAATCAAAGATACAGTAGAATAAATTGAGGAGTGCCACGTAATTATAAATATAATTGACAACAGGTGAACTGTTTGTTTTGTATTTTGTTTTATTTTAAAGTACATAAGATCACTCACTAAATCTTCCTTTAATACTCTTCTGTTTTTTACATAAAAATAACCAGCATTATATTATGTGTGTTCAGCTTCAAATATAAACTATATACAAACTCTTTGGGAAACTACTTGGTCCCTAGAAGCTATTTGTATACACTGAAGTAGCAGCTTTGCAGGAAACAAAATATACTTTAAGAAAAAAAAAAACAAACATAATGGAGCCAATTATCACACACCTGTAGATTAATGACTCACTAAATGTGATAGCCACTTCTATCAGCTTTTACTAATGTGCACAGGTATCTTCTGATGAAAGAAGTGGAGCAGTTCATCTTGAGGGCGATCACAAGGCATGAGCGGGACAACCAGGGGATGCCCAGCCAG
>NW_008795495.1:1437023-1440047 GCF_000699145.1 Aptenodytes forsteri | reverse complement strand
GAGGCCGCACCTCGAATCCTGTGTTCAGTTTTGGGCCCCTCACTACAAGAAGGACGTTGAGGTGCTGGAGCGTGTCCAGAGAAGGGCAACGAGGCTGGTGAGGGGTCTGGAGATCAAGTGTGATGAGGAGCGGCTGAGGGAACTGGGGTTGTTTAGCCTGGAGAAAAGGAGGCTGAGGGGAGACCTCATCGCTCTCTACAACTACCTGACAGGAGGTTATAGCGAGATGGGTGATGGTCTCTTCTCCCAAGTAACTAGCGACAGGACGAGAGGAAATGGCCTCAAGATGCGCCAGGGGAGGTTTAGATTGGAGATGAGGAAAAATGTCTTTCCTGAAAGAGTGGTGAAACATTGGGACAGGCTGCCCAGGGAAGTGGTTGAGTCCCCATCCCTGGAGGTATTTAAAAGACATGTAGATGAGGCGCTTAGGGACATGGTTTAGTGGGCATGGTGGTGTTGGGTCGACGGTTGGACTCGATGATCTTAGAGGTCTTTTCCAACCTTAATGATTCTACAATTCTATTATTCTATGATAAGAACAGCAATTTTTATGTATGCAGCAGAAATTATTTTTGCCTCTTTCTCAGAACAAATGTTTCATATTTATAGAAAAAATATTTCTTCCTCTCAATAAAGAAGACGTTGTGAGGGACACTTGGTGTTGTTCATCAACTTGTGACTGCCATGATTTATATTTCATAAACAGATAACAGATTACTCTGATCCTTGTTGTCTTAAAATTATTCCAGTTGTCTTCTGAAAAAGCAGTAAATATATGAGAAGTAAAGAAATGTATCAGCATTAATCAAGTCTATAACAAACCCTTGCCTTAAAAATTTGAATTACAGAATTAAAATGAGAGCCTGTTTGATTTTTCTGCTCTTCTTAATCACTGAAAAAGAAAATAAAGCACTGAGCTATGGATTATTAAGAATTTATTTTCTGTTACACAGTGTATACCAAATTAGAGATCCTTGTACAGTAACTCATTTGATATCAGTGTTATATGTTGATATTATTGTTCTTTTTTTTTTCCCCTGCAACAGTCCACTGACAACTTAAAAAGGAAGAAGAATCTTGACATTAACATTTGAGAAAATAAATTGCAATATTAGGAGAAAATATCTGTCTTGTGATAGTATTGTTAAAATGAAATAATATTAAAAATAATGTTTGCTAGAATATAATGCTATCCCCTACAAATTTAAAGTATTATGCTATTTAGCATGCAATGAATCAATGCTGGGCCTGGCTGTATTCATAAAACAAGAGAAGAGTTGTCTGAAGAGGACCTCTGGAGGTCATCCAGATCAAATTCTGCCTGGTGGCATGACAGCCATGGTTTGCTTAATCTGGTCTTGAAAACAGGGTAATCAGACGTGATAAAACATTGAAACATGGTCATTAATGATCTGGGAAAGGGATTGAACAACTAGATCTCCAACTCTGCAGATTATACTAAGCTCTGCTGGATAGTCAAATGCTATGCTGATGATAAGGAACTCCACAAGGACATCCCAAAACTGAGTGAACTAAAAAATGAGCTTCAATTTTGATAAATGAAAATATATGTATAGGTAAAGAAAATTACATCATGTCTACATGATGCTGAACACAGAAGTGACACTTACAGCCCTGAAACCATAGGCTCATGAAGAATCCCTGCATTTTTAGGCTTTCCTCATAAAGGCAATGTAGTACTCAAGGTGTGCGCACGTCAAAGTTTTACAGAGGTAAAATCATTTCACCATCTTTTGTAGTTCTGGTCTTTGCATTCTAAGAAGGACATAGGATAGTTAGGGAAAGGACAGAGAATAGCAACATAAGAAGTGAAGATGTTGCCTTGTGAGGAAGTGCTATAAAGACTGGTACTCTTCAATTCAGAGAGGAAAAAATTGAAGAGAATTATGGCAGAGGTTTACCAAGTCATTAAGAGCTTTGATTAGCTGTTCACAAACAGAATTGGAAGGATTTTTTTAAAGTACCAAGAATTTGATTTGAACAAATATGACAGAGCACTTGTCACAGTGGGAAATGAACTTCTGTAGCTTGCTGCCACAGGACACTATGGAAGCAGGCAGTATCAGAAATTTCAAAAAATGGGTCAGACAAATTCATGGACAACAAGTCCATAAAACGATCGTAAAAAGTCTAGTCAGAGTCCTAATACAGAAGTTGCTCTGGGAGCATGAGGAAAATCTGCTGTAGAAAGTGGTCAAGATAAACAGCGTATCTTACTACCACTGTCAGAGACTCGAGTGTGGGCTAAAAGGAGCGTTGGTTTGACCAAGCAGGGTATATCTTGTATTCTTCCAACCTCTCCTGGACACCTGGGAGTTTCCAATTCTTGATAGAAAATACTTACAATTCTTTTTTAACAATTTAAAAAATAGCAAAATAGAGAAAATCGGCAAAGTTACAGACAATCCTGAATGTATCTACTACCTTTTATTTATCTTCCAGATCAATTTAATACTTTCAGTAATTAAAGGGGTTTGTAGGTTTGTTCCTTTTTTTCATAAGTATACTACCTCTTCTCAATACGGGTCATGCCATCACCACAGTCAACAAAAGTTTCAGAATAATAATGTCTTCCTGCTGTTAAATAAAGGATGAGAAAACCTAAAATGGAATAATACTTTCAGTAATTAAAGGGGTTTGTAGGTTTGTTCCTTTTTTTCATAAGTATACTACCTCTTCTCAATACGGGTCATGCCATCACCACAGTCAACAAAAGTTTCAGAATAATAATGTCTTCCTGCTGTTAAATAAAGGATGAGAAACCCTAAAATGGAATTTAAACAGAAACTTCTGAGAGCTCCTTATCATCTGGCGACTAGTGCCAAATACCTACACTTGGAAAAAAAGTATGAGAACGTGTCTTAAAGAAGTCTACATTATAGTTCCAAGGTGATCAGAGAAGCCTTCCTTAAAAAATATAAAATAGTATTTGCCTTTTTTTCTATTTGGAAAATAAAAAAAAAAAAAGAAGAATATTCAAATTTACAAAACACAAATTTAAAT
>NW_008795495.1:1380341-1435262 GCF_000699145.1 Aptenodytes forsteri | reverse complement strand
TGAACTCCATTCACCACAACTCTCTGGGCCCGGCCGTCCAGCCAGTTTTTGACCCAGCGCAGAGTACACCTGTCTAAGCCGTGAGCCGCCAGCTTCTCTAGGAGAATGCTGTGGGAGACGGTGTCAAAGGCCTTGCTGAAGTCCAGGTAGACCACATCCACAGCCTTTCCCTCATCCACTAGGCGGGTCACCTGGTCATAGAAGGAGATCAGGGTGGTCAAGCAGGACCTGCCTTTCATGAACCTCTGGCTGGGCCTGATCCCCTGGTTGTCCCGCACGTGCCTTGTGAGCGCCGTCAAGATGAACCGCTCCATAATCTTCCCCGGCACCGAGGTCAGGCTGACAGGCCTGTAGTTCCCCGGATCTAGAGGCTCCATTAATGAGATGATTAAAATCATCTCCATTTACTTCATTTTCCTTTGTTTTTTGGAAGCTTTTCATCTCCAGAGACTAGATTTTTCGAGAGCAAACTAAACTACAAGCTCTTACTAAGGTGCATACTATATGTCCTAACACCTAGTGGGCCCATAAAGGTGCTTATGGACCGCTTTGAATCACAAATGTGCTGAGGACATTTGGTCCAGGGAACCGGATGATACTGATAGGAAGTACAAACCTGAACCATGAATATAGGGTTTCAGCACCAAACACTTCAATGCACTGACCCTCTCCTATTCCAATCTAATTTCTTACTTAAAAAATATATAATATCTACTTAAATTGTAAGCTAATAATATGGAAGCTTCTATACTAAAGGTAGATAATACATCACTAGTCTTAATCTTCTTCTCCTGAATGAAGTCCATTCTTTCATTCTACTTATATTTTGAAGTGTTCAGCAAACATGTTATCATTGTGATAGTCTACCTCTGAACTGAAAGCCAATAATGCAGGTTAACTGGGGTGTATTTTATGGTTTGAGGTGGATAGAAAAAGACTCGTGAGCATTGCATGCAGAGAAATAGAAAAATAATCCGCTGTGTTCACTACAGCTGCAATATGTAGCTAGGTTCCGCTACTCAGCACAAACCACAACAAATAAAGTAGAGCTCTGGGTTGGGGATGTGTATTTATTATGAAGATAGTATGAACCACTGCATCACCTAGGAAAGGGAGAGAGTAGATGGGGTGTGTTTACGAGGAAAAAAATCTAGGAGACTTTGATTCTTGCAGCTTGCCCTAGATTGTCCTACAATAGTGGCACAGAACAAAGACAAGTATGTGCTGTACAAATTTCCCTACGTATGTGTTAAGTGAATGTATTTTAAACAGAAATTTTTTGTTAGAAACCACACACTGGAATTTTCCATTGAATTTTAAGGGTCAAGAATTTACCAATGCATAAAAATACTGCCACAGTGATATGAATCAAATTCTATGCTGCAGTTCCCTGAAACTAAAATGTCATAGCAGAGAATATGTAACAAACCCTAGAAACAGATTAGTATATAGAAATTAGCACAGAATTTGGTCCTATATCTTTGCATCTGAGGGAGCAGATGTTATGGTCTGATGTACAAACAGCAAAATGAGTTGCTTTGATTTAAAATAATTCATTTTAAATTAACAAGTATAATAGGACAGAATAGAGACTAGATATTCACATCTTCTATTTTTGTCTCATTCAGGTGATTCATATACCTACATTTCCCCTGGGGATGCCAAGTTGTTAAAACCAGCTTCTACTACAAGATTGGTGCCAGTAGAAGATGTGCATAAATTTGACATTAGCAAAAAGTGTCATTTCAGTGTATTTCTTTTGTTGAAACCGTAATACAAGGTCACATTCTATCTCCTTTATGACTTTTTTTTTTTTTTATGAACCCATTACCACTGATATTCTAGACAAAATAAAATTATTTAACTACTGGCTACATTTAGGAATTTCCCATTCTTGGACAGATAAGCCTATCAGGTAAGGTAAAGATATAATCTGGATTTTTTTGAGTTACACATAAATGGTTCAGCACCATGCTGAGCTACATGTAACATATTTGAATACACACCACTAGGCATCCACACTGCAACCTGGTACATTCAGCCTTTTCCCAAATTTCCCTTCTGCATGGTGTTAAAAGCTGACATAAAATTATATGCAACAACCTGTGGCTGACTCAAAAGTAATAAAGATAACGTCAGTGATTAATTTCTTGCTTTCTTGCATTTGTTGCCTCAATGTTTTGAAAGTGGCTTCTCTATCAGCCACCAAACCAGAGCTCTTCACATTGTCCTAGTTAAGAGAACAATAGCAATTGCTTTCCATTACAAAGTATTCATCCTCTATGCTTTCAATGATCATTTTATTTTTTCCATTCCAGGAGGGAAAATGTCTCCAGTCTTTATGTTTTCCTATGGCCAATGATGGACTTAGCAATCACTTACATGGGACCAATGATGTAAGCTCATTGTCTCACTGTTTGATTTCTGAATATCTGAATATCCTTTAATACTAACTGAAATAATCATAAACTTTTACCAAGTTGCATGATAATTAGCCCACTGAAAGAAATCATATACATCTTGAATATACATTTGTATAACTAGACAGCACTGGTGGTGGGTCAGCCAAATGGTTTTGCAGAGCCTTTTCCCTGAATTAATCCTTAGTCATTAAAGCTCTTGGAGAAAATAAAATTTTATTAATATATTTCAAATAATCTAACCTCTGAATAAAGCGAACAGAATTCCTTAGGTGCAGAAATGCATTTTAGTACAAAACTCCTTACTTCAAAATGATAGCTCTTCATCAAGCAGTAGAGTTTCCTGCTATTGTTTATCAGATCTCTGTCATCACAGAAAGAAACATTACCACAGAGAGACAGAAAATAACTTTCCAACTGCAAGGAAATTCTGGCTTCACCAAAGTGAATGACAAAACTCCCGTTAACTTCAATAGGTACAAGAAAAGCCTTCACTCAGATTAGCTGGCATTGCACTCTTAGCTTGAGTGATACACAACTGTACATATGCAACCAGGCTAGATAATGAATCTTCTCAAAGCAGTTCAAAAAATTAAAAAAAAAAAAAAAAAGAAAGATATTTGGGTGAATCTCATTTATACAAGAGAAGAGGGTTCATAGAACAGAAAAGCAATAAATAAGAAGTGTGCCATTTCCTGACGTAGAAAGAGATATCTTGGTGACAGAGAAAGTTATCTCACTGAAATCTCACCTACCAATCTGAGTTTCAGCAGCACAATCCTTAAAACATAAGTAGTGGAGATTACAAAGGAGCCTCAATCAAAAAATTCAAGGACTTTAAACATTGTCCGCACATTATCCACTAAAAATCAGCAACCTGATTCTTGGTTGTGAGCCATTTTCCTGATTATATTGAGTGTATCAGTGCCCATTTGTAAAAGTGATGAGGGAACATTTAAATTTCCCTGTGCTAGGTGAAATAATTTAAAATCTGAGCATTATTTGGGATGTGAAGACTTTTTTGGGTTTTCAGACAAGTAGTGTAGCCAACATTAAAAAAAAAGAGCGAGAGAAAGAGAAAAAAGAAAGAAACAAAGTAGAGTAGTAAAAACAGAAAAGAAGCCAAGACACAGTGAGGAAGGTATTTCTAGCTTGACTCTAAGGAAAAGTGTGAGAAAAACTAATATTGTAAAAACGTATCAAAAAGAGAAGCTTAGATCTGGAGAAAAGAAATTGTCTCATCTAGTTCAGTTTATCCTGTGTTAACAGAAACAGGATTGTTTGAATATTCTTGGTAAAAATACAAGAGCAGCACTTTATCCTTGTTCTTCCTAATAGTAAATGCTGTCAGCAAGATAACTTTGACTAGCAACTTTGGTCCAAAAATGTATCACAGTTTTAAAACCAGACAATATAAATTTACAAATACAGTGAAGTTTTTGCCATGAAGTTAATTTTCACATGATCATTTTGTATAAGTCAAATGAAAGCTCTGGAGACAGTACTCCTGTACAACTTTGATGATGCCCAGAACAAAGTAGCTCTACATATAGATAGATTTTGCCAAGTAAACATAGTCTGCAATTGTTTTATTGAAGGTCATCCCTCAGAGAAGAAATAAAAAAATTAACATTCTACAAAATAACAAAGATTTTTTTTAAAGCCATAAAATTTATGAAAAATAATGGCAAACTCTCATGAGTGTTACAATAAAAGTAGGGTTATTTTCAAATCTTAAAACATTGTTAATAATAAGAAAAGTAAACTTGAATTTATTCTGCTCCCCAGATCTGCATTCAAGGGGACAGGAGATTTCTTTCTCTTTTTGCAGGTTTTGGCCAGAGCATGAACAGAAATGGCAGTAGCCTGCCTCTTATGGAAAACCAGAGAAGATTAGAAGAGATCAAAACCTAACAAAACTGCTAAGGCCGTATTTCACATTTGTGGTGGTTTTTTTTTTTTTTTTATTAGTGTGATATTTTGTGGAGAAGAATATTACAAACTATTAGCCTATGGCAGTATCTGGGGAAATGAAACTTCACTAAGGTATTAAACACTTATTAAGCACTCTTTGTATGAAAACTCCCCCACCCATCACCCCTTGGCAGTTGTGTTTTAGAAGACCGGGAGCTTAGGCACTGTGTTTGCTAAATGCTTAAGTAATGCAATTAAATTAATACTTGAATGTACCTGAGAAGAGGAATGAATCAGCTCTTCCATTCCTTTATTCTTTGTTTATAGCAATAAATGCACCTATCTGACAGGGTTGTGACACTGCCTTTCTAGTCCACTGAAGTGCTGAACGGTATACAGAAATGGAATTACTGCTTCATGATAGAAGCAAACTAATTTTTCCCAATGTACTGTACCTTTCCCTACACATTACAGAACTTGCTGATATAAAACCACCCTGAAAAACACATCTTCTATTGGTTGGTAATTTCCCAATGCCTTTGACTTTTTAGAATCACTTTATCAAGGTACAAACGATGTATAAAATGGAAGTTCCTGCCCATCTAGATTATGATGCACATGGAATAAAAAGAGCGCTATGAAGTTACTGTGGTTTGGTGCTACTTGCCTATCCAGAATCCAGTAAGACTGTGGATGTTCTCAAAGAAGATTATATTTTTGATTTTTCACTTCCCTCTTACTGTGTTCTTCTTATAAAAGCAAACATTGAAGAACAGTCTGACAATAAATATTCTGATAATTTTATTCACAGTAAATAGCACTTTAATATCAAGCAGTAAGTTTGTGCCTTGAAGAAGTATTCTTACCGTAGAAGTTTCTCTGATTACCACTAATAGACGTGCAATGTCCACTGCCTTTTAAAGAGACTTATTTATCTAGTTTAATTATATTTCTCTTGATTATGTTTATGGGACCTACAAATATCACATAATAAAAACAGTAATTTAATTTCTTTTGTCCCTATACAAATGAAATTCTAAAAGATGTGGAGCCAGTGGGAGGTTTGTGTGTCCACAACCCACAGATAAAGGTCTGGTTAACTGATCTGCATTTGAACTTAGATGATATTTCAAAGGCATTTTCTGAATTTTAATGTCAGGAAAATTTTAAAATATGTAAAATTTTACACAACAAATTTAGATCATCCTTTTTCTAGCAGGCAGAAATTGATGAAGAACAGCTTGTAATTGTAAAGCTGATGTCATTTTAGGCTATGGTTGGCCATAGTTCTTTGGACTAAGTGCCTGAAACAGTTGGTTTTGAAATACTGAAGCCCAAAGGAACACCTACTTAAAATTCCCCAGTGTAATAAATTCTGTATTTTTGCATTTCCTCAGAACTATCCCTGCATGAAAAGCTAGAAGCTAAAATTAGAAACTAAGAAGAATGGAACCTAAATCATTTGACAGGTCAGATACAGTGCTCTCAATTTTCTTTTCTACAATTTTTAATATTATAGGCAGCGAACCAGACATTTATCCAGTAAGTAAAATACCTGAATTCCTCCCTCAGCTATTAAGAAAACATAATCTCAAGGCTATCAGTTGTTCTCAGTTAGGACATCTTTCTTAATTACATGGGTATGAATATCACGTTACAGGAGTTATGAAGTCAGCAGCAGTACAAGAAGGAGCTTGGCTATTAGTATACATGTGGAAATGATAGCTCAACTTCCTGTTTTCAAGATTTTTATTTCATTTCACTTCATTTCATTTTTATCCAAAGACTATTTGAAGCTCAATTTATCAGAATTCTTGGAGGCAGCAAAATAGTTCTATTACTCCATCCCAGGTGAATATGCTCACCACTAAATTATAGTTATGCCTAATGGCATTCTTAGATTCTATAGATTCTGTATTTTCTACAGGGGGGTCTCATGTTCAACAGTAGGAGAAGAAGGTATCCTATTAGTACTAATTAGGTAATCAGAGCATCTGATACACTCTTCTGAATTTGTTCAGGAAAAGCTGGATTTCCTTGCTAAGTACCCACCCTTAATGTGAGGTATCACACTATCTACTTCACACCCCTAAATTAGGAAGCTAGTCTCTCTCACTCTCTCTGTTGAGAAAAGTATATTGTTTATGTTCTTCCTGCTGTTTTTTTCCAGATTTAGAGCAGGAGCATAACTTAATACTCAAGAGTGACCTGCAGAAGGAGTCTTTTACTTCAGATGTAATACCTAAGGAGAGAAAGCTTCTAAAATTGAGCACCTGCAATAGAGGATGTAAATGCCCTAATATCTTAAAATAGAGAATGCTAATCCCTTCTTTTAAGAGCACATTTATATTTCTATCCTCAGAATAATTTTCTGTACTGTAAACACAAGTAATTGAAACAAGCTTTCTTGAAATTCTGACTCAGCTTCTTAATCACCAGAAAGGGGCAAAAAACTTGTGGTTGGCATTCCTTCGTGATCAGCTGTATGTAACTCTGAACTCAGTAAATTACAATTATTGATCATCCATCTATTCATGAATGATTAGTGATCATTCCTCATAAAATGTCAAAAAAATCTAGGCATCTGCTCTAAGCTTCAGCAACCTTGCATTGCAGACATGCAATTCTTTATTGGATCTTACATTAATGACTTCAGATAATTTAAATGTATGTAATTCATCTGGCTTTCAGAAATGTGTTTATCACTTTCAAATTTTAACATACATAAGACATTAATCCTTTTTCATTAACTTCAAAGAAAAAAAATCTTTCTCTTTTTAGGTCATGGCATGCACTAATTGTTTTTGGGTTTTTTTCCTGTAAAGACTCTGCTTTATCATGAAACAATCACTAGCTAGATAATTTAGTGCTACCAAAGTAAGCATTTCAAGATGACCCCTGTCTTCTCACTTTCCTACATGTTCAGGCTCATCACAGTGAAAGAAAAGGCAGAAAATGATTTCTCCAATTTATTATTGCATTTGTCTGGAGGCAATTTTCTGACTGAAATGACACAAAATCCACTGGGAAACTTTATAAATATGCAGTCATCACTTCTCTGATCAAGCTTTTGACTGTGTTGCTATGACTATTATAATAAGCAGAAATGCTATGGGAGAAAAATAAAAAGGTGTTTGCTTTAAATTCCTTGGTGCATTCCCTAGAACCCACACAATTGCTGTCTATTGTAGGCACCACAGAGCCTGAAAAATTATTACGCGCACACAGTTGGCAGCTGCTGTCAGCTGAGATGGTACCTGTTATTCACTTCAGAATGTCAGAGTCAATATTTAAAAAATCATTACAGCTGCCTATTCTTCAGTGTATTACGTTAATGAGGATGATTTGGGCAATTGTTTTTCTTTTACTGCTTATCAGAATCTCCTGGTATACTCCAGCTTCCTCCTCTTTCCATTTACTATTTATCAAATAAAACACAGAAGAAATCTATTGGAGGAATGACATAAAAATTGTTTGCCTGGACAGAATACAGCCAGTATTATCTTCTGCTGCCTGTAGGCTCATCATGACTACATTTTCATGTATCCAATTACAATTTCTGTAAGCCAGGAGCCTCAGATTCTGCCAGCAATGTGCAGACTGGGTTTTGCAGATAGACGTTATTACCATTCTGATTCAAGTTAACAGGAGTATGATGTGGTAAAAATCCGTCAGCAAGTCCAAAATGGCTGAGAGCACTTATTTGGCCTTTTGCACTTCACTTTGTGATCTAGCTGGACAGGACTACAGCTGACTACAGAAATATCTCTTATCCACTCTGTTGGGTGGCAGTAGATTAAATAGTGAACCCCAATCAGTCTGGAAACAGATATGTACTTAGTATGAACAGCCAGCCATGTGGAGGTTGGTAACCAGGGCTGTTGCCTACTGCATGAAGCTCAGGAAGCACTAAATAGGAATTGGCTCAGTCCTAGAGAAGCAGCATTTTGTTATTGTTGCTATTGTCTACATGATCTAAGAAGAAGTGAGTATGGATGGAGGCCTGATTCAGAGTGAAGCTTAGGGGAATACTATATATTCAATTTTCTATGGGCCAGTAAGAAGAAAAAGTTCACAAAGAGGTCCTGAAGTCAACAAGCAATATTATAAGTTCAGCAGAATATCTAGGTCCATGGGCGAAAAATTCAAATGAGTAGGTATGAGAACTCCCTGAGCCCTCAGAAGCTCATCTATACATAAATAATAATTATATTTCTAGCTCCTGCGGGTGCTGAACTTCACAGACTCAAAAACGGCAGCTGGGGCCTGATTTACCAGCTGGCCTGAAGGAGCACTACTTCCCTATTTGTTTTCAATTGAACTGTTCTCTACAAAAAAACTGGGTATATTTTCCTCTCTATACATGTACCTTTTTTGAAAGAGGAGTCTACTTCTATTCCCAAAATTGGAATTCATAATTCTAAAAAGGGCATTATAATTTCAGATCTGAGCAACTCAGTCTGCATATTTGTGTATTCAAGAGATTTACCCAAATAAGAATCATAAATCATTTATTTTGTTTTTACCTGGTATCAAGGGTCAAACACTCATCTTTGATTAGGTGATAGCTTTTTTGGGCCTCTCAGATCAATAGAAAAAAGTGGAAGGCGGGAAAAAAGTATGATTTTTATTGTTCGCAAGCCTTCTTTGTGTATACTGAGTATCAGTTGAACAAAGACACAAGCTATACTGAGAATAGTACTATAGTCTGCAAAAGCCACCCACCAATTAAGGAGCTGATAAAACAGAGAAGTGACAAGCCAAAGGGAGCAAAGCGTTATCTGACTTGCATATTCAAATGTAAATATGCAAATTTAAAAAGTCCAGCTCTATTCTACTATGAACCACCTTTCAGCCTCTGATCCTGGAATTATGGTAGACTTGACAAATCTCTTTTCTTCTGTTTCTAATTACACCTTCTTTTCCTTAAGTATAAAGATTGCCCTATTTTTTTTTCCTCTGTATACCCATATTATATTAAATGGAATTTTCCCTCTGTGTTTTCTGTCCAGCATATTTTTCCTCATTTATTTGCTTATTTTCCTTGCTTTGCATATATTCCTGAATTCCCCATTCTCCCCACAAAACCATATTTTCTTTATTCATTTTTTTTTTTTTTCTGGCTTAGTGAAAAGGAGCTAAGAACAGTCAAGGAAATGCGGTTCCAGTAGCGTTGCCCAACAGAGAGCTGGCAGTGCCTTCACACTTTTTGGGGAGTTTTCCCTACCTTCCATGAAGTAGCATAGTGTAGCATAAATACTTCGAATACTTCAGGTGGCTGGAGGGCACATTTTCAGTTCATTAGAGGAGCAAAAAGTTGAAGGAGAGATACTATCCTAGAATGGTTGGAGGAAATCCAACTTAGCTCTTTCTTCCTCAGCTAATTTATTAAAGAACAAGAACAAGAACAAAGGAGAGATGGGGGGGGGGGGGGATTGTTCCGAAACGCCACTTCTGTGATTTGAAGGAGTTATTGGGTGCCTAGTTAGTTACCAGAGGCTTTTATTAATTTTTCTGACTCTCCCTGGCTGTATGTTCTGTCCTGTGATACAGCCAGCCTGTCCCAGTCCTACGTGGATCTGTTGGACTGGGTCTTTGTCTGCAGCATATCATCAGAGGTGTAACATGAAAGATAGGTCATCTGGGAAACAGCACATGGCAATCACCAGTAGCGTGTAAGTCAGCATTTTTCCATTTGCAAAATATTTTGGCAAAACCTCAAGTTTTTTATTAAATTCATATGATTTTAATGAAAACTTAAATTTAGACTTAAAAACAAAATTTATCAGTTTTGACAGGAACTTTCAAAAGAAATGTCAAGGCAAGCTTTTAAAGTCACCTCTTTAAAACAGACATCACATTCTTTCCTATTATTTATTTGACTGATTTTTAAGTTTCTTACATTCTTGTTTTCCTTTTTTTATTATTTTTCTTTTTATTTCTTTTTACAATAGAATTATCTAAACACTAGAGGGAACTAGGAAAGATTAGCGCTCCTTCTCCAGATGGAGACCCCACATTCTCCATACATTTTATGTTCTTCTTAGAGCAAACTGTGTTCACTGAGCTGAAATAAATGATGTTATTACAACATAAAAACTATTGCCATGTAAAGCTCAAGCTCAGTATTTTTCTTCTATTTATGTATTCTGCCCTAACTAGAAACACTAGAGGGAACTAGGAAAGATTAGCGCTCCTTCTCCAGATGGAGACCCCACATTCTCCATACATTTTATGTTCTTCTTAGAGCAAACTGTGTTCACTGAGCTGAAATAAATGATGTTATTACAACATAAAAACTATTGCCATGTAAAGCTCAAGCTCAGTATTTTTCTTCTATTTATGTATTCTGCCCTAACTAGCCACAGCTGATTCAAAAAGGATTCTTCCAATTCCATTAATCTTTCCCCAGACTACCATTTTGCTCTTCAAAACCCTAAAACATCCTGGCTTGGTCAGCAAGCAAATGCAATTAAATGACCAAATAGCCTCGGGATTTCCCCCTCCCCCCCCCCGGCTATTCAGTCAACTTCCTTCTCTTGGCATGCTCTACTAGTGTTTTTCTTGGTATGTTATCTGTTTTTGTGACACTTCAGAAGTTTCTCTGGCTGAACTGAATTTTCAATATGACATTTTAATATATTTTTTCTGTAAAGTCTTTGATTCAGGTAGTGATAACAGCAATGATAAAAATCAAGGGTGTGAGTGTAATGGGAACATTATACAAAAGAACCTTTTATTATTTCATTCACTCTCAGTCTTAATCTAATCAGATTTCTACCCTTTTTTACTATCATTTGACTAAAACAAAAACTTCCTTTAAGGTTTAGAATTTAAATTTTGTTCTGTGTTTAAAGACGCCCAATTTATGCCCAATTTAAACTCTTAACGACATTCATTCCCCAAACACGTTTTCTTAAGTAATATCCTAACAGGTTCCCTTATGTTTTATTAATAAAGCTTTCCTTATAAACAGGTGGTTTCCTGTCAGTTAATAGACTGCTTCTACTTTTTTTCTGATCACTTTAGAAGTCTGCTTTACCAGTCCTTTTCATTCTCAGTCATTAGATTTATCTGACAGCCTGAAATTTAAGGCTCAGTCCAGTAAAGGATCTAGAAGCCCAATTCCTGATTTTAAAATGCTTAACATAAAGAAGTATCTAAAGCAGTGTGTTTGGACACACAATTCATTAGACAATTAGGTAGCTCAGAAAAAAAAAAAAAGGAAAAAAAACCCATAAATCAATCACTTTCTTCCTTTAGTGTCTGATAGAGGCAGACAACAATCCTAGCAAGGATCAAGCCAGATTAGCCATGTGTGAAAGCGTGTACCAGCAACTAGAGTGGGCCTGTGGCCTCGGGGTTCCTGTGTCTAGGTGCCAGCAACTGGGGAGACTGAGATCCAAGGGCAGCTACTGGGCAGGCTGTCTGAGACCAGGTGCTGGGGAGATCCACCTTGTACATATACATATATATTCTCACTAGTGAACTTACATCCTGCTCAGCCAGAGAGGGAGCACTAGATGTCACAGATGTCACTCTAGTCTTCAAGAAGGGCAAGAAGGAGGGTCTGGGGAACTACAGTCTGTTCACCATCCCCTTGGTGAAACACATGAAGGACAGGGAGGTCACTGGGAAGAGCAAGAATGGATTTACAAAGGGGGAAGACATTCATTATCATCCTGATAGCCTTCTATAAAGAGATGATTGGTGTGGTTGATAAGGGGAGAGCAGTGAATGTTGTTTATCCGGACTTCAGAAAGGTGTGTCCCATAATATCCTCATAGACAAACTGCTGATGTATGGACTAGATAAGTGGACAGTGAGGTAGACTGAAAACTGGTTGAACTGCTGGCCTCAGACGGTTGTGAACAGCGGCACAAACTTCATCTGGAGACCAGTCTTCAGTGGTGTACCCCAGGGACTGATACTGGGGTCAATACTGTTTAACCTCTTCATTGATGACACAGGTGATGGGATAGTCTACACCCTCAAGAAGTCTTCAGATGAGAGAAAAGTTGGGGGCCGGCTGATACACCAGATGAGTGTAGTGCCATTTAGAGGGACTGAGCAGTTGGAAATCAGCTTGGCAGAGAATCATAGAATCATAGAATAGTTTGGGTTGGAAGGGACCTCTAAAGGTCATCTAGTCCAACCCCCCTGCCATGGGCAGAGACATCTTCAACTAGATCAGGTTGCTCAGAGCCCCATCCAACCTGACCCTGAATGTTTCCAGGGATGGGGCATCCACCACCTCTCTGGGCAACCTGTTCTAGTGTTTCACCACCCTCAGCATAAAAAATTTCTTCCTTATATCTAGAAGGACCTGGCGGTCAGAGTAGGCACTGAGTTGGACATGAGTCAACAATGTTCCTTTGTGGCAAAGAAGACCAACGGTCTCCTGGGCTGCATTAGGAAGAGCATTGCCAGGAGGTCATGGGAGGTGATCCTTTCCCTCTATTCAGTGCTGGTAAGACACATCTAAAGTGCTGGGTCCAGTTCCAGGCTTCCAAGTGCAAAGAAGCACTTGGAGCAAAGAAAAGAGGCACTGGACATAGGAACTTCCCTCTAAACATTTATACCTTGGGGTATTTAAACACTGCAAAGATTGCCCAGAGATGTTGTGGGGTTTCTACCATTGGAAATATTCAAAACCTGATTGGACACAGTCCTGATTAATTTGCTCTAGCAGACCCTGCTTTAAGCAAGACCCCCCCCCCAGCCGGTCTCAACAGGTCCCTTCTCAATCACTCTTTGATTCTGTAATTTAAAATGAAACGATGGTCTCTGCTGACTTTTTCTAAAGTGTAGCAAGTACTATTGAAGAAGTTCCAGCATGCTTGGAGGTTGAGTCCTTCTAAGAACTGAACTGGAAAATTATCTGGTTTCTGAATACAACTGAATTGCAATGAGTTAACCCTGGCCAGCTGCCAAGTGCCCACCAAGCCGCCCTCTCACTCCCCATCAGCAGAACAGGGGGAGAAAATAAGATAAAAAGCTTGTGGGTAGAGATAAGGAGAGGGAGATCACTCACCAATTATGGTCATGGGCAAAACAGATGCAACTTGGGGAAGATTAATTTAATTTATTACCAATTAATAGCAGAGTAGGATAGTGAGAAATAAAAGCAAAACTAAAAGCACCTTCCCCCCACCCCCTTCCCAGGCTCAACTTCTCTGCTGACTCTTCTACTTCCTCCCCCTGAGCGGTGCAGGAGGGATGAGGAATGGGGGTTGTGGTCAGTCCATAACACATTCTCTCTGCCACTCCTTCCTCCTCACGCTGTTCTCCTGCTCCATTGTGGGGTCCCTCCCACAGGATGCAGTCCTTCACAAACAGCTCCAATGTGGGTCTTTCCCACGGGTTGCAGTACTTCAAGAACTTCTCCAGCATGGGTCTTTTCCATGGGGTGCAGTCCTTCAGGAACAGACTGCTCCAATGTGGGTCCCCCACAGGCCACAGTTCTTGCCAGAAAACCCGCGCCAGCATGGGATCCTCTCCACAGGCACAGTTCCGGCCAGGAGCCTGCTCCAGCATGGGCTTTCCACAGGCTGCAGCTTCCTTCAGGGCACATCCCCCTGCTGCAGCATGGGGTCCTCCACAGGCGGCAGGGTGGAAACCTGCTCCAGCATTGTTCTCTGTGGGCTGCACCTGCACCCAATATGCAAATATAGGCTAGAGATCTGCTCAGACTAGGTAAAAAATCCAGCTGACTATGTAACATCAAATAAGGTTTAAAATTAAGTACCTTAGAAGACAAATCTGAATTTTGGACTTAGATTATTAAGTATAGTTTAAATTTCTGCTCCTGGCACCTAGGTAGCTGTTGGGATATAGACCTTAACCCTCATGTAAATTACCACTAATATGCAGTACAGAGAAAACAGTGTGAATACAGGTAGAAATGGAGTGTTGCCATCCATTTGCATTATTAGGCTTCAGGATTACAGCAGCACCAGCGCCAAGAGTGGACTCCTCATTAAAAAAAAAAAGTATATTTTTGTAAGTTTAACTATATAATTTTCACTTCTATTGAATTCATTTGCCAGTCACCTATCTTACAAAGCCAAGTAGACTTCAAACTGTCACGCTGTTTTCAGCTGCCATCTCGAATATGGCTTCCCAAGAGCCAGAAACCCATTCCAGTCTGTGAATCAGGTGTGCCTGTGAAGATAAGTACTAAGAGAATAAGCTTGTAGTTGTGGTTTTTCAGTTTCTCTGCTGTCAGACTTCTCTTAACTAAAATTTTGCACAGATTTGAATCTGCTTCCCTGGCAGCTGAGGGGTTCTAAATATGAGAATCTGATTTTGATAGACATGAAATAAATAAATCTAGGATTATTTTAAGTCATGCTGTTTTATCTTTATAGGATAATGTTTTGACATGTTACTCACATGTACTGAAATTATTTGAATTAATTTGCAAACACAACAATTATGGTAAATAAAGTGGCACAGACCAATCTCTGACCCCAAGAACAGATGGCATAGCATCGTCTGTGTCCTCACTGCTTGGGAGTTTCTCCCTCCAGAGCACGCTACCCACAGTCTCTTTGCTGTGCTTGGCCCTGGGCCTCCTTTGAGCAACATCTGATACCCTATAAAACACGGTTACCGTGTGGCCCTCTGAAACATCATACATACATATATATTTTAATTTAAAGTGTATGAAACACTGGGAGTGCTATAGGTAGGTCAGTTTATTTTATAACTCTGATGAATTTATTCCATGCCTTTGGGTGAGAACTGAGGACATTTACAGGTGCAAAGCCTGGAGCGGAGTCCTTTGGAGGACTTTGTAGGTAAAGGGAACCTAAACTTGGAGCAGTTTTCATCCATACTGCCTTTGGGGGAAGAATTTACAATGAAATAACCCCCCCAAGTTGTGCCCAGTCTTTGTCTTGGAAACAGCTAGATGTAGTGGTTCAAAACAGAGACAGGAAGAAAATGAACAGGTAAGTGCATGGTCAGGAAATGATACTGTAGCTTACCTTCCAGCAGTCTCTTACTTATACCAGAGACATTCCTGAAAGAAGATAGCAAGTTATTTACTACATAAAGCTACATTTTTTATCTTTATTCCCTTTTTGCCTCTTGCTTTTGCATCTCAATGAGGAATAAACTGGCAAGTCTCCACTCATTCATTTGTATATTAATGAATATGTGTTAAGACCTTTCATCTTCATTCTAACTCAAGACAGAACAGGCATGTTCTGCATATCACCATACAGAAGAAAAAAAAAGATTGTTAGGTGTAGGTATGGCAAAAGTTCAATTAATTCAGTGTATAATCTAATGCTCATAGGAAATCAGTTTATTCTTTATAATAGGTAGGTCAACTGTTTCAGTTTTGTTAATGCTGAAAAGACATAAAGGAACTAGAATCCCAAATGAGAGAGATATTTTCTTTTTCTTTTTTATACATTTTTGCAGCTGGACGTAGCGGCAATCTAACAATAAAAAGTTTCTCATAATTTCTTTTTTACAATTTCAGCACAAATATAACATGAAAAATCTGTTCCCAAGTGTTTAATTTTTTGTATTTTTTGGCATAACAAGTGGTATTCATCTAATCTTAGACTAAACAAATTAAACTACCCAACTAGTAACTAACTAAACTAGTAGCTGAACTAGCTCTCCTAGTCTCTCTTCCTGAGGACTGAGAAAAGAGACCTTACTAGCATGTAATTCATATCATCCTCAAAAGATTTCAAAATGGTGTATAAAATTGACTAACCTGTAGATATCTCCAGTGTCTACATGGTAGATTGTCTAAATCTTTGAGATGAATCATACGTCCCTAATCCTTGCACATGAGAAAAACAGAAATAAAAAATGGGAATCATGTTATCTAACTCATCTGACCAGATGTCAACATACATTTTAAGATTAAATAAACCAAATTCTTTTTCTCTTCTCTGATTAGGAAGACAGCTTAGGTTTACTAATTCAGATATAGGGCATCCACATTTGGTCAGTGTCAGTATCACGTGAGCATTATTATTTGAAAAAATTAAGAAGTTCATAAAACATTATCTTGTTGGAAGAAAATTAGGGTTTGTTGTTTTTTTTTTTTTTTACATGGAGTCTCAGTTTCATTCACTGAATTTCTATTGTGATCCTTCTGGAGGCAATGCAGTATGTAATAAATTCCGGTAGCTACCATCAGGATGGCAATCTCTATCAGAAGAAGCAGAGCAATCTGCTGATAAAAAAGAGTAATCAAAATTAGAAAATAAAGATTTACACTTTTTTTTCTTCTAAACATCGAAAATAAGAAAGAGCATTATTTTAGCTTTCTAGGTTAGTGTTCGTTCTCATTTGTTCCCTCAGTATCCCTATTAGCCAAGTAAGCTTTGTTCTTTCCTAATTCCTTCCCAGGTAAAACATGTTTCAAGTTACCCTACTGAGTATATGGAAGAACCAGACAATATATAAATCAGTCAGATCCTCAGCTGAAATCCTACAGAATCAATTTTCACAGAAATAAAGGACAAAATGTTCTGTGGCTAATTTTGTTTAGCTTCACAGCAGTCCTGCCTTGGATAATAATTATATTCCCTAGTTTTGCTAGGGGTTATGTGGGAGTATTGTTTCCCTTTGCACTTTTTTTGTGTCAGAAAGGTCATTTAAAGCACAGCTAATCCATTTGTCTAAGATCCTTTGAGACAGAAAGTAAATAATGTAGTACCCTCATTCCAATAAATCTTTATCATCCCAGTTACTGCATTCTTCCTTCCCTTGGGTATCAATTGCTTTGTTGCAGTATTTTTTCCCCTAACATTTCATCACATTCCTTGTTTATACACATTTACCAAAAAAGCTTTTTACAAGAATGAAAGTAAGAAACCTATCTGCAACTAAATCAGCAAATACTTAATTGACTGTCTGCCTAACCTCCTCCTATTTTGCTATATAGATTTTTTAATTTTTTCTCTATTTGCTTTCCACATATACTTTTTACCTTTTTACTCATGATGTCTATATCTATTCCTTGTGATTTGTCTATTAGCACTTCTTGAAAATATGTTTAATCACAAAATCTCACATTTCTCTCTTTTTTTTTCTTGTTATTTAAAGGTGTATTAGGAAAGCTATATGCTTTCTGAAAAATATATCTCCTAAAACCTTTTTTTTTCCCCCATATATCCATTTGTGGGGATGGATATTGTTTGGAGTTTTGGGATAAAATCTTTTATCAGCGGAGAATAGTCTTATTTTTCACAGTGTGTAGTACCTTTGGGCTTGGTATCTCATTGCAGATGTCTTCCCAGTAGAAGCTACTTCTTAAGGCTACTCAAGTCTTCTAGTAGTCTGGAATTCTGATAGGCATTGCAGGCTAAGTAAAAAAAAAAAAAACAAATACAAATTCTTCTTCAGTAATTTTTAAATTTCCAGCCTAAATATTTCAATACCATGCCATTTATCTTCCTAAATAAAATAAAATTACTATATTTTAGTTAAAGACAAAAAATTAAATGTGTAGATTTGCTTTACTACAGGTATTACAAGGTATTATTAAGCATGGTCCTGCAGCATTACAGTCATTGCAAATTTTGACACTGGCTCTCATGAGCATGCGTACGAGGCCATCTGCTTGTGAAAAGGAAAAGCCTTCTTTGTAAATGCAAGGTGATAGCTGGAGGTGAAGCTGTCTTCTGAGAGCAAGTAGATATGCCTGTATGTAAACACTCTGTAAATAGATTTAGCTCAATATGGTCTACATATTGATGTATAAATTCTGTGTATTTGTAAAATAACATCTTAAGACCTCACCTGCCATCATCTTACTCTCTTTGTCAGTCTATCAATTCATTGCAAACAGGATAATAAGTCCTTTAAAGCAATATATTTCTTGGGATGATCACTTGAATAGTTATAATAAAACTTCCTTGCTCGGAAACAATATTATCCTTTTCCACAGTGGAAGAAGGCATTATGATTGCCATGTGAAAAAGAGACATCTAGTCTTAATAAGAGTTGTCACAGACAAGTCAAAAAGCATGTATTTTCAGGACTGTCTTCTCCTTCTCTTTCCAGCTGCTCGTAAGAACAGAATGCCAGAAGTATTACCACAGAAGAAGATCAGGCAGAAGCCTGGAAAACACTCAAAGCCTAGTAAAATGGCTTGATGCAGACCTCTGCAAAGTACATGCAATGACATTTTTCTACTACCATTTTTTCCTGGATTTACATCATAGTTATCCCACGTTATTAATTAATTTATAATGGTGTATTTTTCACAGTATATCTAGTATGCAGTTCTTATTATTAAGGTATTACAAAACCATGAACGTGCAACTGTGGGAGTTACTGACATTACATAAATCATACACCTAAATAAACTTCCTATCTCTTTAATGTATTATCTGGATAGCCTTTCAAAACACTTAAGGTAGCATCCTGGTTTTTGAGGGTGGATTTTTTTGGCTTTCAGTAGGTTCCTGTCATTAGATATTGTGAAAACCTTCCTTTAAGTCAAATGCAATGCAAAATAATCCACTATAAAGCCCGTTATGCTGTTCAAAAGATAAAACACATATAGATATCTAGGACAAGCAAAATATTTAAGAGGTAATTTCTCTACTAAAATCTCTCAGAACTGTTAAAACTTTTCAGTTAACCTATATTTCTCCCCCAAAATAGCAATTACTGTGTCCACTATATTTCACCTTTTATTTCAGAAATGACTCCTTTAAAATAATAAATGGGTCAGTAGAAAAATATTCATGAAATATAGAAAATATCCAAATGGAATAGTTGGAATCTGAAAAAGAAGTATTGCTAAGCTGTTTGATTCCTGGTTATTCAGGAAGGTATTTATCTTCTAGATTTCACAATTATTGCTAAAAATTACATTTAGGATGGAGCCATCACAAATTACAATAAATAATGGCCTTTCTTATTATCATATTCAGCCTATTCTTCCAAAAAAAGTGATCAACTGACAGACTATGGAAGCTATGATTGCTTTTGGCTAAAATCAGATAAATAAGGTATAGAGCCATATGAACAGGCATATTGTCAGACCAAATGTTGAACTAGTCTAATATCTGTCCTCTAAAAGTAACTAAGAGCAGATTTTTAAGGAAGAACACAGTAACAGATCATTCATGAAATTATATTTCCTCAGAATATCTTTTTTTCTGTAGTTCATGCCTCAAAACATTCTAAACCAGTAGTGTGATTTTGGCTAATACAGCTTCATAGATTTTGCTTGTATGTTTTTAACCCCATTTATAATTTTACTACCCACATCTTGCAAGAAGAAATTCTACAATGTATTTGCATATTATGAGAACCTCTTCTGTTCCTTTGTTTTGAACTCGCCATCTGTTAAACTACTTTGATTTCTTTATTCTCATAACTAGATGTCTTATTGGAGGCTAGATGTAGGACTAGATGTCCTATCAGATGATTTGTTCTATTCTTGCACTAGTGTTCTCTATGAACATTTTCCACACTACATATGACTTACACACATTTATAATATCTTCTTTAGTCAATCTCTTTCTTTTTTTTTTTTTTATTTCAGATTGAATGGTTCTAGTTTATTTAATTTTTCCTTAGCAAAAGCAATTCCATATTTTCGTTTTTATGCTGTTAGAGTTCAGATATAACTTTTTTGAGATGAAGGGATCTAAACTGCACATAGAATTCAGAAAGAATATACACAATGGCATATCCTATTTTGTTTGGGGTATTTTGTTTGTTTTTCTCTAATTCTTTCCTAATAATTCCCAGTGAACTTTTTTTTTAAATTTTTATTTTTATTTTGAAATAGCTACTGATTGTAGAGATGAAGTTTCCACAGAACGATCTGTAACTCCAAGATCTTTTTTCTGACAGCTGTTAGTCAGCTCAGAGTCCAATATTTAAGCATAAAATTATTTTTTCCCATGTGTGTTACTTTACATTTATCAGTGGTGAATTTCATCTGCCATTTATGTCTCCGTAACACGTAACTGTAAGATCTTTCCATAGTTCCCTACAGTCTTTACTACCTACCTGAATAATTTAATGATTTCATAGTCCTCCTTTCCAGATTTTTATGAATAAGTTGAAGAGCTTAACTACCAACACAGACAACTGTGGGAGTTAAGGATGTTAAAAAGTAAGAAAAACCTTAGTAGATAAGATTAAATCAAAGATATTCCTAGCCAATATCCTGTGCTTGGCAATGGATAACATCAGATGCTGACAGAACAAAGTATATATGACATAAGGATATTGTCCCCTCATCCAGCATCTTTCAGTACAAAACTCCTGATCCTTAGATGATATTTTTACAACACTGGTAAGATTTCACTGCTAGGTCTACCTCCACAGTGAAAACTTACCACTTATATCCTCTGTTTTCTCTCGTTTAAGCAGTCTTTTACCTATGTAAATGATTCCGGAGCCCTTCGCCTCGGTGGCTTCGTTATTTTTACAACACTGGTAAGACTTCACTGCTAGATCTACCTCCACAGTGAAAACTTACCACTTATATCCTCTGTTTTCTCTCGTTTAAGCAGTCTTTTACCTATGTAAATGATTTAACCCCTCACAGATTTATAGAACAGCCCAGGTTGGATGGGACCTTGAAAGATCATCTGGTCCAGCCTTTCATGGAAAAGGGAACCTAGATGAGATTATCAGAAAGTGAGCCTAGGTGAGATTATTGGGAGTCTAGATGAGATTATCCCAGTGCTGCTCAGTTTATCGATCATCCTTTGGTGATGGACCTTGTCAAATGCCTTTTGGAAATCTCCACAGACTATATTGGATGGATCACATTTATATCAGCTGGATTTCTTTGAGGCTACTGATAAATTGGCCCTACAGTAATAAAGACTCTCTTCTTCATTTCCAATGTAATGTTGATATAACTTTCATAGATATAATTTCACTCAAGCCTACTTAGCAGGTGAATGTATTTTTAAATGACAGTGGTCACAAAAATAGTAATAGCATATCTGTGAGAGGAAGAACTATGTTTAGCGATTCCCTGATGGCCTGTCAGAGCACCTTTCTGGAATCTTGCTTGGTTATATTAAAAAATTTAACTGGCTGAGTCCAAGCACATGAGCTACTTCTTGTTAAGTACTATTGAGAAGAAAGGTGGAACCAAGGGCTGCCCCTCCTTCCCCTGGGAGCTGTTTTGAAGCTGCCCCTTGGTCCTGCCTATGCTCTCACCTTTGATGCTAGTTTTGCCTTCACTACAGCCTGTTCTTGTTGCTCCCTAAAATGTCCCAGGTGGAATTTTGCTGTGGATATACAGAACCAGACAGCATATAGGGTGGAAGGGACATTAGGATGTCAACACTGGTCCAACCTCCCACTCAAAGCAGGTCAAACTTTGAAGTCAGATCAGATAACTCAGGTCATATGCAGCATAGCTTTGAAAATTTCCTGGAACGGAGGTTTCATAGCCTCCTTGGGCAACACGTTCCAGTGCTGGATTACTGACATTGAATCTTTCATTGAATTTTTTGAATTTTTCTTGAATCCTTTGCCTTTTTCTTTTTCTTTTTCTTTTTTTTTTTTTTTTTTTTTTTGGCTGTTAAAAGAAAATCCTCTCTGAGTTTTATGTTCCAGAGTCAGTTGTCTGATGTGTAAATGTTTACAATTCAGATGTCTACATATGTATTATTTGAATAGATCACATCTGCTAAACAGCTCTATAAATTCCACTGGTTTGGATTAGTGACCCACACATAAGAACCAAATGTCACTTAATATGCCTTAAGTTATCGAAGGCATCCACATGACCTGGCAGTTTTCTCAGAGGATATATGGGGGATCTGTATTCATCTTCAATAGCAGCTGCCAGAGAGGCAGGGTAACCAAGATGCTCTCAAGTGACAATAGGTACCTTGTGTGTGGACAACTGAATCAAATCCATTAACTGTATTATTGGTTTTCCTCTGACTATACTAA
This sequence comes from Aptenodytes forsteri, assembly GCF_000699145.1. NCBI lineage: Eukaryota > Metazoa > Chordata > Aves > Sphenisciformes > Spheniscidae > Aptenodytes > Aptenodytes forsteri. The sequence continues at coordinate 1,413,006 of NW_008795495.1, read as the reverse complement.
GACTTTGGCCACCTAGCTCACTTGAAACCCAGATTTAGACAATTAGTTACAGGTGTCTACAACCTAGAGCTGAACCCCAAATTCAAAGACAGGTGCCTGGAATCTGAAATTTAGCCCTATTCTAGCAATTTAATTTCTCAACTACTTCCTATTTTGCCTGAAAATAATATTATTTTTAAAATAAAAGTGAATATAAATGCTTGGCAGTAATCTGGCAGTTTGGGAAGCATTGACAGAAAACACGGGGACTTGAGGATCAACCAAGGCACTTAAGTTTCCTCTTAAAGTAAATTAAAATTCCTAAATATCTCTTTCTGAAGTAAATTCTCATTGCTTCAATTAAATTCAATTTCAAAATTACTTTTGAAACAAAGAATAAGACAGCTTGAAATAAGCATAAACAAAGCACAAAAATTTTTACTAACAAAAATTTGTCCACCTCGGAGTGGGCCGACGTGAGCAACTGCACTCTGGTGAGTGGGGTGGCACTGTGGGGTGCAATGCTCAGGGTGACAGTGCAGGGACCACACCTCAGGTGTGCAAGTGTGAGCCTGTGGGGTGCTTTCTCAGCAACGTATCCGTCAGCAAGGAGTTGGGAGTGACAGGGGTGCACTCAAAACCAGAGCACCCTCAGCTCCCACAGGAAGGGTGTCTGTGAAGAGGAACCCCCATTCCCCGGGCAGTGGGGTACTGGTGACCTGCATGACCTGTATCTGTGTGTGTGAATGAGTGTGTGTGTATGTGTCTGGGGGGCTGTATTTGCGCATGACACAGAGAGAGAGAGTGAAGGTCATTAGCTACAGAAGAGTGTTTAGAAATATGTAGGTGTTTATCAATTTTTTTAAATGTCTAGTATTGTTGTTTATCTTCTGTATTGCTGTTATTGACCTTGAACGTGTAGTTCACCAATTGCTTGTTAATTACCTGTCATTAATAAGTCGATAAATCACTTTGATCATTATTTTGTTTAAATTACATGAACTGAGAAGTATTTATCTGTGATAGATATCCTGAGGTTCTCAGGTCTTTGTTGTGGATAGCTGGAATACCTATTTGATTTTTTGCCTCTAAAAATGTATATTGGTTTCATAGGATGCAAATATAAATATTGTCTGCCCTGTCAGACCCCAATATTTTCAAGTGTAACTCTAGATATTTCTGAAAACATTAGGTCCATAGATCTGTATTTCAATATTGTTAAGAAAGAGCGTTATTCATTATAGGCCTAATTCAATAGCCTGCCCTATGGCATGTTGCCTGGCCTCCAACTAACCCAGAAGTGTCATAAATTACAGCTCTATTTGCATCCCTTGGAAACACTGTGGTATTTCAAATGATGTTAAACATCTCAATTTGGACAACTACATCAAGCTCCCTATCAGCACTTAAAATAGGACCATTTACACACAATGAGAAAGATTCCTGCAGAATGTGAACTCTCATCTGGGTACACATTCATGTAAAGAAATTACTGGGAAATTGAGTCACAAATGTATCGTTGAAACACCAGGAAGAAAATCAGCATGACCAAACCAGTCTGTGGAACAAACTTGCTACTTAGGTTAAAAAAGAAAGAGCATTAAAATTAGATGTTTTGTGATAAACACTGAATGTTTTATAGGTGAATTTAATGTTTTTCTCCCTGTGGTGATATACTTCATAAGCTAAGTAGAAAAAGAAAACAAATTTGTATTTTTAATTTGTGATAGAATTACAATAGGTTGAAAAAAATCAGAGAAATATTTAGTACCCCCTGCAAAAGTAAGATCCTATTTATTCAATATCAGAAAACCTCCAAGATATTATCACACCAGCAAGTTTTGCAAAACCTTTTTAAACCCAACAAACCCTTTTATCAGGCCTACGCTTCTAGTAATTTCAAACCTAAATCTATCAAAGATAATTAACTTGCCAAATTGGGAAATCCACCTGCAAGTATTTAGTCAGCATTTGAGGTACAATTCATTAAGTTTCATTTAGTATAAGAGACCTAAAGAGAAAGAAGATTTTGGGTAGAAGAAAATGGTTTAAATCCATACAGCAATATCTTTGGTTGTATCAGATTACATTACGGGTATCTGAATATTCATTTTTCAGGCTCTGCAGTCACATCACATCCTTTCATAAGTGCAAAGGTTTTCTCCACTGTGAAAAGCTTAAAATGCACTTCATATCACGATGTATTTGATAAAGGGGTATATTCTCTGTTGCTGCTTTTAAGACACAAGGTGCAGAGAAACACATCAGAGGGGAAGGAGAGGCAAAGATGGTTTTTTGCCTGGATTTTATTTGTTCTGCAGACTGATGTAAATGCTGGTCCTCACAACAGCTTTTACATTGTCATCGAGCTCCTTTGCATTCCAGACTTGCTTTAAAATAAAGCACTTCAGCTACGCTTCTCCCACTCTGATATGTTACAGTTGTTTCCAGCACACTTTTGGGCAAGACAAACTAGAGAGAGAAAAACGTAAAGTTTCTCCCCTATAGCTCTAGGCGAACTCCTATAAATTGTTAATCTCATGTGTAGGAATACAGTAATGAGAATCAAAGGTAAACAGTTTATAAACTTACTGTTTCAGCAATAAAATGCCCATTCATGTTCACCATCCTATCTGGAACACCAAATAAAATAGTTTATTTCTTTTTCTTTTTTTTTTTTTAATTCTATTTGCTGTTAGTGACTATAACACACTAGAACAAAAGTTAAATTGAAATCTGATTTAATAAGAACAATGGCAAAACTCAAAATTTAATTCAGGTGTTTCTATGATCAGTTGTGAAATACTGACTTATGTAGGATATCATACCCCTGCAGTGCTAAAATTATTTTAAAAAGCGTAACGTCCAGAAGACAGCTTGAAAACATCAAAACCTTGAAAATGAGGCAGAATATAAATTCTTCATGGGCCCTAAAGACCTTCTGCATGTGGTGAATTTCACCTTTGATGCACTTCTGTCTAAATTATTTTAGCTGCCCGAAGTTTGTGATAGACTCATTTTGCTCAAAATTTTCCAGTACTGAAAAAAATTACATGGTTTGCCCAATTTAAGTCAATGAATGTGTCATCTAAGCTGATAGAGGTTCACTGTTTTCTTCCACTGGTATTTGACAGAAAAAGAAAAATAAAGTATTTCTTTCTTTTTATTTATTTTGTTGTCTAGCATAAAAAGAAACTTCTGCAATGTTTTAAATATTGAAGATAACATATTAATGTAATAAAATTGTACTGATTGCTGTTATTGAAATGACATTTAACAAAAGTAAACCAAAATGAAACAAGCATTAATTTTGTTAATTTTGTTTTTAGATCCTCAGTCAAACTTTGATATATTACTAAATAAAATAAATTTGAGGAGGTAATTTGATTTCAAATGTATTCCAATATTTATGCCATTGGAAGTGTGAGATGGAAATAGGAGGTAATATTTTTATTAGGCCAGACGATAAGATTGGAAAAAGCAGAAAGCTTTTGGGCACAGTCTCTTCATATATATTTTTATATCACTATGGCTACAACATATTGCCATTATTATTTCCAGAACTAGACGCAGAATGGTAGAAATATGAAGAAGAAAGTCCTGAAAGCTCCAGAGTTATTCACAGAAAGAGACTAATTTACAAAATGAAAAAGAATTAGTTTAAGAAAATTAAAAAAATATATATACACACACAATTCAGAAACTCCAGAACTTGGGACTGAGGATCAACTTACTCCTGATCCACAAGAAGTGCAGTAACCTTAAAAATGTATATTCATTAGAATCAAAAAAAACCAGCTCTTCTCATCAAGTACTTTCAAATCCAAGTATTTCAAAGGACACAAATATAAGCAAATGCCCTCAGATTAATTCCTTGAGATCATTTGAGAGACTGTTTTTCTTCTTTCTTTTACTGTTTCTATATCCCATCCACTGTCAGGGATTCTGCAGCCTGCTAATTTTATGTCCATTTGCTCCAGACATTATGCTTCATTACTCCTTCCCTTCTTTTTACCTTCCTGTAAATTACTCACTTTATTTTCCCTGTGTCTCATGTCTCCCTTTATACCTTTATTCTTTCAGAAGTATATACTGCATATGTTAGGTATATGCAGTAGAGGTGAGTGAAATCATTTTCAGTAGAAGAGACTTAGATACTGTGGTATTGAAGCTGGTAAAAGAACTAATATTGAATAGAAAAAAAATGCCTGATATGGTAAGGTTGCTTATAATTAAACTATAGACAATTTATCCACTATCATTTGTTTTTTTAGCAGATAATAAAATAATTAATTAATATATTAATATTTCCAGTTGATCAAATAAAATCTTATTTGAATAAACAAACAACCCTAAATATCCTATTGCAGAATATTTGATTTTTTAAGCATTTGATTTTTACTGACTGACATATCTTCTTCATTGTGATTGCACTGAGAGGTTTTTCACTAAATATGAATTCTAGTTATAATTTTTGTATCTGGATTATTTTAATTGCCTCCATGTTTTCACTGCATAAGAGTGAGGTGAAGTTAGGAATCAAGATGAGGAATATGAACTGTGACTGCTAGACTACAACTCATGAATTGGGTAAGGAGTCTAAGCAGCTCACATTTTCAAATATTCCAGTCAGGCTTTCCTGTCACACAAAGACGTGCACATTTATGGTTTTGTAAAGAATTTACCTAATTTTTCTTAAAACACTGTACCCCATCTCCTCCCCCCTATTTTACTTCATCTTTTTTACTGTTGGGAAATGCTGAGCCTGTGGGAATGTTAGTAAAGGTTGAGGACAACAGTAACAGCAAAACAAAGTTAGTCACTGATTACAAAACTTAACAGAAAAGCTTCTTAAAACAAACGAAAAAAAAATAATATCCTAAGAGGTGAAAAGCTCAGAGGAGAGCTGGAGGAAGATAAATTTCTAAAAAATTGAATTGCGTTGCAAATGAATAGGATTTCTCATTCTGCTGCTGTCATTTTCTGTTTTTGACAGAGATGATGCATTTCAGTCAAATTACTGAACAGAACAAATAAGAACACTGACTTTGGGCATCTTGATGCAGCAAAGAACCATGTACAGAGATGACAGGAGGTGGTAGACTGGGCAAATCATCTGGACAGATTGCTCTCTCTGCCCCTTAAATGATGTGTACACCCTTTCAATTTTAAGCACACGGTTCCCCTTGAATTCAGGAGTAGGGATGGATCCCTGGGCACCTTCTATTCAGCTGTAATGTTGACTTTATCCCTGCAATATCTTCCTACCCGGGCCTTTCGTTTTTCATAGTAATAAATAAAACAGATCAAGAAACGTTCTCTGGTGTCGCAACCAAGTGACATGGAGTATTTAATTTTATGCATTCAAATTCTCCTCCCCTCAGTAGGTTTTACTCTTCTGTACCACTGTTTGGTAACGGTCCTTGTAATTTTGTATCCCTCAAACCATGATGGGGTTGCTTAGGAAACTGCTGCTTGGACTGTGGAAAAAACATATTGTAGGACAACTTGATAATACATATGATCATGGCCTTCAGACAAGCACCAGCTATGGTTTCTTTAATGGTATTGACCATTAAAGGGCCTTTTTCTCATGGTTTTTGCCTTGTATATAAGTTTTCACCTGTGTAACTTAAAAGCTGGAAAAGGTGAGGGCAAGGAATTAATAATCCTGATTTGGGGGTTGAATAATCTGAATTCAGTGCAGAGCAAAAGGTGGAAGAGCAAACCCAGATACTTTATGTGACTTTTCTGACTCCTCCCTACAGGGAGACCAGGCCAATCCCAAGGGCAAAGCAGACATGGGGTTACTCCAAGTTTTATCAGCACCCTTTAAATCATTTAATTCAGCTGGGAACCTATGAAGCACAGGAGCAAGAAGAAAGGACTGTATGTCCTGGCACAGTTTTAATAGTGAAGGCTAGCAGAAGAGAGAGTGGAGGTAAATAAGTCTGAGTTTTCCACATCTTCGTGCTTATTCTTGATTAACTTGCTTCTGTTAATCATTTATAGAGGAAAATACCAATTTCTCATCTAATAAGAACTTCATAACTCTTCTTCAGGGATATCACAAGTTTTTAAGGAGGTTTAGCTTGACAATAATTGTTAGGTTAAATATAAGGCTTTTCATTGCAGATTTCAGCAGCCTGTAGTCACCCATGGCCAAATGACATGTATTTAGATTCCTTTCTGACAAAGGGAAATACACTGCAACCTGTTCATCTGTCTGGTTTTAACTGAAGTGTTCCTTTAAAAAGTAAATATCTGATCAGCTCATCTATTAATAAACCAGAGCCTTGACTTTACTGGGGGAACAAGGGATTTTGGTGTAGTCTAAATGAGCCTATCATTTAAGTCGCTCAATCTGCTTTTCTCAGCAGACAAAATAAATAAATACAAACTGATCTCTGTTACCATGTGCAACTATATATTGGGCTGGATTATGCATTAGTTTGCACGTTGCTATCTATCTTTCTATTAAAAGCATAATGTATTCTGAAACATATTATGCCGTATGGCTCTTATAGCCGCAGAGCAGCTGGGTTAAATTATCAAAGGAGGATGCACAATTAGGCAGGATCTTACTAGTACAATCAAGCTCTGTAATTAAGCCTCTGTCTCCATAGACACATCTGGTCTCTGCCTCTTCACTGTGCTCTGGAATCTGAGATTTACTGTTGTTTGGCAATAATGTCTGTATTGGGGTGGGTGGGGGTTGGGTTTGTGTGTACACTGGGCACTATACACCTCACAAATATCTGTGGGATCAAGACCTTAGTGTTAATGAACTGAATTTCAGAGGAGGACTTCATTTAACCTCTTTAGGATGTTTTAAAATTTCCATTAGTCACATATTTGCCTGTATCTATTTGCATGTTTTTGAAAAAACATGGATGTCTGAAAACAATGGAATCATAGACTACATCACACTTAAAATAATAGCACAGTTGTCTGTAGAACTGTTTGGGTTTTTTGAAATTCTATACATTATGTAAGTAATGTGGTAACACCTACTATGTAAGTAATGTGGTAACACCTACAGTCTAAAAGGATTTTCCATTTCTATTCTGTACTTTATTATTAGTTAGAATGCATTTAAAATGTGTTTTTCAGTATTGCATATATAAAATAAAAAATATACATACTATAGATCATAGATTAAGGATCAAAATCACACAACTGTAAATTCAAAGTAAACAGATTTTAAATTGTCTCTATTCTGTACTCATACTTGTATCAATGCAATAAAATATTATGTCACTTATACATAGAATCATAGAATCATAGAATCATAGAATGGTTTGGGTTGGAAGGGACCTTTGAAGATCGTCCAGTCCAACCCCCCCACCATGGTCAAGGACATCTGACACTAGATCAGGTTGCTCAAAGCCCCGTCTAACATGACCTTGAACATTTCCAATGATGGGGCATCTACAACCTCTCTGAGCAACCTCTTCCAGTGTCTCACCACCTTTATCGTAAAGAATTTCTTCCTTATGGCCAATCTAAACCTACCCTCTTTCAGTTTAAAACTGTGCCCCTTGTCCTGTCACTACAGTCCTTTGATAAAAAGTCTTTCTCCATCTTTCTTATAAACCCCCTTTAAGTATTGAAAGGCTGCAATAAGGTCTCCCCAAAGCCTTCCCTCCTCCATACTGAACCACCCCACCTCTCTCAGCCTTTCTTCAGAGGGGAGGTGTTCCAGCTCTCTGATCATGTTCGTGGCCTTCTGGAGCTGTTCTAACACGTCCACGTCTTTCCTGTACTGAGGACTCCAGAGCTGGATGCAGTACTCCAGGTGGGATCTCACCAGTGCAGAGTAGATGATAAGAATCACCTCCCTCGACCTGCTGGCCACACTTCTTGTTATGCAGCCCAGGATACGGTGGCTTTCCGGGCTGCAAACACACATTGCTGGCTTATGTCAAATTTTTCATCCATCAGTATCCCCAGGTCCTTCTCCGCAGGGCTCCTTTTAATTCATTCATCCCCCAGCCTGTATTGATACTGGGGATTGCCCTGACCTAGGTGCAGGACCTTGCACTTGGCCTTGCTGAACTTCATGAGGTTTGCATGGGCCCACTCCTTAAGCCTGTCCAGGTCCCTCTGGATGGCATCCCTTCCCTCAAGCATATCAACTGCACCACTCAGCTTGGTGTCGTCTACAAACCTGCTGAGGGTGCACTCAATCCCACTGTGTATGTCATTGATGAAGATATTAAATAGTATTTGTCCTCGTACGGAACCTTAAGGGACACCACTTATTACTGGTTTCCACTTGGATATTGCGCTATTGACCGTAACTCTTTGGATGCAGCCATCCAGTCAATTCCTTATCCGCCTAACAGTCCATCCATCAAACCCATATCTCTCCAATTTAGAGGTAAGAATATTGTGGGGGACCATATCGAAGGCCTTACAGAGGTCCAGGTAGGTGTCATCTGTAGCTTTTCCTCTGTCCACCGATGCAGTCACTCCGTCATAGAAGGTTACTATATTAGTCAGGCATACACATTGAATTAAGTTAACAGTTGAGTAGGAGTAAAATGAGAAGTGAGGGCAGACACAAAATCAAGCAGCACATACATTGTAATTTTAAACATACAAACATACATATGTCATTAACAAGAAGCATAATTTCAGTCTTTGAAGGATACATGGATTGTAGTGAATTAGTTCCTGTTGGATCACAGTGGCACAAGTATAAACAAGTCTTTGTACAAGTGTCATGTATGTGAGAAAAGATAATATTTCTGCCCTGCAGATATTTGCTGCTGACAATCAGCTTTATAGAAAACCCATCAGAAACATTGGAAAAGTTCTCAGCAATTTCAGCAGTTCTTACATTAATAATTATGTGAAGAATTTGTTTATAATATAAGTGGATAAATCTTTGCTTTTGCATTTAAATAGGCGATGTTTTGCTAATTATAGTGGATTAATAAATAAGTCGAATCATTGTGGAACTAAACCTTGTAAAATTAAAAAGTTTGGGATTGATCTTGCCTATCTAGATCTCACACTCTGTCGCACCTATACAATGAATATATTCATACACACCTACATATGCACTCACCTCTTGCTAAACTAGAGCCAGAATAAAATTAGTGTTTCATATTCTAATGACAAAAAGTGAATATCTTAAAAATCCTCTCTTTCATAAAAGGGGAGAAAAAAGCTAAGATGGGCTTCAACTTTCAGCATAGTATAGTCTAATAGGCAGAAGTTTGCATATTCAGGCCAGAAACACACTATTGACTCTACACCATTGTTACAATGAGAATAATAGTTCCCCTGTGCATGTGAAGACTTTATTAAATACTAAATGCATGAACTTACCCTGTGTGGGTTTCTTTTTTTTTTTCCCACTCTATGCTGCAGGTTTTATGAGGAAAGGCTTTAGGACTGGAGATATGATATATTAAAGATTGGAGCCCTTTTCTGAATAATTTGAATCAGAGGTTGTTAGGGCTGAAAGACACTCATAACTTGGAGGTTCATTTATTTATTAATTTTCCTGACAGATAGCTAGGATGTACTAACAAGCTATTTCTTTTCAAGAAAAAGGGAAGAGACTTGAAGTGATGATGCCTGCCCAACATCGGGCACTGCGAGTTTTAAAAACTGGATCTTTGAACTGGATCCAATTTTACTGGTAAAAGTCTTGAACAGGGTTTTGTTACTTGACTCTGTCTCAATAAATATGAACTATGTGGTGTTCTGGTTACTGAGGAAACATGCTGCAAATGTCCTACCCCTGTTGCGTTATAAATGATGGCACAGTAGCCTTGTGCTGTTTGGAATGAAAGGAATGAAAAGGAATGGAAAGCCAGAAATCAAAGCCAAAGAACAGCAGCAGGTAGATAGACAGCATTTCACTGCTGAGAAATGCTAGAACTACTTAAGCAACCATTTCTAGGATTTTCTTTCCACATCCAGAAAATACCTGTGGAGTACACAGTCTTTCCTTGAGTCAGGGAGAAGAGTAACAGACACCCACAAGAAAAATTAGAGTTTCACTTTGTAGATTTGACTATTGTTTTGAAATAACAAACACTAAGTCTCATTTCATTCTAAATAATTGAATATACCTGATGGAAGTGTCTGTTTTATGAACTTGTGTGATGATTTCATATTAACTCTATGAGCCATAAGTTATAGAATTGTAATTATATTTATATTTTATTACTTATTATGTATGTATAAGTTTTCTTTCCAGATCATTTAATGAACTTGACTTCTGATATTAGCTGTTTGTTTATCGTAGGGGAGGTATCAACAGCAAAAAAGGCAACTGGAATGAATTTATGCTTTTTGAGAAACCCTTATCCTTCAGTTGAGTGACTATTACCCTGAGGTAGGATAAAAGATTTGAACTGGTTTTAGCTTTATGGGATGATACAACCTAAACCCATAGATGTTTGTCAAAAGTTTTGGGAATTTGCAGTGCCATGTTTGCCTCCACAGAAGCTACTATTCAAAGAAATATATGATTTCACTTCAATACCTTTCCATATCCTTTGAGAGAGAGAGAGAGAGAGACTGAACCTCCAACCATCTATTTTTTCTCTAATAAAGAGGAGGAAAAAAAATTCTTACTATATCTGTTCTAGACAACAGTAAAACAACAACCTATGTTATGTCATTTGGCTTAACACAAATTACACACATAGTGGTTTTTTGGACGGAAATAATGTTTTAAACAGCATAATAAAGACATCTTACATGTTTTCACAAGGACACAAATGTTCAACCACGTGGCATAGACAAAAATATCGAACCTGCATGGCAGTCAAGTCAGATATACTTTGAAGATGAAAAGTAGAAACTTAACTTTCTCCTTCACTATGTCTGTAATGAGGAAACAGTTGATATCACATAGTATTATTTCCTGAATGCTATAGAACATTCTAAACATCAACAGAAGGGATGCATCTAATTTAAATATAAATTTCAAAATAGACAAGGTTTGAGTCCAGTGTGGATGTTGATCTACATGGCGGTATAGTTTGCCCTGCATATGTAATTAAATGTTTGACCCTCTGAAATACAAGGGAATTTATTTCAGTGCAGTCTAAGAAATGCAGGAAGTAAGATAACTGTATAGACTAACACATTGGTTCATGGTTAAAGAAGCAGCAGTTTTTAGGAAATCAGTTTTCATGCAGTAATATGTTACTTTCTGCAAGTAACTATAGCAGGCCAGGGACACTTCTTTGGCCCTCAGGCTTAAGTGGCAAAGCTTGATTGTGTCTACTTGCTTAAACTCCCTCTCATCCCCAGACAGGATTTGTTCTTCCATACTGCCTAGTGGGATGTGCTATCCAGGCCCAGATGCTTTCTGGGCAACAGCTGGCATACGGCAAAGCAATGTTGGAGGTGGTGCTGGCAATTAGGCATGGATAATGGCAAAACTTCTTCCTGGCCCTGTTTTACTTATATATACAGACATAGCCTAAGTGTCTCATGGCTGTTTATTAATATCGCTGGTGTTAGCATTATTCCTTATTTAAATATAAGGCACATCTTTAAGACTTTTATTGTTTTGAAAGTTGAGGTGCATGGCAACTATGTTCACTATAAATGAAAATAAATCACATTAGTTTATATTCTATAGCCGGAAGAAAATACATTGTATACAATTAAAGTATACACTTGGGAACAAAGACTCATATATTCTGGTGCTGCAGGCAGGTGTTACCTATTCAGCAAGTCACTGAGCTGCCTGTGGTTCATAATTCCCATCTACAAAAAAAGGCATATTCTACTCATTAACTCTAGAGAAATACTAATAGCCTACAGCTAAAAAAAAAAAAAATCAATCTAGAAGGGGAAAGAGGTTAAAACGTGGTGATACCTTTAGATATATATATACATACACACATTTAAATATGAGTGAAATTTATCTTTGAAGAAATCATAGATTTTGGTGAAAAAAAGAGATATGTGTGGGCAAATAGCCAAAGTAGTTCATGATAGAAGAAAGAGGCTCCTCCTGTCTAATAGATAACCTGACAGGACACATATGATCATATTATTCCATCTAACTGAAAATCATAATTGCATTTTAAGATTAATGGGAAGTATTAATATTTAGCAGTACATACTCCCATCTTATCCTCACTAGAGATTAATGAGCATTCAAAGAATGAACAAAATGTGCAATTGGAAATAATTTGTCATTTAGAAAGTGTCATTGATCAACACCCAGCTATTCAGTAGTGTACTATTTGATTTCTATTTAAAATTATTTAATTTTTGTGCTTAGTAAGTATCCACAGAAAGATCCTTCAGCCCCTATTCATGTGTATACCCCATGTTCATAGACCAGATATGTATTGTCCACTTCTGAGATCCTTTAAAGAGAAAACTCACATAAGCATGTTTAATAATGGTGAGAAAACACTGTATGTTTGGTCTCCTAGAAAAATGTAGAAAATTCTGTTACAAGCAGATTTACAGCACTGTTATCTAGCTATTCTGCTCAGAACATTTTCCATGGTCAGCAGACACACCCTAACTCTAGGCATTAAGGTAGACTTTAGACATTTTCTGTGGAAGTGCAGCTGCCCAACACTTCTATAGTCAATAGAGAATTTCTACGTTATGAATCTGAGATGCTAGTTTATCTTTGATTTTTTAGGGAGCCTGGGTTGATCATGGTTTCAGATATGCCAGGTGCCTAAAGTGAGATGGGGAGGTTTCCACAGTAGGAAACACTATGGCTACAACAAATGGATAGATGTTAATTTCACTCATGTCTTTCCACTCTGTCTGGGAGGAGGAAATATAAGAAATAGTGTTACTCTAACAGTGAGGATCAATTCTGTCCCAACCCTCAAAGAATGGAGCTGAAATATTCATACAGGCTCTTCATCTTCACATGACTCATGAATGGATGGAAAAGTATACTTTGCCAAACTGAATCAACACAAATCATGTTTATTACAACATAGTTTGAATGAAAAATTTGACACTTATTTCTTTGTTATTAAGATTTTTTAAAAAAACCTAATAACCAACTTATCCAGATTCAGCAAACCTCTTTATTTCTGTAAGACAAGGAGATAAAATAAACATGTATGAAACAAGCAAAGAAAGTAGTGTAATTAGATGTATTGTTTAAGGAGATGGTATATTCACTGAAGCAATGAATTTGTGTTGCCTGAAGATAATACAAACAGTTTCTCATTAACGTGCTGTTACTTTTGCTATTATCAACATTCAAAAGGACTCAGAGAGCCAAAGAAGCACAGCAAGCCCTTTTCAGATCTTCAGTCTCACGGAGGAGTCTTTGCAGCTGTACACCAGTAGGGGATGCCAAAAGAAAATGTAAGAAAAGCCGTCTTGTCCCATGAGCATATACCTGAATTGTCAGTGGATTCCTTCGCATTTCATATCTTGGTCTTTCAGTTCTGCAGTCAGAAGGCTGAAAAAAAGAACACTAGTATGAGAAAAATCACAGAATAACCATTACAATGTGGTAACATCAATCAATATACAATAAAACTTTGTAATGGAAGAAGCAGACTACTTTCTTGGTCTGCAAGTAGTGCTGTGAAAAATTTGAAGACCTTAGGACTATTACACATAATAAATAATAGTCGGGGTAATAAAGGATCAGTCAATGTATATCACCGCATGCAAAATGCCTTTTTTGCTTTAAGGAAGTATCTAGTTTTGTGTTTATGAGTTTAAAATATCACAAGTATATATTAATTCATTGACATTTCTGCCTGGATTTGGCAATAGATTTCTAGATTTCCCTATGATTTATCATTTATGGCATATCACTTTTAATACATTTTTCTAATTTAAGTTATATTTCTATACTGTGTGGTAATTACAGTGATAGATTACTTTTATTAAATAATGTATTGGGTTGAAATGTCATTTTGCTTTATGAATTCACATTGACTTGCTTGTTGTTTTTAACATATTTTTTCTTTGCAGCATTGGCATTCTGTGGTGCAGTTACATTAAACTAACTGAGCTAGGCAGGCATTCAACCAAAGGACTTCAGTTATGTGATGCTCAAAATTGTGAAATACAACTGCTCAGCTCCAGCAGTAGAATTTACAAAGCAGATGATTAAATTCCCATAAACTGGAATTTCCATAAACCTCCTTGAACACTGGAGTACTCAATATGGAAAACAGAAAATGAGAAAGGAATGGACTCAGGTGGGCTGCCTAAACTGGACTGTCATTTGATATTCTCCAGGGTTTATGAACTCACCTTCAAGTGCTCCTTAAGAAGGCTGAAGATCTCCAGTAGGTCCCATGTTCTATCTACCAACCCTGGGCATGTCTCAGATAGACATCTCACATGGCAGCAGATGTGAGAATGCACTGTATTGAGCCACATGTGCCTGAAACTCTCTCTTCCTTCAGTTTAGACACCTAGCGCAACCAGAATTAAGAGTTAGAGGGGAAAAAAAAAAAATCATACTTTAGGTGTCTAGAGCAAAGTCAAGACATAAATTGAGAGGAATAAATCCTGGGGATGTAATTTCTGCTGCCTGCATCAATCGTTGCCTAATGCAAAGAACACAAGGAGTTTTTGGAGAGTACTCTGAAATATTATTAGTGGAATGTAAAAAGAAATTTCTCTGGCCCAGCATTTTTTTTTAGTTTTTGGGTTTTTTCCCTTGCTCTGTCCATTTTTATTATAAACTAAACAAGGTCCCAATTTCAAGAGAATAGTTAGAGAGCAATTGCAAGCAAAATGCCTCAGAGCATTAGTTTGCAATATAGACTCACTTCTCACTTCAACAAGAGGTAGAGTTCAGATCACCATTTTGGGGATGAGGTGAATTTTCTAATCGTTAAGTTATTATGCAGAAAGTTGACTTTTCCTTCAATGTGTTTGAAAGAAATCAAATCAACTGGAATAAAGAAGGAGACCTCTGAATATCTTTATCAAATCAAGCTCCTCCAGAAACTTATATGCTTATATGCTATTTCAAACATTTTAATGCAGGAGATGGATATATTTACATTCTGATCAGCAGAGCATGATCTGAAGAAATGTTTGTTTCCCTCTGAGAAGAGGATTTGGTGAGGTCTTGCTGTCCCTGCACACGAGGAGAGCCATCGTGCTGCTTTCTCCAGGAACGGGAAGTGAAAGGTTCCGTCTCTCTCTATGCACTTACACTGGTGTCCATACCCACAATCCCTATGCATTAGCCAAGTTTTACAAAGACTTCTCTCATTTCCTCTCCCCACATCTCTCTATACCCCATCTACTACACCCTGCAGACCTTGAATGCTTAAATAGATCAAATTTTTTCTTTTTTTTTTCTTCCTCTCCATAGTAAAGAAGTTATCGTATCAATCTCAGCAAAATAAAGTTTTGAATACAATTCAAAGTATGATTAAGTTAGAAGTCTATGGATAGGTAACACCTAATTTCATGTGTAATAATCCATTCATGTAGATCATCACAAGAAATACTTAAGAAACATCTTACCATGAAGCATTAGTAAATTCTTCAATTTTATATTAAATCACTATTAGCAATAAATAGCAAATTACAGATCAATCTACTTTCCACTGAGCTCATAAGACTCATTGTCTCAGCTAATATCTACACCTCTAAAAGTTATGAGAGATTAAGAGAAGATGTAGCCACAAAGAAAAGACAGCTTCAGGAAAGAATTTACAAATTAAGCAAATGAACTGGATATATTGCACATCTATGTTCACTGCGGCTCAATTTGTTCAGCAGACAGCTTTTTTAGTGTCAAATTACACTTTTTATGGCTTATAACTTAGTTTTCAGTGCTATGCTAATCAAACCTTTGTGTCATAAATACCTGGCAATGTGTGACAAATCTGACTGATAGACTAGAGTACTGTTCACCTTAACGCTTCATCCACCTTAAATATATATGCCCTGATACTGCCTTAAATTTAGCAGGGGAATCTGTGAAAATTACAGAAGAATGTCAAACAGATGAAACTAATACGGTTATACAAAGGATACCAAAAATATTTTTTGTATTTTATGTAAGAAATACTATATATTTTTAGAAGCTTTTTAAAAATACCCTAACTTATTAGCAATTATATTATCTTCTGCAGTTCAACAGGCTACATTAAATGATCATTTCTATTAAGTTCTAATTATATTTCTTGAAGAAATGTGTTGATTACTTTGCATATACAGAAGATTATTCATTTAAAATTATCCATTGCACAAATTGTTTGCAACTGTGCTGTATTGCAGTATCACTTCAGCAAAATAATAATTTATAAAAAATATTTGTCAGTAGGGGAGAAAGAAGTCTTGAGGATTTCTGCTAGCTTTTATCATATTTAATTAGCTTCATTATTCTCATCCTTTTCTTTCTGATTTCTTAGAAATTGATGAAATGGAATACACAGAGTACTTAAGTAATAATAGAGCAGAACCTTTCTTCTATACAAATTAGCCACTGAAAAAGTTAAATAAATTGCAAGCTCAGTGCATAATTCCCTTCTTATTAATGCAGTCTAAATCCCAGTTTCCAAATATACTCTCCATCAAGACACATCTCCTACATTTCACCTCTATTTGCTGCTGTCAATCCACACATTTCCGCCTATTAGGAATCCAAAAAACAACTTTTTAAAGAGCTTTTCCCTGGACAGGAACATACTGAAAATATTGCTGCTACAGTAGGAAATAAATAAATAAATAAAGATGCATTTTACCTCATTTGCGTGGCAGGAAAAGTCCCCTACCTGGGAAAAAAAATACTATCAAAGTGTAAAATGTATTCAAGCAATTAGGTTTTTCAGGTGAAAAAGAAGAACAGGTCCTGGGAATGTCTTTTGATGAAAAGAATTTATATTCACCTTCATTGTTTCCTTTTGAGATGCATTTAACTTCATTCTCCCTTTACATATCAATTTATCTACTCCAACACAAGCACAATTATACCCATGGCACTCCTGACAGATATATGTTCTGTAAAGCCTCCAGTGTTAAAGACTCCACAGACTTGGTATAGATTTTAGTAATGTTCTCCTTGTCATTAGAAAATTTTATTAATAACTAAATTGCTCCATTATTTCTTATGTAGTTCACCATGTATACAGGGTGCAAGTTATTGCATTTGCAGGAAGCTTTTATGGATTTGAAGAGTATTCTCATGCCGGAGCCACACACACATACACACACCCTTTTTAATTGTCTTCAAATTAAGCAATTCACACAGTACATTATCTCATAAATGTCTTGCAAGTTAGTCAGAGAAACATGGAAAAGGTAAGTAGTGTAAAGCTACAGGGGGTTTTCTAGGGTCAGCATACTTTAATATTTTTAATCAATAAGTATTGATAGAGATTTTTTTTTTCCCATTAGTGGACTATACAACTGCCAGTATTTTGGAGAAGCGGCACTGGAAACTAAGAGCACGGCTACATAGGAGGTGCTACTTTTAGACCAGAGCAGTCAACTGCTTGAAAGCAGATAGGAAAATAGCTGATTAGTGACAGCTCTGACAGGAAGTGTGTGGGGATTGACCTGTGGGAACAATATTAACATATTGTAAAGGAAGAAAACATTATTTTTAGAGGAACAAACATCAGTAAAAATAAAAAGGCAAGTGAGGACATCCTTGTGCTCTACTTATCAGAAACATACGGTCCTCCAGATTACAATATTTGGTTACGGGCAGGACATTCATAAGAAGAGGTGTGCCAGTTAGAAATCCTATAGGACTTCACATAGGACGATGCAACACAAGCTTATGCAATATGAAACATTATACAGTATGAAAGGAATAAATATTCATTTCAATCTGCCATGGAATTCATTACCTCTGTTTTACTGTTTTCATTTCGGCTGCTGAAAAATTTATTTTTTTAACCAAAATGTATTAATTCAGCAAAACTACATTTTTGGATGTCTATATACCTGTACTGATCACTGAAGTGGCAGTGAGAAAAGCAGTGGAAGGGAACCTGGTCCATCTCCCCTTCCTTGTAGCTTCAGACCAGTGAGTGATTAGAAGTTGGGCGCTTTTCATTTGAGATTAATAGCTTTACCAAGAGAGAATATTGTCCAGCCTTTATTTTTCCTCTTGGAGCTGTTCCACTTTGTACTAATAAATTATTAATTCAGCTGGTGAGAAAAAATGGCATTGCAGCCTTAGAGGCTAGGGCACACAGCTGGGAAATGAAAGTTTCATGTTCAGGTCCCCGCTTCAGTGAATATTCAAAATTCTTATAGAAAGCAGAAGAAGTTCAAAGACCAGTAATCCCAACCCAAATAGCCTAATTAGGATAGTCTTCTTGTATGCACAAACTGACAGAGTAGGCACATCAAGCAGGTGCTCTCATCTGTTAGGGGAATACCCAGCTGGTTGGTTATTGTCTATTTAGGAGGCAGTAATTAAGTCCATGTGCCCTCTTGGGATGTACCCAACCCAAGTTCCGAGAGAGCTAGTAGATGTTATTGCGAGGCCACTCTCAATAATCTTTGATCGATCATGGCGACTGAGAGAAGTGCCCAAAGACTAGATGAAAGCAAATGTCACCCTCATCTCTGAGAAGGGCAACAAGGAGGACCCAGGGAACTACAAGCCAGTCAGCCTCACCTCGATCCCTGGGAAGGTGGCGGAGCAGCTAATCTTGGAAACCATTGCCAGGCACATTAAGGATGAGAAAATCATCAGGAGTAGTCAGCATGGCTTCACCAAGGGGAAGTCATGCTTGACCAACTTGGTAAATTTCTATGAGGAAGCAACTGGCCTGGTAGATGAGGGGAGAGCAGTGAATATTGTCTACCTGGTCTTCAGGAAGGCTTTTGACATTTATGGCTCAGAGGGGTTCTTATCAATGTACATAAATACCTGAAGGGAGGGTGCAAAAAGAAGGGAGCCAGGCTTTTTTCCGTGGTGCTAAGTGAGAGGACCAGAGGGAATGGGCACAAACTGAAACACAGGAGATTCCCTCTGAACATCAGGAAATATTTTACTGTGAGGGTGACTGAACCCTGGCACAGGTTGACCAGGAAGGTTGTGGAGTCTCTATCCTTGGAGATAATAAAAAACGGTCCAGACACAGTCCTGGGCAACTAGCTCTAGGTGTCCCTGTTTGAGTAGGGGGATTGGACCAGATGACCTCCAGAGATTCCTTCCAGCCTCAATCATTCTGTGATTCTGCGACTCTGTGATAGTGAATTCTTTTGGAAATGCATTGCAATGACTGGCATTACAAATTTCTCTACAGAGCTAGATCTAAATCGACATGAGAGTTAAGTTCCTATAGCAGTTCCTATAGTTCTTCAAGCAGAATGTAAAACACTAGCAAAATCCTCACTTCCATAATTTAATCTCTTTTATGGGAAAATTCCTCAGGTATCTAAAAATCGTCTGATGCACATGCTTAAGACTGACACTATCTTTGTAAGTCTGAGAAAATTGTTCCCTATGTGACTCTAAGGTCAATTAAGATCTTCACAGTAGGTGCTGGCAGAACAGTCATAGAAGGCGTGCTGAGGTCACGTCTTATGGGGGCTATTTGTCCACAAAACATATTGGAAATATCTACTTGTGTTCAAAATAAAGATAAAAATTAGTCTTTATGTAACACTTTCATTACAATACTCATAAGGGAAAGAGAAGACCTAAGTCCTACACTTTCTTGACTCTAACAAAACTTTAAAAAAATCCTTGTAAAAGTTTATCTTAATTACCAGACTAGGGAACAATGACAGTAGGAAAAAAGTTATAAGCTTGTGTAGAGTGTGGCAAAGAAGCCAGGAAAATGGGAAAGAAACAGAAACAGAGAACAAGAGTGAGCTTGAGTCTACAAGCTAGTCCTAGATGTAGTCTGCTAGAATAGGGAGACCCAAGATGAATTTCAGAGGTGTTTATGCACTTTATTCAGTAACAGTTCAAAGTAGAATACAATCCTTCAGCACAACTTCTTCCAGCAATAAAAACTAACAGGTTGACACCACCACCACTCCTGCCACAGGCCATATTTCAAATCCAAGTGAAAAATACAGTTTAAATAAAGGTCTTCTTGAAAAACTATCTATTTGCATAAAAGTTGCATGGCATTTCAGGGGTTCTCCACATTCTCATTTCTCCATGTGGGTTGAAAATATGAATATGTTTGATGCGATATGTAACAGAGTATATGATTTATAAGACAGATTAAAATGGATGATTTCGGAATTAATCTCATGTTAATGTTAAGCTTTGTGTTCACTCCCTGGGAAGTTTTTCAAAAAATTATGGAACTGAAGCATAATTCTGCCACTGCAAATTTCCTACACTACATTAATTATTCCTTTTATAAATAACACCCCTACTACAATGTTCAAACCCATATTTGTACTAACTCTCCATATCATGCATGTTGATACTACCCCAGAAGTAAGATTGCAGGAAACTTTAATGTATTTATTTGGAAAAATGTTATAAAGTGTATTACTAGTACCATAAAAGAATATTAATCAGAGTGATATTGAAGCACAAATAATATTCCAATTAAAGTAAAAGAATCTAAAATTATAGACAATGTAGTTTAGAAAACAAAACAGTGCCTTCATGAATACATGCCCACATCTTGTGATTAGGTTTATGACACTGCAGAATGCAGATACCTTTTTAATAAACATGTCACATTACAAATACATGCAATATCCCTATAGAAAATAGGATAAGCAGAACTAATTAGTTGGAATATGTAGAACAAAAAATTACCCTTAAAATATTTACAACATTGATTTTGATATTCCCTTTGAATGGTTTATTTGCTTAAATTAATTAAAGTTTTACAGGAGCTTTCAAAAGGATAGTTGCAATCTGAAATCTTAAACATCAAATTTTCCACATAATAGAGTTGACTGCTTACCATTTAAATTATTAAAAGAACAAATAAAATAATTAGAATGTTTGCTTAATAGAAGATGTTCATTTATAAATCATAACTTCATAAATATATCACTTTTAAAACTAACTAGAGACGATACTGGTAAAGGAAAAAAAATGAGCAGGGTTTAGGGAATTGTAAACTAAGTACAACGAATAAAAAACACAGCAGAGTTTAAATCTCCAGCCTCCAAGGTTTAGGTCAATAACCATGACATACTGAAGTTAGAAAACCAAATTTCAACTGCAAAATTGACATTCAAGTAAAGTTTCAGCTCAGAAGATTGACATTTTATTACATTTCATTCAGGGGAACATAAGGAAGATGACAATTCATATTGATGCAGTGCAATAAATGGTAACAAAGGAAGACAAAAAGACAAAGAAGAAAATTTAAAGGGGGTTAAGTAAAATTCAATATGTAAAGAGTTATAAATTAATTAGAAGATTTAATTACATTTACTATAACGTCACAAAATATTTATCTAAAAATAAGTATATTTGTTTCAGTATAGAGCTTTTGTCAGTGCAACATTTTGGACAGCAAACAAAACCTGGCATAATTTTAATTCTAAAAAGATTTTTATTCATGCTCCATTCTTTATCTGAGATCAAAAAGACAGTGTAATCATCCTGTCTGTGGAAGATAAAATAATTCAACGTAACTGTATATTGTTAAGTCACACATCTAATAGACCCAGCTATGTATTTGTTATTCCATTAACTAGATTAACAACATATGGTATGAACATACCTCATCTACCCGTTATATTGCTTCGTACATCTTATGCATAGCTGCTGATAAATGGGGTAATAACATGTTAGCAATGCTGAAGCTGTCTATATAACATCACTTGAATGGCTTTTCCATCATTAATATTTAATAAATGAATTAATGTGGAGAACTAATAAAGTCAAAGCTTACTTTGTGTTATAGCAGTGGAGCAATATATTTTGGCTACTAACAATAAAGTCACAGATAAATGTTTTTAGTTGATAGCCTTGAAGAAAATTATATACACAATGCTTACACAGCACTTTTAAGAAAAAATGCAAACATTCCACTTTTAATTAATAAAAATACCTTAATCAGGCAGAAATTGGAGACAACTTCTCCCTTATGAATGAATTTCAACTTCAGTTTACAGTTTTGTCATTCTTCTTATTGCCACCCCGCTAACTGACAAAGAGTTTAACTTTGTGTAATACACTAGCACAAAACAATGGAGAAAGACACTTGTCAGAAGATTACCCTCGTGGCATTTCTTGTAGAAAAAAAAAAGCTATCTGGCCATTACTGATTTAAAATAATGTATTTGTTGAAGTTTCTTGACATGGATAGAAGTTCTGCAATTGTTTGGTACCCATATAATAGGATGTGAAGACTACTAAATTATAAAGCCATGCAAGAAAATGCTGAGTATCTAAGGAACATAAAAATGTCTGTACTGGCACAGACCAATGATTTATCTAGCACAAAATCCTGTCTCTGAGAATGGCCAAGAATGGATGTTTAGGAAAGAATATAACAAAAGTAAATGAAGAGGCAGCAAATCCGATTAGGAAATTTATATTATACACATTTTGTAGAGTATTGGTATTCTAGAGTATTAATATAAGACATATGGTCCTGATTTGCAATTACTTATATACAAGTAATAAGAAATAAGACAGATACTTAAATTGTTATAAGATGAGTGTCGAGTGGTATGAAGACTACACGAATCACTCATCTGTCTCAGCGGTCATTTGCTTTCTGCAAGGTCAGCAGACTACCTGACAATAGCAGAACGACTTGCAGTGTAAAAAGCAAAACAGTATACAGTTCTTCATGTTCAACCTTGAAATGTTCTCACACTAAGGGAGCACTAGTGTGCAGTGGTATGGGAGCACTACTGATGGAAGGAAGAAAGGGAAGACCAAACAGAATCAGAAGGTTAGACACTAACTTTTTGTGACTTCAGGCTACAGATCTGAATATGAACCTATACAGATCCGTTTTCATTTGCGTTGCGAAGTGTGCTAAATTTCTCTGAGGAGATGGTAACATATTTATTTATTGATGGTGGATTGATATTAAAAAAAAACAAAACAAAAAACAAAAAAACAGTCCAGCTGTTTTGTTAGAAACTGGGAAAAGTATCGGAGCTTAGGTCTTTTGCAGTAACTGTGCAACTCAGGACTAAACTGGGCCAGTGACACTTTGAAATAAAAGCAGGTTTCAGCTTCTGTCTGTAGGCACTGAATTTATTTGCAAATGCAAAAGTAACCACTGTCACATTGTGACATTCTAACTTCTGGCCGCATGTTTCTCCATGTCCTTTCAAAGTGTCCTAGTATTGGGTGCTGTATTTAACATCACATAGCATAGCAACTGTGTGACTTACAGCTTGTTTATTTCTCTACTTCATTTAGACTATGTCTGTGCCACACCCTGCTTTACCTTCCCTGCAGTGGTTATTCATGTCTCTACACCAATTTACTTAGGAAATAATGAAACTTAAATATCATAAGGCATATGAAGCACCTGTGAGCCCAAAATGTGAATGCAGTGAGAACAAGTGCTTAGTAGCTACTTGATGCTAGCAATATATTTTTTTTACCACTAATTAACTATTAATTATAAAGACATAAAACAAAAAGCTTTGCAACTGAGAAAGTACAACAAATGGATTAAGTTCTTGCACTTTGGGACAGATTTGGAATCCTTCCTGAATTAATAAAAGAAACATCATTTGATAGTCAAATAATCCAAAATCAGTCACCACTAATTTAATGTAAAAAAAGTCCTTAAATGAATTGGTGTTAAAAATGGGATTTTAACAACGCTCTGACAAAAGATTGAACTTTTAGAAAGTATGTTGACCAGAAAGATTAACCTTTTCCTTAATGTCCTGAGTATTGCAAAAGGTGCCCCTGCCAAACCTCCTGGCATCCATGAGAAGCCTCCAATCAAAATGTTGGTGATAACCAACAATAGTATATAAATATTTTGTAACACTGCCAAACAAAACATACATATATGCACATTTTGCATATGTATGTGAACGGTGTGACCAACAAAGGGACAAAGAAGTGTGCAGTTGTCTGTGGGAGGCATAGAAAAACTTGTAAACAGTGGCCCAAGTATATGCCAGACAGAGAACAAAAAAACAAGATTAGCACAAGGGACTGCAAATAAGCGAAACATCCTGATAAATGTGTGAGAAAGATGAAAGGAAAATGAAAACCAAGATAAGCAGCAGTGGGCGCAGATGAGATTCCCTGTCTTTGAAGAGGGGCAAGCAGCATGAAAACACTAGGCTTGAGCGAGGGAATCCAGGTAAAAAGAATACTTCTGCTTCAGTTCAACTTTCTTTGTTCTCAAGCCTGATAACCTTGACCTTAGCAACTAAGAATAACCAAGGACCACAGCCCTCGGTGCTAACTATGTAGCACCAACTCCATAGTATTCTATACGCAGTTAATTTGGGATATAAATTTAAGGACTAACAGTTGTGTATATGAACTGATAAGTAGTGGCAGTAGCTTTCGAAGTGTGCTCCTAATAAAAGTCAGTCTAGTAAAATTTTATTTTAATATTTAAAAGAAGACAGATGAATCAGACTATTGTCACAGTGATTTCTAATTCTTTGAGAGATATAATATGCATAGGTGTATAGAAATATTTATATACATATGTGTGTGTGCTACTATATTTGTATTCTGTATATATGTACGTATGTAAAGATATTCAGCTTGAGTAATAAATATTTACTAACTCCAGTCAGTTGTGATTTTCATGGACAAACAGGTTCGAAATTGTTTTTTGAATAGTTATTGTGCTTCTCTCACAGTGGGTCAGCTGAAATCAATGGAGTCTTTCCATTGACTTCCAATGAGTCCCAGGTAAGGATGCAATCTCTGGGAGTTCAAAGTATGATAATAATTGCTTTTGAAAAAAAAATTGAAGCATGTCAAAATGTTCTAGTTTTAAAGCAGGCTTTTTGATATTGATTCAAACTTTCAGGTCTAGTAATGAACCGCAGAGGGAATACAGTAATGGATTGTTGGCCTGTTCCACATGAAGCATAATGCCATCAGCTATGTCAAGACAGTATAGTCTACTAATGAACACGTAGCAAGATACATCACTTCAGCAAATGTTGCTTCAAGTCCTGACTATTAAAACCAACCAAACAAACAAAACCCCTGGATACATTAAAAAGTTAAGTACACATAGAGCTCTTCAAGTTTTTCAGGGTCAAAAGGTATTAAGATGTAATAGAGGTAAAATTAGTGGTGATGAGTTACTATCTTAGTAATAGTAATAGACTTCTAATATCTAATAATGAATACAATATCTGCACAATAGTGAAAGTAGACATTACAAAGATGGCAAGTAAATTAGTGAAACAGTTAACAATGTTTAAAAGGCTGAGACCTTTTTATATGTGAAAAAACTAAAGGAGAAAAAATGGTTAAAACACAAAGTTTGGCATGCCTTGTAATAGTAGGCTGTATTAATAAATATATAATGAATGTCAGAATGTATGGAAAACATGAAGAAATGCAAATCAGCCAGTGTGAAGGGTACTGCTCAAATATATTTACCAAATTATTCTTTAAAGTTGTGTATAAATTAAGAAAACTGGAGGATGACTAAATACATGTTAATCTGGTAGTGAAGTTGCTGCTTCATTATCGGAAGAAAACTGTACAATTTTTTGCTGCTCTTGTATAAGCCTTAAACTTTGTTCCCACAGTTTCTTTTATACTTTAACAGTTTCCTATATACTGTGTGCCATATAATCTATCCCTCCTGCTAAAAACTCTCTCCCTTCCTGGCTTTTAATCTACAATTTGTATGCCTTCCCTATGCCACTGAACAAATTCAAAACTTAGGTAACCTATACTACACAAAAGCATAGCAAGTAATGCAGCTATTTATAACTATAATTCAGTGGTTGACAGATTCCACATGAGACAGGGCTTGCTTCCTGCAAAATCTCTTTTCCATTTGACAGTGTACAAACTCACCAAAAGCCTTTGAAAAACAATTAAGAGGCATTTGGAGATGTTAGAAGTTTGAAAACTAGCTAGTTTCCCAAAAGTTAATGAATGAAGCATATTATCCTGTCTTACTATTCACTCCTTTTCCCCAAAAGGAGAACAGACAAAATAATCTATTGTGTGTGCTATCTATATGACAGACTTATTTGGGAGGGCACTTATTTTACCGTTATTTCATTGTAGAGGCAGAATGCTGTTAAACAGAAGCTGAAGGCATGCTTCACTGAAATTTAAAATTAACTGACACTGTTAGTTGAAGGGAGCTGGACAGGAACTATTTATAAAGTAAAGGGAGAAAAAAAAAACAAATCAACAATTGCTGTGAAATTGGTTCCCAAAAGCTGCTGTTGTGAATATTAACACTAGAAATCTTGCTACTGTGTGGTGTGAAATTCATACTGTTTTGAATATCATGGATAAAATTACAGAATCACAGAATGGTTGAGGTTGGAAGGGGGTCTTGAGACCATCTAGTCCAAACACCTTGCTAAAGTAGCGTCAGCTAGAGCAGGTTGCCCAGGACTCTATCTAGTAGGGTCTTGAATGTCTCCACAGATGGAGACTGCACAGCCTTTCTGGGCATCCTGTTCCAGTGTTTGAGCACTCTCACAATAAAAATGTGTTTTCTTGTGTTCAGATGGAATTTCTTATATTTCAGTTTGTGCCCATTGTCTCTTGTCCTTTCACTGGATACAACTGAGAGGAGTCTGTCTCCATCTTCTTTATTCCCTTCTATCAGTTATAAATAATGATGTTTCTTTGTGCCTTTCTTCCCTTCTCCAGGCTGAATAGTCCCAGCTCTCTCAGCCTTTCTTTGTACAACAGATGCTCCAGTCCCTTAATCATCTTTGTGGCCCTTCACCAGTATGTCCATATCTCTGTTGTATTGGGGAGCCCAGAACTAGGTCCAGCAGTCCAGATGTGTCTCACCAGGGAAGGATCACCTCCCTCAACCTGCTGGCAATGGTCTTCCCAATGTAACAGGAGGCTGTTGACCTACTTTACCACAAGAACACATTTCTGGTTCATGGTCAGCTTGTGCTGGTGACGAGGACCCCAAGGTCTTTCTCTGCAGTGGTGGATTCCAGCTGGTTGGCCCCCAGTGTGTATTGGTGCCTGGGGTTATTCCTGCACAGGTGCAAGACTTTGCATATTCCTTTGCTGAACTTCATCAGATTCCTGTCAGATCAATTCTCCAGCCTGCCATGCCCCTCTTAATGGCAACACAACCGTCTGGTCTACCAGCCGTTTCTCCTAGTTTTGTATCATCTGCGAACTTGCTGAGGGTGCACTCTACCTCAGCACCCAGGTCATTAATGAAGATGTTGAACAGTATTGGCACAAGTACAGTACACCACTAGTGACTGACCTCCAACTGGACTTTGTTCCACTGACCACAACTCTCTGGACCCAGCCATTCAGCCATTTTTTGATCCACCTCACTGTCCATGTATCTAATCTGTACTTTGTCAGCTTGTCTATTACAATGTTATGGGAGATACTGTCAAAACCCTTACTGAAGTTGAGGTAAACAACACCCACTGCTCTCGTCTCATTCATCATGTTAGTCATCTCATTGTAGAAGGCTATCAGGTTGATAAAGCATGATTTCCCCCTCATAAATCCATACTGACTACTCCCAATCATTTTCTTGTCTGGAAATGGTTTCCAGAATTAGTTGCTCAATCGCTCTCTCAGGGACTGAGAGGAGGCTGACAAGCCTGTAGTTCCCCAAGTCCTCCTTCTTGCCTTTCTTGAAGATGGGAGTGTCATTTGCTTTCTTCCAGTCTTCAGGAACCTCTCTTAATTACGATGACTTTTCAAAGATAAGAGTGGCCGCACAATTACATCAGCCAGCTCCCTCAGCACCCATCAGGCTGCATGGACTTTTGTACATCCAGTTTGTTTAAGTGCTCCTTAACATGGTCCTCCTTTATGGAGAGTCTTTCTCACTCCAGACCTTCCTTCTACTCTCAGGAATCTGGAATTCCTGAAGACCAATTTACTGGCAAAGACTGAGGCAAAGAAGGCATTGAGTACCTCCACCTTTTCCATGTCCTTTGTCATCAGGTCCCCTGTTTTATTCAGCAGCAGGTCCATGTTTTCCCTAGTCTTCCTATTACTGTTGATGTACCTGTATAATCCCTTCTTGTTGCCTTTAACATCCCTTGCCAGATTCAACTTCAGGTCAGCCTTGGCTTTCCTAATCTCTTAACTGCATGACTGAACTCCTCGGAACTCCATGTGTTGAACAGCAACTCCATATTCTTCCTGGGCCTCCTGCCCCTGCTTCTGCCTCTTGTACGCTTCCTTTTTATGTCTTAGTTCAGTCAGGAGCTCCTTGTTGATCCATGCAGGCTTCCTACTGCCTTTCTGTGGCTTCCTGTTTGATGGATGAACCTTTCTTGAGCTTGGAGAAGGTAATTTTTGAATATCAGTCAGCTCTCCTAGACTTGTCTTCTCTCTAGGGACATATCCCATGTGATTCTTCCAATCAGATCTCTGAAGAGGTTAACATCTGCTGTCCTAAAATCCAGGGCTGTGGTCCTGCTTTTTGCCCTGTTTCCTCCTCTTAGGATTCTGAACTCCACCGTTTCATGGTCACTGCAGCCAAGGCAGCCCCCAACTTTCACATCCATTATAAGTTCTTCATTGTTGGTAAACATCAGGTCCAACAGAGCACATTTCCATGTTGGGTCTTTGATCACCTGTGTCAGGATGTTGTCAATGCATTCTAGAAACCTAGATTGCTTGAGCCCTGCTGTGTTGTCCCTCCAGCAGATATCAGGGTGGTAAAGGCCACCATGAGAACAATGGTATGTGAACATAAGGCTTCTTCCAGTTGTTTCCCTTATCAATGCATCCCTCTTAAATTCTAGAGAATTGTAGATCACAAAAGTTAAACTAGCAAAAAAAAATTTATTGAAATACTTTTAAGACTTATATGCTACAATGTATTTAATCATAAACTAAAGTAGAAGGTAGAAGCTAATGCAACAGACGAAATTTTCCTCCCTTATGAAGTTTAACCAATTTAAATCTTATCCCTAAAGTACTTCAAAATTCTGGTCAAATTCACCTTCGATTAGAGTCAGATTAGCAATTTAGAGTTGCTATTTGTACATGTCAACATCAAATTAAAGTTTCTGAGTTAATATTTGAAGGAAGAAACATGCTATATAATCACAAAATTATTTAGATTAACATAATAATGTAATGTTGAATAAAGACTAATACAATAAAAATAAAATATTTTAATAAAATTAACATATTAAACAATGAAGGTGCAAAGGGCTCAGCTGAAAGTGATGAACAATCACAATTCTTTCTGAAATCAGTAGAAGTTCAAATTACTTTATGCATTCTAATTCATGCCTCGTTAATATTAATATTGGCTAGGCACCGAGGAGAGGCAAAACTGAATGTATACTTCCCACTTTTCATCTTTATCCAGCAATCTTTCTGAGAGTAGATAAAGGAGACTTTTTTCAGGTGTTTCTTCTAATTTCATTTCACTCTTTTCTCCCCAATTCCCCTTCCCAAAACTCTTTTACTACTCTCCCATCTCTCTGACAGATACAGTTAGTGAGTAGGATAGCAGAAGTCACAATCCCATCTTCCTTCTTTTCAGTACACAAGTGTTATTTTAAATCACTGAGGCCCATGAAACATTTGCTAGATATCAACAAAACTTTGTTGCTTTTTAAGATGCTATGGATATGTTTTGTGACAAAAAACTAAAGAAACATACAAAACAAATCTCTATGGGTTCATTTCTACTTACAAAAGAGATCTGATGAAAACAGGAATGTCTGGATGGTTACAAACCTGCTACAACATTTGCTATTTTCAATGAGAACAAATATGTTACCTAATAAATAAATTTAAAAATATCCCTGCACAAAAATTTGTTACCTTTTTCTTAAAACATTATTAATATTTTATTGACAAATTAATATGTTCTAAATAATAGAAAAATATTACTCAGATATTCTCTGTGTGGATTAGACTGGCATGCAAAAGGTAGCAAGAAAGGTTATAGGTTAAGATGTTTATACATTTATCAGAATATGACAGGAGCAGAAAGGTTAAAAATTCACTCCTTTTGCTAAATACATGCTTGGTCTTCCAATGATTGCACTGTACTGTGGAAAAATACATAGAAATCCTTAGGAAGGGCAACATATCTATTCAGAGAGATCAACAAGATAATTTCTGACTTAAGACATATACAAAATATATTTCATATATCGAGATAAAAGATGAAAATCATTGCTTTATTTTTGTTCTGTAGTGTGGCAAAAGCCAAAGGTCAGGTCAAAAAATGCTATCCAACAGTCTTGCTATCTGTGAAACAATTCCAGCAGCAATTGGAAAAAACAAAATTAGTATAATTAGTTCACAAAAAAAAAATCACAAGCATTGACAAAAGGAAGACTGAAGATGATATTGGCAAAAGAAAGAAAGAGTTAGGAAATGAAAAGTCTAGAGATCAAGAAAACATCATTGATATAAATATGGAAATTTTATAAATGAATTAGGAAGAAAGGGATAAAAGAAGTAACAACCACCAAAATTTCAAACATGACAAGCAGGAGTTGCAAAATATGAGTTAAAGTAATGGCAGAACCTAGACTTCATGCCTTGCCTTTACTTTGTCATAAGCTTAAATACCTCCTCCAAATGACGAGCAGGCAAGTCTGGTCTTCTGAAATCTTACCCTTAAATTGTTGTGTTTTGTTTGCTTTTTTAAAGCAAGTTTTTTTAAAGTAAAAGAATAAATTTGTTAGCACATGCTTGATTCAGTAAAGTACATTTTGCATCCAGTAACAGAGGGGGGAAAAAGTCACTTTGAGAAGACTCCTAAATCAGTACAGGCAGAGAAGCTGCTTTCACAAGAGAACTTAGAAAAAGCACTTTGAACAACTTATGATGTACTGTTTGTGTCAAACCAGCAACTGAGTTCTAGGGTGGTCTGTGCAATTCACTGAGAGTGTAAGAAAAAGAATCAGATGTGATAACCATTAGATTGGGATTGTCTTTCTGAAATTCTTTCTAGCTTGTGCATGTACTTCTTAACCTACTTTTAGCATGACATCCTACTCATCTGTTCCTTTTTTATAGAGCATTCTACCTCGGGCTGGATTGATAAAGGGAGCTCATTTGGCAGGAAACCTCTTATGCAAGATTAAAGGCAAAGTTTTCTTTGTTTTTTGTAGCTTCATGAAAAACTGATGTCTATGGGACAGAAGGGCACGTGGTCCCGACTCTAAGGCTGTTATCACAGACCTTCCAAGGCTGTAGAGCATTTGAAAGTTTCACAAACCTGTTCTAAGGTTTGGAACTATTTTCTGACTGGAATATTAAGCCTTTCCATCACTTTATCTAATTTTGTTTATATGGAAATTACAAGTTAAGAGGAATGTTACATTAGGGATAAGGAAATGGTATGCTAGACTAAATTTTCTGTAGGTGTTCCTGGTGCAGATACATCAGATGCTCCTGATATTAACTTGCCATTACTGTGGACATTGTATTAAATTAAATTATATTTTATGATTTTTGTGCAAAATGACAACTTTTGTTAAAACAGTATGTAATATTATTATAGTTAATAGGAAAAAAACTTTTTAAACTCTTTATGAAGACTCATTTGGCTTTCATCAGGAGGGATTAATCTGAGGATAAAACTACCATGTGAATGATCTGTTTATATGCATCTCTTTCCATAGCAACAAAAAATGCTGAAACATGACTAACTTTATTCAACCAACCTTATACGTAGAATGGAAAAGATATCTGCTTCCTCTCTACAGAGGTGAGGGGCAGCACTTTTAGCTTTCTTATGTTAACTATAATGTTTTTTATTACATACAGGATATTGCTGCAAGGTTTCATGATACAGAACCTGAGTTTTCATGGTTTGTCATACTGTGGCAACCCCAGCACAAGCTAGTTCAGGCAGTTAAGTTCAAGGCCAGCAGACTATATAGTCAAAGATGTGGTAATCCAGTCATCCATGGTAAGGAGCCAAGAACCTGAATGCCCTGAAAAATCAGTTCTAATGAAAACCCCAGTTTCATTTTCAAAACAGGTATGATACCTCTGGGGTTCTGACAGCCCCAGCATTCAAGATTTCCTAGTTTGTATTGCCATCTCAAAAAAAAGAAGACTCTGGGTGCAGTGGAGGTTTTAGAAACCCCAAATCCATTTTGTGCCAGCTGGAAAGCCTTGTCAGATGACTCAGAGTCCATGAGGTTTCAGAAGCCACAAAGTTTTCTGGGATTTTGGGGTTCCTAGAATGGTCCTGGGAGCCAAGAAACTATAGGGCTATATAAGTATAAAAATTACATTCTATGAACCCATATGTTTTTTACTGTCCTGAGACTGTCACCTGGATTTGTGGATGTTGTTTACCTGGACATTAGTAAAGCCTTTGACACCGTTTCCCACAGCATTGTCCTGGAGAAACTGGCTGCTCATGGCTTCGATGGGCGTACTCTTTGCTGGGTAAAATCTGGCCAGGCCCAAGGAGTTGTGGTGAATGGAGTTAAATCCAGTTGGCAGCCAGTCACAAGTGGTGTTCCCCAGGGCTCAGTATTGGGGCCAGTTCTGTTTAATATCTTTATCAATGACCTGGACAAGGGGATCAAGTGCACCCTCAGTAAGTTTGCAGACGACACCAAGTTGGGTGGGAGTGTTGATCTGCTTGAGGGTAGGAAGGCTCTGCAGAGGGACCTGGACAGGCTGGATCGATGGGCC